>NC_133655.1:120622514-120974255 GCF_009905375.1 Apium graveolens
GGAGCCTTGAGCACCTCTGTATCTGGATCACTGCTGTGATTAATGGCCACTTAGAGATCTTAGGAAGAACACTATAAAATGCCATGAAGAAATTATGTTTAAATCTGACTTAGTGTTTATTCTGTGTAATTGTGTGATATTAATTGCTATCTGAATTAAATGGAATTGCACATGTAATATAAATGCATCAGTTGTGTTAAATGTGATATTACTCTCATAAATTCCTTATCATTTAACATAATCTACCTATAGATATAAGTGCATTATTCTGTGTTAAAAACATAAAGGTTATTCCATTAATATCTGTGAAAAGGTGCTGCACTTTTTGCATATTCAGGACAGCCATCTGAACACTCTTAAATGCACAATTTGTCATCTTACTAGAAGTCTATGCTGCACTTCACCTTTATGTCACACAGTTTCCCAAAATCTGTGTACTATGTACTTAAAACGGTATTAAAAAGTATAATCAGACACTTCTGTCACTATTTTCCTATAACTGCTATAAATATATCTTGTCCTAGAATAACTAAGTAAATACCTAGGATTTGGACTTATGTGACACAACATGCTTTGGAAAACTGCACTTAATGATAAATAATGTTCATGAACAAGAAAAGTGACTTTGAAATGAAATTATTTTCTAAACTGATCTTGGATTTTGTGCAATGTGCGTGCATATATACTTGTTACTTGCTGCATTCACACACACTCAAACACTTAGAAAAAGGTTATCTTCTTTACTTTACAAGTCATGAATCCAAATGCAATGCCATATTACCCCAGACCTAGACCAACCATCACCAATCCATATCTACTTAAAGATATGGAAAAGAAACAGTTTATTCACCACAAAAATTTTGCCTTCAAAACTGTAAACACTTCCCAGTCTAGAAACCCTAACAAGAGAGTCCTGTCCAAAAACCCTAGAAAAGGATTTAGAAATCACACCATTCCATTTTATCAAAGCAGAAAATTCCAGATCCCAAATGCTTAAAACCCTAGACCCTCTAAGCCTTTTCAAGCTAGAGTATACACAGGAAATCAAACATAAGAAATGAACCAAACACAAAAACAAACACAAACAGTTCCAAACCCCCTCCTCCAGACCTTGCAAACCCTTCCAACTTAAAGAAATACCTAGACCTTGTCCAAAATGTCCAGCCTGGCATTTGTGTGAATCTGACTGGTGAAGTTGAGAAGGTAATCAGATCTGCTAAATGGGATGGGTTAGTCTTTCATTTGTGTAGACAGTATTTCATACATCTGATGGGTGAATTCTTTTGCAACATGAATATCATTAAGGGAGTAGATGGTTTGCTGCATTTTACTACAACTGTGAACAAGAAGGTTATTTGCATTGATAACAAGAGTCTAAATAGAACTTTGCATTTACCTTTACACCTGTGTGAACTTCCTTGTCATGATATTTATTCATTGTTTGTCTTTAACAAAGTTGAGTATGAGTTAATGTTGGGTGTCCTCTATGAATCTGATGTGCCTTTAGGGTTGTGTGATGTTAACTGTGGTATCCATTTTAAGCATTTTAAAGGGGTATTTCAACACTTAGCTTTAATAATTAGGGCCAATGTGTTACCTAAGCCTAATCAAAGCAAGTATTTTGACTTTTATGATGTAAAACTCATTTACCTCCTTTATAATAACAAGATAAACTTCAGTATATCCTATGTATTCTTGTTAAACATGATAAATGCTAATCTGGTAGGATATATGCCCTATGGTCTTCTCATTACATCATTCTTTCTGATGTGTAATGTTCACCTTCCTGAAAAATTTGCTAACTTGGCTGATTCACATATCACCAAAGACCATATCAGACCTCAGATCTCCCTTAAAACCTGTGAACCTCAAGAGGTTGAACCTACTGTACTTCCTCCAGTACTTAGAGAAGAAGACATCTTTCTCTCAAATTATGAGTCTGTGAGAGTCATGATTAGTGAGCTTAAAACTGAACTTAAAAATGTTAAAACATAAAATAAGGAGATTAAGGAAAAGGTGACTTACCTAGAAAGTGTGACTATATCCTGTAAGAATAGGATTTCCTATTTAGAGAACCTAGTTGGATCAAACCTAGGGGAACCTAGTTTGACTGACCTAGAGATGGTGAACTCATTCCAAGTTCCAGTCTCAAATGACTTAGATATGGTTCAGGAATTAGAGGAGATAGGCATGGATGCTAGAGGACCCCCCATTGAACTCTTACCTGATTTGATTCATGTGTGTGATGTGGATGGAAATGTGATTGGATGATCTGTGTTTGCTGAACTTGAAGTGGTGTGTGATTTTGTGCTACTTAACTCTGCTGATCTGATGTTAACTTTTGTATCTTTAACTTTGTTTGTAATGAATGGAACTAGCTGTTGAACTTGTAACTTTCTGGAGTGTATGCACTCTTTTTGCTTTGTAATGTTAAGACAGGTGCAAATGTGTGTTCTCTTTAATCAGTGAACCACACTGATTGAAATGGAACATTTTTGGTTTCTTGTGAATATAAAATTTACATTATGTTACATTCTCTTACAGTATTGTATTTATGCCTTTATGGATCACTAATATGCATCTACAGGTACTGTGGTCAAGTTACTAAATGGCTGTACTGATAAATTTAAAGAAATGATTTCAGTTTGCTAATAATTGAGTTAGTTAAACAGTTTGATATCTTAGAAGTACAACTGACTTGTTTAAATCTGACTAGTCTACTAACCAGTTGTATTCAGTCCACTAGTTCAAAGAATATATATGGATTAACAACTATGTATACTAATCATTTTTGCATATTAACAAGTTCATTTCTCAAAAACTCACACAGTGCACAAACAAAATGCAAAAAAAGTGTATTTGATAATTACACACTCACACACATCACTGAGGTATGAAAGGTACACACTGTTGGACTTATTCAAATTGTATTGTAATTATCGTTTATTTAACTTATAACATGATAAGTTAGAATCAGTTTAGAACAATTTGAATGTAAACAGTCGGTTCCTTAGATTGTAGTAGTATTTATCCCATGTAAACTGCAAGAATGGTTATGAGTTTTAGATAAAAAGCACTGCAGTAGCATGTATTAGTCTTCTAGATCTGTAAACAATACAAAACATAGAATGTATTAGGCTCTCTCATGTGTAATAATTTCTAGTGCAGGACTGTATTTTGTATTATTTCTATGCAACTCGAAAGGGTCATACGTACTTCTACTCAATCATCATGCATGCAACTAAACTGGTATATGTTTAATAAATAGGTTTATGTTTGATAATTCAAGTTTAAAAGGATTTGCGTAAAACACGTTTGTATTTTCAGTCAAACTCTTTTTGTGATTTCTTAAAATGAAACTAAGGTTTTAAAGTATGCTTTAATCAAGGTTTAAAATCACAAGATGACATGCAGTAGAACTCAGTTAAGGTCTACAAAGTCTGATATATATTGGGTAATTCTTTAACAAGCTATGCATGAAAAATTCGAATCACAAGACTAGTTTAAAACGTATAGGTTCGTAAATGGTTTCTTATACAAAGAAGTTACCTCTTTAAACTAAACTCCAGTTAGCCTGTTTTAGCAAGAGTCTTAAAAATCCAAAATTATGCATGCAACAAGGCCAAATAAAACATGTACAAATGAATTACACTTAATATGTTTTAAGGTCTATAAAACTATCATTGTTTGATTCAAGCTATATATGCCTAAAATCTCACATGCTTAAATCGGAAACTAACCTGCATGAATGAAACTGAAAACCATTAAGAAACTACTTGCACTTATTCCATATTTTAACATGATCATATTGTTTCTAAATTGGGATTCACCTACTTTTTATTATCTTCCTAACAAAAGGGGAAGAGAATTTAAAGTGTTCTATTGTAAACTAAAGGGAAATAAAAAAGGGAAAAAAGTACTTAAATGAATTTAGCCCCCTCAATTTTTCAAATGCATGATTTTGCTAGATAATCACTATGCTTCAATATTTCTGAAATATCTAACAAGGTTTTGCAGGATTTATCCTAAGAGAGGAATCAAGCTGAGTCCCTTAAACTGTATGTGCAAAAATATTTTAAAACTCATGCATACACCAAGGGGAAGCAAACACTTGAAAATTTTAAATTTTATGTTTGTTTGGCAAATACCAAAAAGGGGAAGATTGAAAGGATATCTTTGATATATTATTATTTTGGCATTTGTACGATTAAACATAAAATATAAGTACACTTAGATCCTCTCCATTAGGATATGATTTTAATTGATCCAGATCAAAGTCAAATAGTCAAACCAACTAAATTATTTTCAAAGACTATTTATAAAAAGAGACATTCCATTATTCTAAAAACAATCAAAATTATATTTTATGGAATATATCTCTAAGGCAATTTGATCAAATAAGAAATATCAAGTTATGATATTTTTTAGATTACAGTTGCAACATCAATAAGGCAACAAACTCGAATAAGGAATATATCAGAAATATTCTTTAGAGATCTCGTGCTAAATCAAAAATGTTTTACTCTTCGCTCCAAAATATATCTCTACATATAATCAAAAGAGTTTTTATCCAAAGATTATTAATATTCATGATTGGAATATTAATATCCAGTTCTGCAACTTAGTTCTGTATACTTACAGTAATTTTCTTCTGGTTCGTAAAATCAGCATCTCTCGGAGAAAATCATTCAAAAATACTCAAACACATTTCCTATCCTCCAAATATATCTCACATATTAGGAAATATATTCTAAGTATTTATACAAGTCAAAACTTTGGTCAAAAGATCCATCTCCTTTATTTTAAGACCAATGGTATTTTTACTCGGAAGAAAGACTGACAGAACAGTTTTATTTTTAGATAAAATACTTCCACATGCTAGAATGACTTGAAATTTGATATGGATCATTTAAATGGTATTTTCTAAGTATGGTAAAAAAATTTAGTATTCAGAGAACTTTTGTCCGTGCACAAAAATCGAGGCAGTTGGTCCCACAGTTGACCACGTTTGACCTAGTTACCATTTACTAAAGTTGACCAAACTTTGCAGGAAATTATTTTATAATATTTAGATAATTATCATATTTTTTATGATATTTATTTAAGAATTTTTAGGGTGTTCATAATTAATGGTGCTTAATCCTTAATTAAAGTGATTAAAGAATGATTAAAAGGAAAAGAAAAAATATATATAATATATATATATTTTAGCTGGGATTTGAATGAATACTAGCTTGTGTTTCCTTTCCACTTGCAAAGAAACACAAGCTACTTGCCATGTCATCAATCCATGTGATACACTCCATCCACCATCCATTCCTTCTCAAATCTCAACCATTCATTCCACCCAATTTCCTCTATAAATAAACCCCCACCCCAACCCATTTCAACCAAGCTAAAGAGCCAAATACTTGCTGGGAATTTTTCAAGAAGTGCCTCTCTTCATCCCTTTCAAATTCTATACACACACTTATTCTCAAAAACCATCTCTCTCTTAAATATATACACATATACTTAAGGTTTTTGATATCTAAGCTTAGCTTCACCCAACCAAGATTGTTCCCACCAAGTGAGCTCATCCACCACCACTTTCCGGCCTCCCGAAGGGCTGCCCAAGTTCGTCCATAGTCAAAATCCAGCCGAACCTCCGGTGAATTTTTCCGGCGAACTTTTTCGACCGTTTTCCAAAAGTGGTGAGTTTTTAGCTTCTTCTTTGGTTTTCTTATTTTTGAGCTTTGTACTTAATTTCTCTACTTCATCTCAAGCTCTAATACAAGATATCCTATAAAGAAGGTTCTCTAAGAAAAGAAAATGAAGATTCGAACTCGGAATTCGAATAAGTACTTGATCTTCAAACTGAAGCTCTAAACGAAGAAGATCTATAATATATAAGTACTTAAGTCTCTAAATAACTCCTCATGAGTGAGATTTCATAAATCTCTAATTAACTCCTCACGAGTGAGATTTCATATTTGACAGCACGAGTTGGTCAATTACTTGTACTTCATTTATCTCGACCTTGACCAACATATTTCGTGAATATAGTATCATTACGAAAGGTATCGTCTTATAACCCCTTCTATCATCTTCAGTGTTCCGGGGGATTGTAAGTCGATCAATAGTGATCTTCGTAATTTTGTCAAATATAAGAGACGGATTAAATCACACGAGTTGGCCAATTACTCGCACTTCTATTATTTGGATCTTGGCCAACGCATAGTTTGTGTATATATTCCAATTACGAAAGATATCGTATAATCCCCTTCTAGCACCTTAGTGTTCCGTGGGGTTTTTATTCGATATATATAAACTTCGTAATCATCAGTCTAAGCTTCAAAGGTGGATTTAATCACACGAGTTGACCAATTACTTTTCACTTCATTTATCTCGATCTTGGTCAACGCATAGTTCGTGTATATAGTATCATTACGAAAGGTATCACTTATAACCCCTTCTAGCATCTTCAGTGTTCTAGGGGATTATAAGTCGATCAATAGTAAACTTCGTAATCATCCACCTAAACTTCAAAAGCACAAATTCAAAGCCAATTACTCGCACTTCTGTTATTTGGATCTTGGCTAAGAATCATAGAACATATAGAGTTGCTTGAAGTTAAAAGTATACTTTGACCGCATAATCGTCAAATCATAAGTATACTAAATCCATAAGCCTAAGAGCTTAAAAGGAAAGGTAAAATTCTGATATTGTAACCAAAGTATTCTTCGATCCATAAATACATTATCGAAAGAAGAAGAATACAAACGAAGTCGTAAGCCATAGTGCTTATACATATATATACAAGACTTCGTATTACTCCCATAAACATATATTTTACGGAGTAATCATACGTATACTTGACATATAAGTATATATTCTGAGTTAAATATACGTGTTGAGCTTGAAGATCAAAAGAAGTCATAATCCTTATTGATTATACATATAAAGGACTTCTTATATTACTCTGATTAACACATAATCCATAAAGACGGAGTAATCAAAAGTATACTTGATATAACATTTTATATCTCAAGTCAAGTATACATATAGAGTATTAATATTATTATTTGAATATTATACCATCTTTGGGCTAGTATCGTAACATACTAGTTCAACACATATTTTCTCTATACTTTGTGTTTTATGGATTGTCTTATTAGTTTCGCAGTGAGGTGAGGTGACGTGAGGTGATCTTCGTTCTAAGACCCAAGTCTCATACGCACTAGCGGGGAGTTAGTCGTATTTGCACCGTGAAGAAGTGGAAAGACCCAAGACCGGATACTAAGATCCGAGATCGGTGAAAGCTAAGGAAGCCAAGTTCACGCAAGGGATCTACATCAACTTTGAAGAGATAGCGGGGAGTTATTGTCTAAGATAAGTTGTGTAGGAACTACATTTATTTTGATGTGGTTACCCTTGTGTTACGCACCAAGATAAATATTTGTAAGGGTGTAAAGGCTTCTCCGCCTACTAAAGGAGCGAGTTTATATTAAGGGAAAATCCGGAGTCCGGGAGAGGAGCTCGGGGACTGGAGTAGGGGTGAGCGGATCTATTAGGGGTTGCGCCATCGCGAGCCAGGATAAAATCGCCGTGTGGTATTTTCTTTTCTTGCACTTTATTTTCCGCACATAGAAACTGCATAAGCACTCGGTAAAATTTTTAAAACACCATAATAATTTTTAAATTGGTAATTAAGCTATTCAACCCCCCTTCTAGCTTAACATAGCCCTCATACGGGACTTAACAAGCTGGATAAGTCAAAGCTGGGCGATTTAAAGATGATGCTATCTGAGGTTGATTGAAAGATATTGGGAATGATGGGGTTGGCATAGGAGTTACTTGATTCACAGGGTAGGGTACAGTAGTCAGTTGCATCAATTGGTTATTACCCATTCCTTTACATTTTCGTGAGACATGTCATGGCTACCCACACTTATAACAGGTGATGTTGGCCTTCTGATTCTTGCATTCATGAGCATAATGGCCCTTCGTATGACACTTGAAATAAACTATATTCGCCTTATTACAGATTCCCGTATGTCGCCTATTACAAATCTTACATTCCGGAACTGATCCTTGCGGGGGTTTCTGTCCACTGGTTGATTGAGATCTTGTTTCTTGTGATTTATTCCCAAATTCTTTCTTCATAAAGTTTTCGGGTCCACTCTGAGGTTTAAACCTTTGATTAGTCCTCTGATTCTGGCCCTTGTAACTTGAGCCTTATTCTCCCGTTTCAATTCTGAAAGGAATATGTCCTAAGTCCAATCATGAATTAGGATTTAGGAATAACTTCCTGTGTAATCTGTTTTAATTTCATTGATATTAATAAAAGACTTGTTTTGTTTTTATTACGGGCTCTATCTATTTAAGTGTTTAAATAAGATATACCATAGTTTAGAGTAAAGCTTTTTTATGGATTATGATGAGATCATAATAGTGAGATCTAAAAGATGATAACTCTAAACTTAAATAGTTCCTGGTCATAGGATTACTAACTGGTAATTAATAATCCGCAAAGATCGGTACATACTATGCTTGCTTCATTATGAAGGATGTCTGTTCTCATAGATATTTGTGTGGTGACACTATAGCTAGTATGTAGGTGCTTATTATAGAATAAGTTCACTGAACATGACTCGCACAGCTGAACAACTGATGAAGTTCACTCACGTGTCAGCAGTTGTTCACATAGTGATAGTTGTACAAGTATCCTTAGACTTGAGGTCATCATAGTCATCTTGTGTACACTGAACTATGCTTTGGTTTAGTTCTTAGTCTCCAGGGACAATTATTAGGGCTCTACTGGGTATAGGAATTTGTACACGAAGATAGTGTATGATCAATAAAGGATCTACCCCTTCCAGTGAAGGAAGCGAATGTTCAAGGCTGATCCACTTATGCTAGTTCAGGAATCTCTGGCCAGAGTGAATGAAATTAGAAAGGAGTTTCTAATTTGCATAGAACTAAGCATAGTAAATGGTAAGCAAGTGATTAAATTAGATAGGCTTGATACGAGATCCATACCTTGTATTTAATCGGGACATTGTAGGGTAGAAGGAGTTTATTGTACGGTAACTATTCACTGAATAGGTTCTTGGTATTCTAAGCAGTGAATTCGTATTATCCGGATAGTCGCGATATGCTGAGAAGTATCCCTCACGATGTAGAATAAATATGATTAATTAATTAATCATATTTAATAAATTAGAGAATTTATATAAATAATGATAAAATAGTTTTATTATTATTTATTTCTACTACCGACTTAATATTGAACCTACAGGGTCACACCATAAAAAGAGAATGATTTAATGGTGGAGGAATTAATTAATAATGGCTAATAATTATTTATTTATGAAATAAATAATTAATTGGCAAATTTAATAATTGATTAAATGAGATTTAATTGATTATAAATTAATTAAGAAAAGTTCTTAATATTATTAATTAAAGGATTTAATTTTTGGAAATTAAATCAAGAGAGAGAATTATTTCTAAAGTGTTTAGAAAAAGGATTAATAATTAAAAGGTGTTTTAATTATTAATGAGAATAATAAATGGGATAATAATAATAATATTTATGGGAAAATTTCAGCTGAAAATTTTGCCTATAAATATACTATTATAAACCCTATTTTTATTCTAACCCCAATTTTAATAAAACCTAATTCTCTCCACCTCCTTCTCCTCCTTAACGTCGTTTTCTTGGTGGATACCGGTGGAGTGCTTCACGTTTGAGGAACAGCTGCTAAGGATCTCCGATCGTTGCTCTTGGATCGCATATTAAAGGTTAGTAATCGATCCCTATGTTTTTACCACGATTTATATGCTTTTATTTGGATTTTATATATGTAAAAGTGTTTTACCATGCCTCCGCTGCGATTAAAATCCAACAAATTCTTCTCTTCTTGTTTCCTTTCTCCTTTTGATTTTGCTCACTCTCGCCTTCAATTACCATTGCCTTCTGAACCACTTTAGCATAGGTGGTCAACTCAAAAGTTTCCATATGACTCCTTAACCAAAGCTTCAATCCCTGTTGGAACCTTTTTGCCCTTTTCTCTTCAGAATTAACATACTCTCCCACAAACCTAGAAAGTTCTATAAACTTCTTCTCATATTCACCGACCGTCATGTTGTCTTGCTTTAACTCAAAGAATCTCATCTCCATTTGTGTTTGCATATGGTGAGAAAAATACTTATCCAAGAACATTCTCTTAAACGTATCCCAAGTAATAACTTTAGCAGCTTCTAAAGCTTTTGCCGACTCCCATCAATAGTTTGATTCACCTTTAAGAAAATAAGTGGCATACTCCACCTTCTGGTTATCTCCAACATTTGTTAAGGCAAAGGCCTTTTCTATTTCCTTAAGCCAAGCATGAGCTTCTACCGGGTCTTGTATTACTTTGAATTATGGGGGTTTTACAGATTGAAATGTTTTGAAAGTAGTGGCACCTTCTGGGGGTGGTTGAGGGGGTTGCATCTGTTGAAGAAGTAGTTGTTGTTGGGCTACGGTAGCAGTTTGTTGGCGTACCAAATCTACAAGTTGTGCTATATCAGGGTTTTGGTTTTCTCCGTCATTTTCTTGGTTATTTATAGGTCTTCCTCGGGCTCTTCTAGGTGCCAGTTTCTGAAATGAGAGTTATACAGTCTGAGTGATACAGAATTAGGGTATTATTTTGCAGTCATCATGGTATACAGTCTTCAAACAATAAAGGTGATGCATGGTGATAAGCAAGAAATTTTAAAGGAGCAATTATAGGAATCAAAGAAAGTGCATAACTAAATTTAACATGGTTCAAGTCGAAAGGTACGAATCACAAGGTACAAATACGATTACAAATCCGAATTAAAATAGTACGAGAGTCTAGAAATAGAAAGTAATAACATGGTAATAAAAGGAACAGCCTAATCCAAGCAGCTAAAGGTCAAGTCCCCTATAACTCGTCCTAAGCCTCCTCCTTATATATGCCTCCCCCTCGGACTCCTCCTTGGGTTCCTCCTCAGACTCCTCCTCACGGGTTCTCATAACGGCGGGGGTAGTGTCCTTACGTAGCATCTTGACCACACTCCTAAGCTCATTCACTATCGCCTGCACAATAATCCGACTGGTCTGGTCGCGGTGCGCGGGCATCTCCTCCAATCTTGATGTGGCCACCTGGATCAGTGACTCAAGCCTCGAAATGGTTTTCCCCTTAGGTCTATCACCCATCACTTTCTTACTGGCATAGAGCTCCTCAAGACGTTCCATTAGCCTAATATACTTTCCTTGGAGAAAGTCATGATGCATTCTTAAGTCAGCATAGACAGAAAAAGCAATTGTGTCGCTCGGCGGAATCGAAGATGATGAATGCGCACGCTGTAGTCAAGTAATATATATATATATATAAAGATCAAATATGATTTATTTGAATGTCACGTATTAGCACTCCCGATAATAATAATATATATACTCATACTTCCTATGGTCCTAATTGGGCTGTCCAGGGACTCTAAACCTAGGCTCTGATACCAAAAATGGTCACACCCCAACACACACACTCTAAATAAAAGAGAACCATAATTATTATAAACTTATAAGTCCAAAGGATGATAATGATCTATTACAACCCAACCAAAATAACAACAATCCCAAGATCTTTACGAGTTCAGAGTTTGGAACAACCCTTCTAACTAATACCACGATTACATACTGGCGGATTCCGCCTAAACTATATGTACTCTACCTGTGCCCTCAAATGGTCTTCACCCTGCCTTCCAGTTGACTTACGGGTGGTCTGCTTGGTACGAACCAAGATTTCTAGCCGTAGAACAGGGTTAAACACAAGAAAATGAGCTACAACGCTCAGCAAGTAATAATCATTCTATTAAGCAAGACTTTAACTTAAAATCACGAGTTCATAAATCAAGGGGGAATATGGATACTTGTGAGAATGACAATAAGAAACATGAAGTTATAATATGAAGCCATGGTATAATTATAGCAATTGAAACACTGTATATGGAATCAAGATATCGGGCAATACGCTATAGTATAAAGACATGGTAGAATCATAATAATCGAAACATGGCGTACGGTATCATGGCATCGGGCAATCATGTTATAATTATCAAATCATCAAAATTATTTTAGGATGCTACGGATTACAGCCGGTGATCAGCCGCGAAGTAATCTCGAACCGCGCTGGGTTCTCAAATATAATGGGATCCCTAGGCTATATGTGAGCCTATCAATAACGTGAAAAGGACTTGCGTCTGGGTCCAATCCACTAAGATAAGAAAACATTTATTTTATTGATTTATAACATGGATGCCGGAGAAATATTGGGTATCAACGTAATTGAATTAGATTGAAGGGAAGAACATTTGAAGGTAAAGTACAAATCAAGCTAAGAGTGATTAACGGAAGTATTGGAAATAATTATGGTAATGGGGTTGTTATAACTAAGCGTTCATGGGAAATGTATGTATGTGCAATGATTATAAGAATAAAGAGTTAAGTAACTTGCCAACAATTAAAGCATAAGAAAGTAGTAACTTTCCAACAATTTTAAGCATAAGAAATTAGTAAGTTGCCTTCCAATAGTTCTAAGATTATTCGATCTTGACGGCACGAGTCTTCCCCTTCGCTTCGGAACCTACACATTATATTAATCTCATTACTATTCACCCTTTATCGACTTATAAGCCTATAAGATTCTAGACTAACCTTTACTTCTATTATAATTAAGATTACATAAACTTATGATTACACATAACTTAATCGCATACAATTAAAGTAATCCACATAGTCACATAATCACATAACGGCATGGCATATACTACTAGTTATTTATACTATAATATCATCTGAACACCTAAGCACATAAGAAAGTAACACATAAGAACTATCATTGACCTTAACTTAACCCTAAAGATGATGTGCAAGACTCGGACTCTTCAGTTCTAAGTCCCAAACACAATAAATACAACTAAAGCTTTCTAATGCCATTCAAAAGGGTGCTCTCGGGTTTCTTGGTAGAAATGGGGTGTGTCCACCTTGGGCCTTCACTTCAAATCACTTTCTAGAGTTTTTTGGAACTCTAAAATAACTTCTAAAGTTGGTGAGACTCAAAGGACTCACTCCTAAAGGTTTACAAAGGTCAAGACTCTCACCGAAGTCCCCTGCGAGCAACAGTTTGCACGTCCTGTGCTCTTTAGCCGATATCTCAACTTCTACTTGGGGCATTTCAACAAAACAAATTCCCATGGATTCTTAAGACTTAAACCTAACTCTCAGACTTGGTTTCAGGATAAGGCCTCTACTAGGCCTCTCTAGGCTTCTGTCCAAAGTTGACACTTGTTCATCCTCCCTCGAATTCACTCTGCCTTGTTTTCACTCGCATAAAACTTACTTTTATCATTCAATTTTTAATTCTTAAAGTTTGTTAAGCTTCTTAGGGATGCATTATACTTATTTAAGTCAAGGCCCCATGAAGACCTAGCATAAGGCATGATTTTAATCGACCAAAGTTCAAGTTTACCCAGCCCTGCCCTGTTCAGAGTTGCTCTCGGTTATAGGGGTGTGCACCTACCTAAATGCAAGTTTCTTCTTGAACTAAGGATACTGGACTCAAGTATAACTCAAGTCCTAACTCCAGTAAACTTGGGCCTATCAAGGCCTCACCAAAACTCACCTAAAACAGCCTATACTTAGGGTGAAAAATTCTGCTACAAAGTGCCTAGTGTACCTCCTTCCACCTTAACTCTCAAATCAACACCAAAACCAACATGTAAGCCCACAAATCTATCCTATATTGTACACAACCCTACTAACTATCATTCTATGGAAAAATACGAGCATAAACTTAGCCATAATAGTCATTTACCGAGGCAAAAACAAAGAGCATAGCAGAGTAGATTTTACATGTGAACTTCTAAGAAAATTTTTGAACTAAAAACACAAGGTAGCAACTTGATGGATAAAAGATTTAATCATAACTCATTAAGGCACATAACATACTATAATTTTAAATTAAAAACCGTAGCATGCATTGCACAAAAACTCAAATTCAAGTCACATAACACATTTGTTCGAAATATCACTTATACTACGATATGCAAGCATTAACTTCAACTTTTAGTGTAAAAATCATAGCATGCAAGGATAGAAACTTTGTAAAAACACATTTTAAAAGATCATGGGTTCTTTAAAAGTCACATGCAAAACTTCATTCTTTTTGAAATCAAATAAAACTAACACACAAAGCACAAAAACCCATTCGGCTCCTTGGAGTCATTGCCGAATGCTTGAGGCCAAGATCATGGCTTGAAAGTAGAAGCATAACACTTCATCAAGACCATCTCTTGCTCAAGTATTGTAAGCCATATTTAGTTCAACTCTAGATTCAAAAGAATCAAAGTTAAACCCTTAGCTTTAACTACATGCAACTAAGAAAACTCACCTTAAATGATGATATAAAACCAAGTGAATTTTTCCTTTGCCTAGAGGGGTTAAAAGATGCATGAGGATGAAGAAATGAAAAAGAAAAAAATGAGAGGGGAGGGGGTTGAAGGCGCGGCCGGGAGAGAGGGAAAGAGAGGGAAGAGAGTGAAGTGATGTTGGTGGAAAAGAAATGATGTGAGTGGAGTGTATAAATTTATTTTTGTCTCACTAAAATGGTAGTGGAGTTTGAACTTACTCTTTTGTCCTTCATCCACTAATAGCCAACTATTGCATGCAAAGTTTTATTGGTCTTTTGCTTGGTCAAAAGGAGTTAGTGGGGAGTGAAAGGATAGTCCTACCCTTGGTCTCTATTTGAGTGGAAATTGCATGCAAGGGTATGCTTGTAATTCAATAACTAATAAAAGTATAATTTAAAAGAATGATATTTAGTAATTAAAATACAAATCCATAAATCACCAAATAAATACCATAAATACTACGAGATTTTAGAAATTTAATAAAATTGTTTTTAAAAAAAATTCGAACAAAATTATATATTAAAATAATTTTTCACATATTATTATACTAACAAATAAATCATGAAAATTACACTTAACACATTATAAATTACACAAATAATTGTAAGTAAATTGATTATATTCCACAATACTAAAATAAAATTTATCGCCTAATTGCAACTAATCAAATATTACTAGCTTGCGAAAAATCTCTATTATTTACTAATCGCGTAGCGAAAATCTTACTCACGTACGAAATTTACACGCCTAAAATATTCCGGCAACACTCGCAATGCCATACGACAAAATTATACATAATATATAACGAATTTGCATAATCGTCCTTATAACACAGAATATTTAGGAATATATTTATCGCACTTATATAAAAATAACTTCAATATTTACCGGTTGTCACATCTAGAATTTCTTGTAACTCTCTCAAGGAAGAAGCTGAGTTCTTTACTTACAAAAAACCTAGGATTTGTAGCAAAACACTAGCTTGATTTTAATACAAAATTAAGTGAGGTTTGAAATATTGTGTGCACTGTTTATTTTCAGTTAATATAATATTACTTCATTTTTAATCTGCTTTGTTCACCAAGTAACAAACATCCAAAAAACCTTAAAAATACCAAAACACATTCACCCCCCTCTCTATGGTGTATTCATTACCTAATAGTCTGTAACCAAAGTTGGGAAATTCTGGATCTTCAAAGTCAGGAGCTGTTGCACATAGACTTCTTCTTCTAGTTCACCATTGAGGAATTCACTTCACTTTAAAATTTTAGGTGTGCATCAAATGCAAGAAAAATTCTTATTGCTTCAAGTCTAGAAACTGAAGCAAAAGTGTTAGATAATGAATTACACATAGGGGGGTGAATGTGTTTCTATGTTTTTATGCTTTTCTTGAAGTTTTAATGGTTATGAACAAAGTAAATTAAATCTTGCAGTGAGATGTGTTAATACTAAAATTAAACAAGCAATAAAAGTGAACATAAATCTTTCAAAACTCACTTTATTTTATATTAAAATTAAGAATGTTTTGTTTCAAAATTTCTAGGCTCTTTGTTGCTAAAGAGCTTAGCTTCTTCCTTGAGAGAATACAAGATTTTTTTTTATTTAAATTGTTACTCCTAACAAAGGACCAATGTTAACTTTATATGATAGTTAACTAATGGTTTACACAATGTGTAATAAGAGATGCTATTCACTTTAGTAAAATGTCACTAATCATTCCATTTTAGGAAAAGTATATCTTCCATTTCTGGCTTAGCATATCTTTGCATACTGTGTTAACTTTGATCTTCCTTTGTCATTTAATTTTCACCCTTGATCTTGCACGCCTCAAGCTGCCTTTTGTAGACTTGTCAATCCAACTGAGTGGATTGTTTGTTGATTGTTAATCTTGGATATTGAACTGTTCTGCATTTTGTACTTTAATTTTTACCTCGAGATCTCCAGTTTAATATATAGAGAACTTGACATCTCGATAAGTATATTGGATTATCGAGATCTCTCATTACTCTATAGTTGCTTTGACTTGTAGAGGTCTCTGAGTTCTCTATAAGAGAATTTAGCTTGTTGATATCTCTTCATTTCATATCTTCACTTTGGCTTATAGATATCTCTGAGTTTTCTAGTGACTAATTGACTTGTCGATAACTCAAAGTTCTCTAGTGATATTTGACTTGTCGATATCTCATAGTTCTCTAGTGATATTTGACTTGTCGATATCTCAGAGTTCTCTAGTGATATTTGACTTGTCTATAACTCTGAGTTCTCTAGTGAAGAAATGACTTGTCGATATCTTCGATCTTCATGTCTTCAATTTGGCTTGTCGATATCTCTAAGTTCTCTAGTAGCTTTCCTGACTTCTCTATAAGTCATTCTGGAGTTCTTGAATGACTTTGCTATAACACTAAATATGTGACTTGTAGAGATCTTGACTTAGAACATTTTTCTTAAAACAGATTTATTCAACTCCAAGCTTCTTCATAATTCTTCCGACGCATGATCTTCTTGATCTTCTTCCAGATACAATCATTAGGCTTTATACTATTTAAAGAAAAAGACTCCAGTCTACTCTTTGACATTTTTACAGACTTTAAATGTTACAATACAAAATGCAAACTAAGATTACAAACAACTTACTCAGGGTTGTCAATTTGACTTAGTTTTGTTATTGTACATGCATGTCTTGCACAACAATCTCCCCCAATTTTTGAGAAGATTGCTTAACACAAATTCATGCCTATAAACAAGACTAACCCTAGATTATAATGGAAAATAAGATTAATACATAAAAATTGACACAATTACAGCTTTTATAGATTAGGAGATTTACAGAGTTTAAATAGTTACAAGCATCAGGTAAAGACTGTTTTTGCTTCTGCTTCTTCTCTAATGAGATCATTTAAGTAAACAAGAATTTCAAGTTCTTCCATGATAGGTGTCCCACTTAGAACTTCTACAAGTATATGTCTATTTAGATTTGGATAACCATTTAGCAAATCAATCCTAAATCTTGTGAATTTGTCAGCTTTAATGTTTAGAAATTTTCCATCTTCGGAGATTATGCTCATTCATTTAGCCTTCAGTTCTTCTGATCTCTTCATGTACATTTGAATCTCCTCATCATACTTCCTTATTATCTCCATATATTCAGCTTCATTCATTGCTCTTCTTTCATCCCTTACAACCAACCATTCATCCAAAATAGATCTCCATGCTCTTGTAGAAGTATCCTTATCCTTCAATAAACTTATCACTCTCTTAATTTTTGTGGGAGAGAGAGAATCCATTAAGATGCAACCTAGAAATGTGAAGGACCCATCTTAATAGTAAATTATCACTTCCCTTAAAGTTACAACCCAGGCTTTAACTATTTCCTCAGCTAGTTGTTGAAAATAATCTTCATCTGAGATGCACCAATTTAAAGGTAGAAAATCAGTTTGCTTGAAACAATTCCAGATGGCCCTTTCAGTGACTTTTACTTTTTCTGTAGGCTTGGCTTTCTTAGGCTTCCTCCCAACAGACTTGTAGTTGATTTTGAGTGATGATTTGACAGAAGGTAGGTTTGTGATTTTCTTGAGAGATGTTTGGTTTAAGATGATTGGTAATTTTAGAAAGGTGTTTGCAGTTTATTTGTATAGGAATTTTGGCTTAGAGGTTTAAGGTGGATTGCCGTTGGATTTTGTTGGCTTTGGAGGTTGAGCTTGAGTTGTTTAGATTTTTAGGGTTTGTTTTGGTTCTAAGCCATCATGCCTTTGTTTGATTCTCCTTTCTCCTCTCCTTTTCTTGTCACCATCCTTCTTCTCAACCTTCTTTTTCTCTTCTTGAATCTTGTCCTTGCTGCCAGTTGCTTTAGAAGATTGACTTGGATTTGAGTCAGAAGGTTTTTGTTTGTCATCCTTTTTCTCATCATCATCCTTGTCATTTCTTAGATTGTATTGAGTGTTTGGCAACATGGTGTCAGCATTTACAATATATCTGTCCAAGATCTTTATCATCTCAACTTCCTCATGCTTCTTGTTTCTTTTGTACTTTAGATCAGACTGCAAAGTCATGATCAGCCTCATATTTGATCTGACACAGTATTTAGGAACAAGGAGATGTCTGGCTTGATTGGTTTAGGACATACATAGACTACTCCTTTGTTTAGATATCGATAGGCTTCAGGAAAAGCTGCTATATGTGCCTTTTTGAGCTCATAGATAAGTTGAGTGTTTTCTGGAATAACTAGATTCACTCCTTCAATCATTACATCCAGTTTAGATGCTCTTAAAGTTTGAAGATTTGTAAGCGTCACCTGAAGACACATGTCCACACCACCATCACACAACAATCCTTTTCTCCAAGAAGTCATCAATTTTCACAACCACTGCCCTGATGAAGTTAATGTTCTTGGTCAAAGCTTTCTTGTAAGTCACATAATTGTTATGAAGAGACATTCTTAGGACTACAAGAAGTTCACTAAATTCCTGGTCTTGATTGGGTCCTTCTGCAGCCTTTTGAAGTCTTTCTTTTCCAACATCAATTTGAGCACTTGAGCTTTGACCAACCTGAATAGACTCTTTAGATTTAGCTTTAGCATCCCTGGATTGTTGAATCCTAGCCTCAATCTCCCCCTTAGTCTTGGTGACATGCATGAGTAGGGGAGTTTGTAATTCTGGCCTTATTTATTCAGGTAGAGAGGGCAATGGTATGTTGAGCTTCCCCATGATGGCCCCAAAAACAACAGAATTTTGCATTTGGAGATGCTTGTGAGAGTACACCAGGGTCTGGATATCTGAATATTGACTCTTTACTAGAGAAGTCATGGCTTGAACTTGAGCATTGAGGGAAGAATTGGAGGTCTACAAGTCTGAAACTTGTTGTTGAAGAGATTGGATTTGAAGATTTGTAGAGGTTGAGATAGGCTGATGTGAACTTGTAGAAGTTAAGGAGCCAAAAGTTGCTTCCACACCCTGTTTTATGCCATCCATAAGCAATGCAGAAAGATCATATCTTAATTGGTGATGCTGGTCCAACTTGATCTTGGCATCTTTTGAATTAGTGATTTGCTGTTGGACCACTTCGTGAAGAGCAATGAAAGATTCTTTGAGATTTTTGACCTCCTTTTCAATAATAGTCAGATTCATCCTTTCCATTTGATCAGCAAAATGTTTGAATTTAGAAGTGATCTTGACTTGTGATGGTATGATCTCATCCATCTTCTCTTTCACCAGTTTCCTGATTTTGTATTCATGACCAACCATTTTGAGTTCTAGTGCTTTTCCAAAGAGATAGAAAGCTTTGAGTTGAGCCTTGGAAACCTCATTAATGGCATCAGAAACTTCACCAGGAGTCAGAGCTTTAACATTGCTGCCCAAAATTGTCAAATAATCTTCCCTGAACTTAGCTAAAACACTCTCCATCTCCGGATTGTAGTCCTTGTTCAGCCAAGCATCACAGTTGCCATCCTGTTCAGCTTTATTAAAAATTTTGTCTTGTTGTTCTTGGACATATGTTGATAGAAGAGCATAATAGCTTGATAGTCCTGGTTAGACATATCAGATGTCAGCAACTGTTGAGAAATTTTGGGAAGTCCTTCAAGCTAATCCACCCTGAACTCTTCAAGATTTGATTGAGGTGTAGCTTCTTGGAGCCAGTTGGAAACAAGATGTGGTTGTTGAGGTTGTGAGGTTGATGGATGTGGTGAAGGATCAGAACCACCTGTGACAGAAGTCACAGTTTAACTCACAGTAGGTACTGTGGTTATGACAAGTTGTTGTTCCACACTTGTTGTGGGAACGTCCAATTGAATTGGAGGGGATTTATGACACCCCCAAATCTGGGGACATGATTGGGTGTCACTAAACAACTTTAAACAATATAAACCTGTATATTAAAAAAAATGTACAGATAGCCCCTTTTTATTCTGGATCGTTTATAGGTTATGGTATGAAACAAGAATCTAACCTTCTAAAGTTACAATAACTAAATACGATTTCATTACCTCTTTACTATCTTCCTCGTATTATTCACTCTGAAACCTTCAAATTTCTTCAGCTGGAATCTCTTCACTTTCGCTGTCTATTAAAGTTATTCACTCTTGTCCTCATTTGATACTGAAAGAAATAAGAATTCCCAAAGCAAGAGTGAGCCAAAAATGCCCAGCAAGTATCATAATTGGTTTCCAGGTATTAGATCAAAGAAACTTCTGGAAACAGTCTTTAAATTATTTCAAAACATCTTTATTTATTTAAAACAGTTGAGCGAATAAAACATCGGCACTTATTGGCCTTTAATCATAAATCACATTTCTCTGTAAAAGAACAGTGAACGTTTCACTAATTCATCTCTTGAATCAAATCTTTGTTTGTTTTTATAATCATAATTTTCCTAGAAGGAATGCCGTTAGTTGCGATCAACAATAAATTAAACTGGACACTAGAAACCAATATATGCCCCATAACCTGCTGATCAATCAGGATATAGTGCGGATCTATACCCAACTGCATAGACCCAACCAACATATGGGGTACCCAGGCAACTATGGCCTAATAATCAAGGGACCAGCCATCTCTAGCCCTTAGGGTCCAACTCATTACTGGCCCTCATCGAAACCATCCAGTCCGTGGAGTATTTTGATGTCAAATCATTTTGATTTCAAAACATCCTGATTTCGGGTTCGCAAATAACCCGAACTAATGGGTATTTGCTCAAGAGATCAATAGATAATCAAGGAACAAGATCAAAAAGGCACTGGCATAAATAAGAGTAATTGTAATGATATATAAAAACATTTAATTATTCTGAACTAAGAATAGGAATGAAGAAATATTTGCAGTATTTTAGAAGAAAGTATAGGAATACTTGCCTTAATTGGTAACCCTCTGATCTTTAACTATCTGCCATATCCCTCAGTCCTAATGTGTCTGCATTCCATTGATATGCTACTTGACCTTTCTTGTCATTCACCATTTTAGGTTTATCTTTATTCTGAATTCACTCGTTTCATGACTACACGTAATCAGGCTTTACTTTTACCATCTCTGTCTGGTTTTGAAAGCCTCGAACTATGGGTATCTATCATAAAAGATTCCATTCAATTCACTGACAATATATCACTGTCTAGACTATACGTTTATCTTTATCGTCTACCCACCCGATAATAACAGATAAGGATCATATATTTAATCAGATAACATTTAAAAGACATGTTGACTCCTAATTCATAAAACATGTACACATAAGGCACACAATCATGTTAGTCATAAATCACGTAGTCACATAATTCATGTAACACATAAGTTGAATAGCCAAAAGATAGGTCTCGATACGTTTAGAATTGAAATCGGGTCAAAATAGTATTTATTGATCAATAACCGACTCATAACGACTCGTAAAACAAACGACCCTTTAATACAAAAGAATTTAGGTTTACAAAGTATTTTTATTGGAAGCAGGATATTTTCTGAGTTTAGAGGTGTTTGTTTCGTATTAAACGGACAAACAGTCTAATTATTATAAATAAAATAAGGATGATTCAATTAATATTTTCAATTCCTTTCATTTAATTTTTAAAAGCTAAAAATGATTTTTAAATCATTATTTGGATTAATTACAAATAATTACATTTTATTTAACTATTTATAGATAAAATAAATAAATTAAATAAATTAATTAACTAATTAAATCCAGAAATAATTAATTAAAATAAATTATAAATAATTATGTCAAATTTATATTTTTGAAAATAATAAAGAAAATAATTTTCTGGAACTAAAATAATTTAGTTAATTATTTAAAATAATTATCTAAATTTATTTTGAATTTAAAATAAATTTTTAGAATTTAGAAATGATTTTTGAATTGTTATTAAAAAGAAATTTAAAGAAACGGGATTTGGAAAATTATTTTGGGACCAAACAGATCAAAACCGGGTCCAATTCCTGGGTTGTGAATAACACAACCGGGTTGAATCCCGGTGACCCCCCTTCGCCCAGAATCCGGCCGCCAACGGCGCGGTTCTGGTGGCTCTGACGAGGACCATCTCTGTGTGATTTGAACCGATTTTTGGTTCAAATTAACCCTACTTCTTCCCAGCAATTTAACAGTCATTACAGCAACCCAGGAAGAAGAGAGTTCGTCGTTTTCGGCTACATAGCCATTAAAACCGGCGAACGGAGCTTCGATTCCGGTGAACTTTGATTTTCATTATTCCCGAACCAATTTCAACGTTTTTGGTATCAAAACGAAGTTAAGACTCATACCAATCGATTAATCTAATCAAAATTAATAACCCATATCAATATTGTTCAGAAAATTCACAATAAAATCGACTAAATTCAATAACTCGTCTAAACACTTCCTGAACTACAACATCAACAAAAATCATATAAATCAACTGCAAATGAACACGTAAAGCTATATCTATCATCAGTTTGAACCAAAAATCATTCAAATAGAAATCCCCAAATCCGAACATGAACCCTAAAATCGGCTTTAGAAATCTATCATCAGTTTGAACCAAAAATCATTCTATTAGTTGCTCGTATAACTCAACTCAAATCTCCATCTTCTATATATATAATGGAGTTAAATTAATTTTCCTGAGTATACACATATAAACATCGTATGAACTTGCTATACAGGTGGCTGTGAAGCCAATTCACTTCCACTTTTCCTGCCTATTTTGCTGTCTCAAAAGGACCATCATAACGCATATAAATTTCTCTTTTCTTTCTAATTCTAGTAATTTGAAAAAGTTACTGGTTGTTGAACCTCATTCCCATATGTTTCTTTGTTCAAATAACCTAGTTTGTAATCACTTCCAATCGCATTCGAGGCTCTTTAATCGTTCCCGCAATCTTCTTCTTCATCTATGAATGATATACTGAAGCCATGGCGTATTTGATTTCTGACATTCTCGAAGTTACACTAGAGTTAAGAGTTAACGATAAAATCTCAACTGGGTACGATTGATGCACAAACGTATCATCATACCTTATTTCCCTTGAATCACAATCGAATAGAGAAATTTACTAACCTGGAGGTATCACCCGCATATTCTAATGCAAATTATCATTTATTTTGATTCCAATGAGTTTTCATACGAAACTAACTGCCATGCTCTCCCTTGACATCTAGTCACATATAACTTTTATTCTTTTCATTATGTCTTATTATCAGAAAGTCTTATTTAACATTTATGTCTTGCATTATATTCTTGGAATAACTTGTATCCCTTGAGTTAACAATATTTAGCCAAATTCCTCCCTTTTAGTTATGCCTTACTTAATGTCCGTTCATCTAAGAGTGGTATATACTATTCTGGTTCGACATAATTCACCATATTCTAATTTATTTTTTTTGGCAAATCTTCAGTCAAATAGTGTTGAACATTTACTCTCAATTCTTGGATCTGATGACGTATCACCATTTCCTCAAGCCGCAACTAACCCACTTATTGGACAAGTTGTTCCTTTATAAAAGAGAATGATTAGGTTTGGAATAACCTATCAATAATAATTCATTTGACGCTTTTCCCCATTTTCTCTTCATGTCTGGTCACTAGGTATTTCTTTTAGCCTTCGATACTTAATCGTATTCCTAGGATGCATTTCCTATCACAAATATAGGCGTCTCACTCCACGCCTTACATTAGCTCTGCACCCTGACGTTCATAATTTTCTTATATCCTGGATGATCTTATAAATTTTCTTTATCATTCTTTTGATTCCACGTTTCCTTCTAGTCAAGTTCTCCATTCTCATGACTCATTGTCTCTTCTTAACATAAGCGATTTCCTTATCCTTACTCACATAATCACTAATCGCACAACTTTTATTTTCAATAACTTCAACTCTCTTCTGTCACATCTTTGGCTTCTTCGCATTAAAGATATATTTCAGATTATAAAGGTCTATGCCCGCTATACATCGTCTTTCCTGCATAATCAGGACATCTCCCTCTTTAGTCAACATGCTAACATTATTAGCTGATTTCAAATACTTGTATTCACGAGTTCTCTAGTATTTTGGAATAATTTTATTACATCATCGTTCTATATCGGTATACCTTCAAGTCTTTGAATAAAACCTTATTGCAGATGATAACATCTCTTTGATCATCTAACAACATCCGTATTGATGTAGTTATTAATTTCTCCTTCATTCCCTTCCTTCCTTCTCTTGGCTCTTATCTTGAACCTTTAGTTCTTGAAAACGTTCTTCTCACTCATATCTGCAAATAACATTTTAATTCTCTTATATATTACAAAGGGCATATTTATCTAATTAAAGCCTCGTACACTTGCCGTAACATCGCGTTGATTCCGTTAAACTTCTGAATTCTAGTGGTGTCCTTACTTCCTCCAAATTTCTCATTACTTTGACTTCAAATCTGAAAATCACATCAGAATTTGACTTAATCTAATTGGAATCGATTTCCATCTAACTGACCATAAGTTGGTAAAATTAACCAATTAACTCTTTTAATTGATCAATCGAACCAAGTGATGGCTAGCTAAATGAAATCAGAGATCAATTATATAAAGTCAGTTTGGCTACAGCCACTTCTTTCAGGAACCGAGATCGCAATCATTTGGAATATCAATAGGAATATTAATAACACATGAAAGTATACTTTTGACTTTAAAGGTAGAGTATTTCTAAAAATTTTGGCAGCATCTCCTCTATATTATGGGCTACCAGTCGGACTCAAGCCGACACCAACAATTAACCTCACAACCAATCAATCAAATCAATCCACCATCATGAACTCATCATTTCACCATACTTCAGAACATATAATACTAATATCTACATATACTACTGACTAACATAGTATACATCTTTTTATCCAACTAGGGATATAACCATACCTTTCATTTATTCCTTCAAACTATCTCGGAACTCCATTAATGAATATAAAATTATTTTGCTGTTTCTCAAAAACCTTATTCCAGGATTCTTCTAGTTCATCATTAAGCTCTTTAATTAACAATATATATCACTTATACCTGTTCATAAATCCATTCTATAGAAATCTTTTAATCTTAATTTTCCACGGCTCATACCTGTATATGGGTATTTTTAAGAACTTATACTGCATCTTTCACCCGATCAAACAAAACCTCTACCCCTGAGAATATGCGCTTCTTTCATTAGTTAACTTGTCTAATTTCTGATAATCAACACATGGTCTCAATTCACACTATCATAATTTATGAAAACTCATTTGGTTCTAAAGTGTTACTTCTTAAAAAATTTCGCAATTAGATCACCATTTCTTCATCTTCCTTTACGTCTTTTCTTATGAAACCTTCTTCACTGGCCCAGTTATAAGTATTGAATTTACCATAACTAACTTACTTGGGTTAGGAGTTTTAACAGTTACTTGAAGAACACGCTTGAGATTTATCATACTTGAGATTTCTTCGATTTTGAAATTTCATGACAAACATATCCCCGTGATTGAAGTATGTTTCGCCTTTTTACGTATTAATCTCTTGTCTGGGTCATTGTTGAGAATTCCTTCATCTACTTCTATTATCCCGTCAATCGATTGCCTCGTCTGGTATACGCAACTTCACTTGCTTATTTCTATGGTTAATTTACCTCATACAGTTTGCTAACTACTCTAATTCAGGCTCATAATATTAGACTTAAAACATATCATGTATACAGATTTCCACTTCTGATTTGATGTCATCGTGACCACCGCGTTATTGATATTATGATTCACATATGTCCACCATTTATTGGCTTGCAATCATCTTTATACTCAACAAGTAATTCCATCTGCTACACGAGGTTATTTTATTTCCTTTTAGAACGCTCAAAGAGTAGATTTTATACAAGAAGAGAATTTGTGTATATGATTCTGGTTGGAAATCTTTTGTAAAGAATAAGAGTACAAGGAAACAATCGAAAGGATCTATAAATCAAGAAGTTACAATTGAAGAGGAAACAATGAATGATGTTTTAGATATGAACGAGACAACCATATTTGTACTCAAGATGGCCAGTCTTTCATACTATATGACATACAACACATGATTAGGTGGCGTCCCACCAGACTCTTTGTTATTTCGACAAAGCGTCACATCATAATACTGCTTGTCTCGATCAAAAAGAAATATTCTGAGAAGAGAAATAGTTTGAAAGGGATAGAATAAATTTTCTTTCCTTCTTGTCTCATGTATTTATCACCGATAGGAGCTCACACGTATTCAAGAATCAAGAAGAGTATACGCAGTAGTAGAAAAGAATGACACCACTGGTTGCCATCTACATTTCGCTGATGCATACTTTCAGGGCTCGTTCGAGTAACAGATTCCAGATCCTCGTCAGATGATAGATTCAGAATATCTTCTGGAGATACCTGTAACGTTTTAACAATCTGAGCATAATTGTCTTCTCGTTAAATTTGTTGTCATAACTTCTTGCTCCATCCCTGCCATATAAGTCTTGTATTATTATGTTAGGTCACACAATACTGTAGAAGGGGGTTAAATACAGTGTTTAATACAATCAAATCGATTTCGAACACAAGTAACAGTAAACAGATATATTCAATATAATAAACTCTGTTACAATGGAACTATTCTCTCTCAGTGATGAACAAATATCACTAAGAGCTGCTAGGTTACAATGTATGATCTTCTCGATAATGATAACACATATAGTGTAAACCTATGTATGTGTTTATATAGTACACAGGTACAAGATAACTTCTAATTGATATGGAATATAATTATGTCTCCTAAAATATATCAATCAGATATCTTATACAAGTCGTCTTATCTTCTAACTCTTTCCATGCATATCTTCTTTTGTTTTAGTCTCGATCTTCTATCCTGTAAATCAGCTTCCTTCCTTAACTATAAGTCTTCCCGTACTTAAGTTTTGATATGACCTTAAGTTCTGATATCTATCTTCTGACTTCCAGTAAAAACTGATTCCAGTAAGTCCTGATATTTCCTGTTTGTTAAGATCTGAAAACTAAACATGAAACATATTAGACATGACATCTCAAATATATCTAACAATCTCCCCCAACTTGTAAATTATGCAAAAATATACAAGTTAATAGATTTGATGATGTCAAAAACATTTAAGTTCAAATGCAATAAGAGTTTAATAAGACTATTAACTACAACTTACAGTCCTTGTAGATTTACCAACATCACTGGATCGATCTGAATCCATAATGATTCTTAACAAAATCTTTTACCAGCTTATCTTCAGCTTTTCTCAGAACTTCAACTAACTGTGCTTTGACCTATATCAGTTCTTCATCTTTACTGTCACCAATTTGATAAATGGTTGTTCTGAGAGCTTGAATTGATGTTCTTTCAAGTCCATCACCAAGTCTGATAACTCTAAGATATGAAGAGTTTTCATTATAACATAAGCATCTTCCTTTCAGAATAACTTCCACCTTAGCAGAGTTCTTCAGCATGGAAATTTCTCTTCCATCATCTTCAGTAATCATTGGTATATACTTAGAAGCTTTTGTACCAGAGATTCTGAGAAGATCTCTTATAGCCTTCAAAATGTATTCTGACCATCTTCTTGTAATATCATATTTTACTTCCAGAAGATAGTGAATATGTTGAAGCTCTCTGACAGACTTCTTTAGCACATCAGTATCAGCTAGTCTGTAAGTTCTTCCATCATTGAGAAATTAGATCAATTTCTCTTTTAGATTTTCCTTATCATGAGCATCTATCACAATTCGAGCAGACAGCACTTTGTCAATGTGCTTTTGTTTGATTTGTTCATATGGTTTGTCTGTCAACATGAAAGGATTTATTAGAGTAACTTCTACTCCTGTTTGTATCTTCTCTTCATCAAAACCTAATCCAGCTCTTGAAAGAGATATGTCCTAAGTCCAATCATGTATGAGGATTTAGGAATAACTTTTATGTAATCTGTTTTGATTTCATTGATATTAATAAAAGGCTTGTTTTGTTTTTATTGCAGGCTCTATCTATTTAAATGTTTAAATAAGATATACCACAGTTTAGAGTAAAGCTTTTTATGGATTGTGATGAGATCATAATAATGAGACCTAAAAGATGATAACTCTAAACTTAAATAGTTCCTGGTCGTAGGATTACTAACTGGTAATTAATAATCCGCAAAGATTGGTACATACTATGCTTGCTTCATTATGAAGGATGTCTGTTCTCATAGACATTTGTGTGGTGACACTATAGCTAGTATGTAGGTGCTTATTATAGAATAAGTTCACTGAACATGACTCACACAGCTGAACAACTGATGGAGTTCACTCACGTGTCAGCAGTTGTTCACATAGTGATAGTTTTACAAGTATCCTTAGACTTGAGATCATCATAGTCATCTTGTGTACACTGAACTATGCTTTGGTTTAGTTCTTAGTCTCAAGGGAAAATTATAAGGGCTCTACTGGGTATAGGAATTTGTACACGAAGATGGTGTATGATCAATAAAGGATCTACCCCTTCCAGTATAGGAAGAGAATGTTCAATGTTGATCCACTTATGTTAGTTCGAGAATCTCTGGCCAGAGTGAATGAAATTAGAAAGGAGTTTCTAATTTATATTAAATAGAACTAAGCATAGTGAATGGGAAAGCAAGTGATTAAATAAGATAGGCTTGACACAAGTTCCATGCCTTATATTTAATCATGACATTGCAGGATAGAAGGAATTAATTGTACGGTAACTACTCACTGAATAGGTTCTTGGTATTCTAAGCAGTGAATTCGTATTATCCGGATAGTCGCGATATGCTGAGAAGTATCCCTCACGATGTAGAATAAATATGATTAATTTATTAATTAATCATATTTAATGAATTAGAGAATTTATATAAATAATGATAAAATAGTTTTATTATTATTTATTTCTACTACCGGCTTAATATTGAACCTACAGGGTCACACCATAAAAGAGAATGATTTAATGGTGGAGGAATTAATTAATAATGGCTGATAATTATTTATTTGTGAAATAAATAATTAATTAGCAGATTTAATAATTGATTAAATGAGATTTAATTAATTCTTAATATTATTAATTAAGAATTTAATTTTGGAAATTAAATCAAGTGAGAGAATTATTTTTCTAAATTATTTAGAAAAGGGATTAATGATTAAAAGGTGTTTTAATTATTAGTTAATTGATTAATAAGAATAATCAATTAAAGGGTTAATAATAATAATATTTTATGGAAAATTTTCAGCTGAAAATTTTGCCTATAAATATACTATTATAAACCCTATTTGCCTCAACCCAAATAATTAACCCTAATTCTAAAGTAGAACAAGAGGGAGACAACTAATTCTCTCAACCTCTTCCTCCTCCATCACATCGTTTTCTTGGTGGATACTGGTGGAGTGCTTCACACTTGTGGAGCAGCTGCTAAGGATCTCCGTTCATCATTCTTGGATCGCTATTAAAGACCTCCATCTTTCCATTAACGTAAAGCTTCTTAAGGTAAACACACTGAACTACGAATTAAATATTATTTTTTTGCATGGATCCTGCGGAGGGTTTCGTTTTTTTTAAGATTAAATTTACGTGTTCGCTGCGTTATGTGCTAAAAACCCTTCAGCTCTATCTCTAGGTTGCTTGGCTCTCAAAACAAATGTTGCGAGTTGATTAATCATAATATTGGACTTTGGTTCAACTGGAGTAGCTTTCTTCCATAACAGCTTCTTTTTATCAGCAATTGTCATCTTTTTCAAATCAACTTGAGCAATGTCAGTAGTTGATGTCTTGATAGCTTGATCAGAATTTGTTGTTTATTTTGTAACTTGATGTTCTTCATTCTGAACAACTTGAGCAGTGTCAGATGTTATTTTAGATTCTTCAGTTATCTTTGAACTCTTCATAAATTGAATAGTTTCATCTTCTATCAAATCATCATCATGCATTGTAGCTTGATAGACCGGAATGGAAGAACTTATCTTTTTCTGAATCTTTAAAGGTTCACCAACCTTTTCTTTTCCTTTTGACTTAGGATCAATCTCAGTTTGTGATCTAGTCTTGGATTTTGAAGCCTCGGAATTTGACTTTTCTTTGATCACAAAGCCTTTTTCCTTAGGCCTTGGAGGTTTCTTTGTATCAGAAGCTTTAGACTTAAGATTTGTCTTCTGTAAATCTAGCTTCTTCCTCCTTGAGAGTTTCCAAGTCCATTCCTGGATTTTGTTTCAGAAATAATCTTCTAGCTATCTCCTCATCAAGTGTCTGGATTTTAGGATCTTTGTAATAAACAATAGTCTACTTACCCTTTAGCTTCAGAGTTTGTAAAAACTTCTGAGAGTCTTTAGATCCTGACTAAATCAGAACATCAGAACTTGACATCAGACTTTGTTTATCAGAACTTGACTTGTTCTGTGTAGAAGATTTGCTAACATCAAAAATTACTTTCTGTGAAGATTTTCCTTGAACTTTTCCTTGACCTTTGCTCTTATCAGAGTTTCCCTGGTCATTACCTTTGTCATCCTTCTTCTTCAGTATTTGAGTAGGTGAGCATTTGGACTTAACTACCTTCTCCCCCTTTTTGGCATCATCAGGAAGTAAGAGAGAGAGAGAGAGAAGAAGTTCAACTGAAGATTGGATCTCATCCAATTGAGCTTTCTGAGAAGCTTGGTTAGCCAGGACCTCATCAATTTGGGCCTGTTGCTTCTCATGAGTAGAAGAATGTACACCTTGAAGATGTTTGGCAGACAGAGCTGTGATCTTGAGTTGTGTCTTGAAATCAGCATTTGTGAGCAACTCATCAGCTTTTGCGATATGCTCTGTCAGAATTTTAGGGCTTGGAATAAAATCTGATTCATTCCACTTCTTGGTCCACTCCACACCTCTGTGAGTATCCTCCCAAGGAATAGGTGCTTCCTTTTCAACAAATTTCTTCACCAATGCTTCATTGCCTAGTATGGGAACTGGAGTCTCAACAGAAACACTATCTTCAGAACTTGAGAAAGACTCATTCTATTCTGACAGCACAACAGTGTGTGAAGCAACTGGAGATTCAGGAACAACTTCATTTAAATTCTGAGCATCAGAATTTATCTCCAGTATTGGTGTTGATGGTCTCTCAGCATCTAAGATTGGAGAATTGACTGTAGATGGATGAGCTTCTGTCGATGGAGCTTCCAGATAAAGAACATTTGGTATATTCAAATTGTGAATATCTATCTCAGAGTTTTTAGTTTGTTCTTTAGCATCATCTGTAGCTTTAATAGGAGAGACAGGAGGGGTAACCACTATATCATCATCAATGTCTTTGACTTGAGCTAGAAGGGCTTCAATGATAATTGGTTCTTGTGAGATCAGAGATTCCCGATCCCCTTCCTCAGCTTCTTCATAATCTTCTGATAGACCCTTATCCAAATACCTCCTAGCCTTCATTTTCTTCAATCTCCTTGCCAATGAAGGATATGCTTCAGCAGCAACAGAACTTACAGATTTCTTTCTTTTCAATGTATCAGAACTTTGAGCTGCTGTTTCTTTCTGAGAAGTAACATTCTTAGCTTCAACTATCACAAGTTCTGATGCATGAACCTGTGCTTTTGTGAAGGTTGAGGAACAGACTTTTCCCTCTCAGAAGATTTGGAAGATGAAGGCCTGATGGTATGTGCTGATGGTTGAGATGATTGTGTTGGTTTGAAGTATGTTTTGATAGTTGGTTGTGATTGTGGTTGAGAAGTATGGGGTCTTTGTGTAGTGGTGGTAGGTTTGATGGTTGAGGTTCAGATGGCTGGACATCAGGATATAGTGCAGTGTATGTAACTGGATCATAGGTTATTAAGGCTTGTTTGACAGATAAAGGAATTTGGAGGGGTCTCAACAAAGCCTTCTTATTATCTGTAGATAATAAGTCATTAAAAGCTCTTTTAGCTAGTCTAAATGATTGAATTAATTCACTAGCTAATTGGGGCTTATCAGCACAACAAAAACTATAAATAAGCTGACAGAATCTAGCAAAATAGACAGTATTCCTATCTTTTGTCATCCTATCCCCAATAAATCCTAAAACATCACTTGTATAATCAAAATCAGTTTGATTAATGAGAGCATGCCCGATTTGTTGACTGAATATAGGGATTGCATTAAAATTAGAACATTTGTTTGCAAAAGCCTTTGTGATGCAGTCAAAGAAGAAACTCCATTCCCTCCTTATGTAAGATCTCTTCAATTGACCCAGCTTTGCCAATGTTTTTTCATACCCCAGACTGGCCATCATATGTTGAAGAACTGGCTCCTCAACAGTTGTATAAGTGCAGTTCTCAGGCAAGTGCAGTGCTTGGCGTACTGTAGCCAGAGTCACTACATGCTCATCCTCCGCTGTTGAAAAGATTATACTTGGGGACCCTTGAGCACCACCATCATTATAGATTCCACTTCGCCAAAACTCCAACACTTAAGTTCCAGAGATTGCTTCAGGTTGGGTCAAAGCATACCCAATATCACAATTAGCAAGGAAATCCTGAATAAAGTGAAGTTCCGATGGAGCTTCATCCTTGCTAAGAATAGATGAGTAGTTGTTAGGAACAAACTTAGCTCCATTGAAAATCAAGTCTTTTGGTGCCATCTCTGTAAGAAATTAAGTGAGAAAGATAGTGTTTGCAAGGTGTTTGATAAAAGTCCTGTAAGAAAATGCTTCAGAGGATATTAGAGAGAGAGAGAGAATAAAAGAGATTAAGAATAGAAAAGTAAGTAAAAGATTAGAAAATCTTTTAACTCCCATATATATACTCTCTCCACTCAACAGTTATATTTTTGAAGCATGGCAGACAATTTACACCTGGAAACGTGTGAACATTCAGTAAAAAAGTTAAAGCAGGAGTTAATGGGCACTAGAAATAAGCAATAATTACCGTGCACATGCAGTTTTTCAGGAGAGACACGTTTACCACTAACCCTTAATGATTATGACTGTTTTTATCTCCCCGAAATATATTATGATTAAATATGACTGTTTCGGTATTTACCACAAATAAGTCAAGTAAATAATAATGCCACATAAGCATCAGAGATTCCATCAGGATTTAATATCAGAACTTAACTATTATCAGAACTTAATGGTCATCAGAATATGGCTTATGTACTCAAAAAGTGAATATCTTTTCCAATGATTCTTCATACAAATACTGACTTGTTTTCTTCAGAGTTTAATTATTAGAACTTCCATCAGAACTTATCCTCAGAATTTATGCAAATGAAACTTAATTGTTTGTCAAAAACAACTTAATCACCACTGTAATTTTCATCATTCATATGGAGTGATAGTGTGTGCATTCAGCAGAGTATCAGATAAAGATTAAAGTCTGATAAACTTCAGTACATCTTAGAAATAAGGCATAACTAAGAAAAGTGCTTAAAATATGTCATCAATCATGAAGTCTAATATAGAACACATTTATGCAAGAGTCCACCTCAACTGTTTGTGCTCATTTTATGCATCTTGTGTAATTCCTTTTTACAATGGCTTCTCGGTGTAAGTGAGTCATAACTGCTTATCAGAATTTATGCTATTATTAGAGTATTTCTCCAATAATCAGAGAATGTGAAAAGTCACCAGGAAAAATTTATTTGTTTTTCTAATGCATATTACTTAATACCAGCAATGCACTTGGGTCTTCCCTTCCACATTATCTACTCTAGATCTCAAAGGAGTACCTGACTTTTATTTTCATTTCTTTTCTTTTGATAAGTGAGGCTTATCAGCATTTAGTTCATCCTTAAGATTTACTGACATCAAAATTTGATAGATAAGTAGCAAGAATCTAGTTTGTGACTTAGTAATAAGATACACAAAGTAAACTTGACTAAGCTCAAAATCAGAATTTGCTTGTGTTAATGAGTTTCCACATAAACAACTAATTCAAACATGGGATTTCTAGTATGTTAAAGACTACTAGGTCAGCATCTAGCACAGTTATCCTCATTGGATTAAATTGTCACAGAACATTCAAAACACTTATCAGAGTATATAGATCCATATCAGATAACAATCAGCATTTAATGAATTTCAATTTAAGCACAGATTACATGAAGATAAGACAATCTGTAAACACTGATCATAAAGTCTGATGCATGAGAAAAAAAACTAAGCAGATTTAGAGAAAGAACCTGAAACTATTCCAAGTTCATTTACCAGTCTTGTAAAGGTAGCTTCACATAGTGGTTTTGTGATGATATCTGCTAGTTGTTGATCTGTTGGAACAAAATGCAATTTCACTGTAATTTCCATCACTTGTTCCCTTATAAAATGGTACCTAATGCTGATGTGCTTTGTCATTGAGTGTTGAACTGGATTACCTGTCATAGCAATTGCACTTTGATTATCACAGTAAATAGGTATTTTAGAAAATTCTAACCCATAATTCAGTAACTCATTCTTCATCCAAAGAATCTGTGCACAACAGCTTCCTGCAGCAATATATTATGCTTCTGCAGTTGATGTGGAAATTGACTTCTGTTTCTTGCTAAACCAAGAAACCAATCTGCCTCCAAGAAATTGGCAGCTTCCACTTGTGTTTTTCATGTCTATTTTGCATCCTGCAAAATCTGCATCTGAGTAACCTATTAGCTTAAAATCTGATTCTTTGGGATACCACAATCCTAGATCAGCTGTACCCTTAAGGTACTTGAAAATTCTTTTCACAGCTATTAAGTGAGGTTCTCTTGGATCAGCCTGAAATCTTGCACAGAAATAGGTAGCATACATGATATCAGGTCTACTTGCAGTTAAATAGAGTAAAGAGCCAATAATACCTCTGTAGTTAGTAATATCTATTGATAAACCAGTATCTTTATCTAACTTGGTTGCAGTGGCCATGGGAGTGGATGCAGTTGAACAATCTTGCATTCCAAATTTCTTTAGTAAATTTCTGGTGTACTTAGATTGACAGATAAAATTACCTTCTTCATTTCGCTTGACTTAAAGTCCCAGAAAATAGTTGAGTTCTCCCATCATACTCATTTGATATCTTGACTGCATTAGCTTTGCAACCCTCTCACAGAGTTTGGCATTTGTAGAACCAAATATGATATCATCAACATATATTTGTACCAAAACTAAGTCCTTTCCATGGTTGAGGTAGAATAGTGTTTTATCAATTGTACCTCTGTGAAATCCACTTTCCAGAAGGAATAGAGCTAAAGTCTCATACCATGCTCTAGGAGCTTGCTTAAGGCCATAAAGTGCTTTGTCAAGCCTGTAGACATGATTTGGAAATTTTGAATCTACAAAGCCTGGAGGTTGTTCAACATACACCTCTTCTTCCAATTCTCCATTGAGAAAAGCACTTTTTACATCCATTTAAAAGACTTTAAACTTTTTATGAGCAGCATAAGCCAAAAAGATTCTTATGGCTTCTAATCTAGCAACTGGTGCAAATATTTCATCATAATCAATACCCTCCCATTGAGAGTAGCCTTTAGCAACCGGCCTTGCTTTATTCCTTGTAATTATGCCATCACTGCCAGTTTTATTTCTGAACACCCATTTTGTGCCAACAATGGATCTGTTCTTTGGTCTTGGCACTAGGGTCCAGACTTTATTTCTTTCAAATTTATTTAACTCTTCCTGCATTGCTTGCACCCAATCAACATCTTGAAGAGCTTCTTCCACTTTTTTTGGTTCAGTTTGAGATAGAAAAAAATGATAGAGACATTCATTTGATGTTGCAGTTCTAGTTCTGACACCTGCTTCAGGATCTCCAATTATTAAGTCAGGTGTATGTGATTTGGTCCACTTCCTTGCAGATTGAAGTTGACTTCTGGAACTGGATCATCCCCCATGATCCATGCTATCTCCATCAGCATTTTCTGATGCTCCCCCTGTAGTTATGCTCTCTGAGACTTCAGAATTTGACTTGGATCCTTCAGGATTTGAAGTATCAGAGTTTCCAGAATTATCAGAATTTGGCTTATCAGAACTAGATGAATCAGAACTTGAAGAGCCATTAACAGGTTCTGATGCTTCTTGAGAGTCTTGAGATGTGGTAGGATCTTCATTTTGCTCCCCCTGGACAGGTACATTTTCCTTTAGAGTTGTTACCACAGATTCAATGACATCAGTACTTACGGGATCAGAGTATAAGTCATCAGAATTTACAGAATCAGAAGTTAAGTCTTCATTTTCAAATCTCAGCTGATCGTGATCATTGAAATCTTTAAGTCCAGTAAGCTTCTTATCATCAAAAGATACATTGATGATAAGAAAGTGTAGGATAAAAATATTTAACTATTCTGAACTTAAAATAGGAACGAAGAAATATTTGTAGTATTTTAGAAGAAAGTGTAGGAATGCTTGCCTCAATTGGTAACCCTCTGATCTTTAACTATCTGCCATATCACTCAGTCCTGATGTGTCTGCATTCCATTGATAGGCTACTTGACCTTTCTTGTCATTCACCATTTTAGGTTTATCTCTATTCTGAATTCACTCGTTTCATGACTACATGTAATCAGGCTTTACTTTTACCATCTCCATCTGGCTTTGAATGTCTCGAACTATGGGTATCTATCATAAAAGATTCCATTCAATTCACTGACAATATATCATTGTCTAGCCTATACGTTTATCTTTATCGTCTACCCACCCGATAATAATAGATAAGGATCATATATTTAATCAGATAACGTGTAAAAGACACGTTAACTCCTAATTTATAAAACATGTACACGTAAGGCACACAATCATATTATTCATAAATCACATAGTCACATAATTCATGTAACACATAAGTTGAATAGCCAAAAGATAGGTCTCGATACATTTAGAATTGAAATCGGGTTAAAATAGTATTTATTGATAAATAACCGAGTCACAACGACTCGCAAAACAAACGACCCTTTGATACAAAAGAATTTAGGTTTCCAAAGTATTTTAATTGGAAGCGAGATATTTTTCTGAGTTTAGAGGTGTTCGTTTCGTATTAAATAGAAAAATGGTCTAATTATTATGAATAAAATAATGATAATTCAATTAATAATAATATTAATTGAATTTTAAATACCTTCATATAATTTTTAAAAGCTAAAAATGATTTTTAAATCATTATTTGGATTAATTACAAATAATTACATTTTATTTAACTATTTATAGATAAAATTAATTAATTAAATGAAGTAATTAACTAATTAAATGAATTAATTAACTAATTAAATCCATAATTAATTGATTAAAATAAATTATAAATAATTAAGTCAACTTTATATTTTTGAAAATAAAAAAAATTCTGGAACTAAAATAATTTAGTTAATTATTTAAAATAATTAACTAAATTTTTTTGAATTTAAAATAAATTTTTAGAATTTAGAAATGATTTTTGAATTATTATTAAAAAGAAATTGAAAGAAACAGAATTTGGAAAATTATTTTGGGACCAAACGGATCAAAATCAGGTCCAATTCCCGGGCTGTGAAGAACACAACCGGGTTAAATCCCGGTGACCCCCCTTCGCCCAGAATTCGGCCGCCAACGACGCGGTTCCGGTGTCTTCAACGAGGACCATCTCTGCGTGATTTGAACCGATTTTTGGTTCAAATCAACCCTACTTCTTCCCAGTAATTCAACAGTCATTACAGCAACCCAGGAAGAAGAGAGTTCGTCCTTTTCCGGCTACATAGCCATTAAAATCGGGGAACAGTGCTTCGATTCTGGTGAACTTTGATTTTCATTATTGTCGAACCAATTTGAACGTTTCTGGTATCAAAACGATGCTAAGACTCATACCAATCGATTCATATAATCAAAATCAATAACCCATATCAATATTGTTCAGAAAAATTCATAATAAAATCGACTAGATTCAATAACTCGTCTAAACACTTCCCGAACTATAACATCAATAAAAATCATATAAATCGACTGCAAATGAACACGTAAAGCTATATCTATCATCAGTTTGAACCAAAAATCATTCAAATAGAAATCCCCAAATCCGAACATGAACCCTAAAATTGGCTTTAGAAATTTACCAATCGTTCGAATTGTTTAATGGCATAAACAGAAAGAGCATGAAAATATGAGCATTTTGGTTACTCATACTTCAAAATTTGAGATCTGCATCATCCTCAAATTTGATTTTGATTCTCAGAATTCTTCAAGAACACCAAGAACAACTTTTTAGAGAATTATCAAAAAATCAAACCTTAATTATTATGTGTTATTGAACTCTATTTTTGAAGTATAATATACCAAATTGACCAGAAAAAGATTATCTACACGATGGAATCATCAAATCATATCAACAACATCAAGAACAAATTTTCATAATTTAATCTTTAATTAATTTGAAATAAAATAATTAAATAAGAAAAATATCTTGATTTCTGCACCAAAATAGTTGATTGATTCAGAAAGAGTTTTTTGAGAGCTTCGATTTGATATATTGCACTCCCGAATCAGAGTTCGATAACACCTTCGTTTGTGCGTTTGATTTTCAAGAACGTAGTGTTTTTAGGGGTTTTCTCTGTAATTTAATAGTTTAAACTGTCTGATTGTGATTATACGACTAAAATGAAATAATAAATGGGATATATATATATATATATTTATGGAATTTTGATTCATTTTGGATCGTATTGGATCGATAAATTAGTTATTTAGCGCTAAGTAACCGCAAATACGATCTGATTTGATACCCGTATTGGATAATTATCCTAACTAGGCTTTTTATAAAATACTTTATACGAAAATAACGTATTATTATCCCGTCTTTCGAGAATACGGGTTTTGTTGGCTTATTGAAATGATTATCGTATTGAAAATTTTGCGCCGGGACGCGCACGGGTCAAACCCTAATCCAGATCAAAAAAGTCAAAACACGGAAAATGTCCGGAATTACCAGATTAGGTAATGAAGGAATTTTCTGAAGAGTTTCGGGTTATAAAATGTAAAAGCGGTCGAAGTTGGACAATCCCGGCTTTATAAAATATTTTTGTAATTATTCAGAAAATAATTAATAAATTCATAAATCAATATAGAATCATATAACATTCCAAAAATTACCAGAAAATATCACAATCATCTATATTTTATTCTGGACATAATAAAATTATTATCCTCACATTTTATCATATATAAACATTCAAATATTATTATGAACCATCAGATAATTCATCAAATATTCACAGAATAATCACATAATAATCATTTATTGATAAAATTAATTATACGCTATGTCCCGGAATTTACATCCTTCCCCCTTAAAAGAATTATGTCCTCATAATCACACTAAGGATTAGATAGTGATACATTCAAGCATCTCAATTTCATTTGCTCAGGTGAATCTTTCCACCTCATAACTTTTCATAAACTGTATCTCGCAACATCAATCATTATTCAGTAGCCTCTTGCTGACATTATATTCTATTAGTTGCTCTTATAACTCAACTCAAATCTCCATCTTCTATATATATAATGGAGTTAAATTACTTTTCCTGAGTATACACATATAAACATCGTATGAACTTGCTATACAAGTGGCTGTGAAGCCAATTCACTTTCACTTATCCTGCCTATTTGTACTGTCTCAAAAGGACCAGCATAACGCATATAAATTTCTCTTTTCTTTCTAATTCTAGTAATTTGGAACAGTTACTGGTTGTTGAACCTCATTCCCATATGTTTCTTTGTTCAAATAACCTAGTTTGTAATCGCTTCCAATCGCATTCGAGGCTCTTTAATCGTTCCCGCAATCTTCTTCTTCATCTGCGAATGATATACTGAGGCCATGGCGTATTTGATTTCCGACGTTCTCGAAGTTACACTAGAGTTAAGAGTTAACGAGAAAATCTCAACTGGGTACGATTGATGCACAAACATATCATCATACCTTATTTCCCTTGAATCACAATCGAGTAGAGAAATTTACTAACCTGGACGTATCACCCGCATATTCTAATGCAAATTATCATTTATTTTGATTCCAAGGAGTTTTCATATAAAACTAACTGCCATGCTCTCCCTTGACGTCTAGTCAGATATAACTTTTATTCTTTTCATCATGTCTTATTATCAGAAAGTCTTATTTGACATTTATGTCTTGCATTATATTCTTGGAATAACTTGTACCCTTGAGTTAACAATATTTAGCCAAATTCCTCCCTTTTAGTTCTGCCTTACTTAATGTTCGTTCATCTAAGAGTGGTATATACTATTCTGGTTCAACATAATTCACCGTATTCCAATTATTATTTTTGGCAAATCTTCAGTCAAATAGTGTTGAACATATACTCTCAATTCTTGGATCTGATGATGTATCACCATTTCCTCAAGCCGCAACTAACCCACTTATTAGACAAGTTGTTCCTTGATAAAAGAGAATAATTAGGTTTGGAATAACCTATCAATAATGATTCATTTGACGCTTTTCCCCATTTCTCTTCATGTCTGGTAACTAGGTATTTCTTTTAGCCTTCGATACTTAATCGTATTCCTGGGATGCATTTCCTATCCCAAATATAGGCGTCTCACACCACGCCTTACATTAGCTCTGCACCCTGACGTTCATAATTTTCTTATATCCTGGATGATCTTATAAAATTTCTTTATCATTCTTTTGATTCCACGATCCCTTCTAGTCAAGTTCTCCATTCTCATGACTCATTGTCTCTTCTTAATATAAGCGATTTCCTTATCCTTACTCACATAATCACTTATCGCACAACTTTTATTTTCAATAACTTCAACTCTCTTCTGTCACATCTTTGGCTTCTTCGCATTAAAGATATATTTCAGATTATTAAGGTCTATGCCCGCTATACATCGTCTTTCCTGCATAATCAGGACATCTCCCTCTTTAGTCCACATGCTAACATTATTAGCTTATATCAAATACTTGTATTCGCGAGTTTTCTAGTATTTTGGAATAATTTTTATTACATCGACGTTCTATATCGGTATACCTTCAAGTCTTTTAATAAAACCTTATTGCAAATGATAACATCTCTTTGATCATCTAACAACATCCATATTGATGTAGTTATTAATTTCTCCTTCATTCTCTTCCTTCCTTCTCTTGGCTCTTATCTTGAACCTTTAGTTCTTGAAAACGTTCTTCTCACTCGTATGTGCAAATAACATTTTAATTCTCTTATCTATTACAAAGGGCATATTTATCTAATTAAAGCCTCGCACACTTGCCGTAACATCGCGTTGATTCCGTTAAACTTCTGAATTCTAGTGGTGTCCTTACTTCCTCCAAATTTCTCATTGCTTTGACTTCAAATCTGAAAATCACATCAGAATTTGACTTAATCTAATCGGAATCGATTTCCATCTAACTGACCATAAGTTGGTAAAATTAACCAATTAACTCTTTTAATTGATCAATCGAACCAATTGATGGCTAGCTAAATGAAATCAGAGATCAATTATATAAAGTCAGTTTGCTTACAGCCAATTCTTTCAGGAACCGAGATCGCAATCATTTGGAGTATCAATAAGAATATTAATAACACATGAAAGTATACTTTTGACTTTAAAGGTAGAGTATTTCTAAAAATTTTGGCAGCATCTCCTCTATATTATGGGCTACCAGTCGGACTCAAGCCAACACCAATAATTAACCTCACAACCAATCAATCAAATCAATCCACCATCATGAACTCATCATTTCACCATACTTCAGAACATATAATACTAATATCTACATATACTACTAACTAACATAGTATACATCTTTTTATCCAACTAGGGATATAACCATACCTTTCATTTATTCCTTCAAACTATCTCGGAACTCCATTAATGAATATAAAATTATTTTGCTGTTTCTCAAAAACCTTATTCCAGGATTCTTCTAGTTCATCATAAGCTCTTTAATTAACAATATATATCACTTATACCTGTTCATAAATCTGTTCTATAGAAATCTTTTAATCTTATTTTTCCACGGCTCATACCTGTATATGGGTATTTTTAAGAACTTATACTGCATCTTTCACCCGATCAAACAAAACCTCTACCCCTGAGAATATGCGCTTCTTTCATTAGTTAACTTGTCTAATTTCTGATAATCAAAACATGGTCTCAATTCACACTATCATAATTTATGAAAACTTATTTGGTTCTAAAGTGTTACTTCTTAAAAGATTTCGCAATTAGATCACCATTTCTTCATCTTCCTTTACGTCTTTTCTTATGGAACCTTCTTTACTGGCCCAGTTATAAGTATTGAATTTACCATAACTAACTTACTTGGGTTAGGAGTTTTAACAGTTCCTTGAAGAACACGCTTGAGATTTATCATACTTGAGATTTCTTCGATTTCAAAATTTCATGACAAACATCTCCCCGTGATTAAAGTATGTTTCGCCTTTTTACGTATTAATCGCTTGTCTGGGTCATTGTTGAGAATTCCTTCATCTACTTCTATTATCCCGTCAATCGATTGCCTTGTCTGGTATACGCAACTTCACTTGCTTATTTCTATGGTTAATTTACCTCATACAGTTTGCTAACTACTCTAATTCAGGCTCATAATATTAGACTTTAAACATATCACGTATACAGATTTCCAATTCTGATTTGATATCGTCGTGACCACCGCGTTATTGACATTATGATTCACATATATCCACCATTTATTGGCTTTCAATCATCTTTATACTCAACAAGTAATTCCATCTGCTACACGAGGTTATTTTATTTCTTTTTAGAACACTCAAAGAGTAGATTTATACAAGAGAATTTATGTATATGATTCTGATTGGAAATCATTTGTAAAGAATAAGAGTACAAGGAAACAATTGGAAGGATCTATAAATCAAGAAGTTACAAATGAAGAGGAAAGAATGAATGATGTTTTAGATATGAATGACACAACCATATTTGTACTCAAGATGGCCAATCTTTCATACTATATGACATACAACACATGATTAGGTGGCATCCCACCAGACTCTTTATCATTTTGACAAAGCGTCACATCATAATACTGTTACACCCGACATTTCTGTGTAATATTAATTGTAAATTTGGTGTAATTATAAAGCCGAATGCCAATATATTCAACTATTGTATGCTTGTGTGAATGAGAATTTCTGCGTCTTAAATTTTCGATATGTGATATATGATTTTTCAAATTAAAAGTTTATTTATTTCTTTCATTTTTTGATTTATAAGGAATATTTTAAACCTTGAATAAATTTCTTTTTAAAAGTTATTTTGCTCACAAATTTCAAAAGTAGTTTTATAAAATTTCCAAAAATCCAAGCTATTTTATGGTATAAATTTTATAATTTTTGAACTTGTATTTTATTTTATAAAATTAAATCTTTATAAGTATTAATTGTCATAATTAGCAAATTAAATAGTTATCCTTGCATGCAAATCCTTTCTATTCAATCTAAAAGGGCTAAAGAGTCAATAACCACCCCACTAACTCTTATTTTCTAGCCAAATACCTTCTTTACCCTTACATGCAAATTGAACCAAGTACAAGTGGAAGGGTAATCATGTCAATTCCTATTTCCACTCACATTTGTCAACACAAAAACCATAAAACAAGTAAAGACATGATCATTTCACACATCACTCACCACCACACTCATTCTTCTCTCCCTTCTCTCTCTCACTCTCGGCTACTCCCTCCTTCACTCTCGGCTTTTAGCCAAAACCACCCCCTCCCAATTTTTCTTCATTCCTCAACCAAGCTTCCACCCTCTATACAAGTTAATGTTACTTCCCATACCATGATCACTCATATTTCAAAGAGTTTTGAGTAGAAAGTTTAAGTTTTAAGGTTGCATGTAAAGGTTTTAGTTGAAACTCAAAGTACAACCTTGATTCTTGTGAGTTTAGGGTTGTTTTTGAGAGGACTACAAGGAATGGAGAAGTTCCAAGTATTGAGAAGGAAACTCTTGATGATTAAATGGCCATTCCCTTCCATTTCATTCGGCCATGACCATAGGGGAGCCGAATGAATGGTCCTTAAGACTATTCTTGTTGCTTTGTTCAATTTTTGCATGTTTATGTGATAATGGCTTGAATTTTATGGTGAAAATTTGATGAAACTCCTTGCATGCTAAGTGATCATCTAGATATAGCTCATGCTAGGCTTGCATGTAAATTTCTTGGTAAAACCTATTTAGAAAACATGTTGTTTGGCTTGTAAAACTCGAGCTCATGCACGCATGTGAATTTCTCTTAAAATGTTATAAGATTTTGATCATTTGAAAAGATTTTGTTAGTAAGCTTTAATTTCAGTAGGATTAAGGTGTTAATATTGATTAATGCTCCTTAATGCATTGTAATAATTTGTGGTTATCTTTTATAAAAATGCATATCTTGTTGTTTCAAAAACTTGATGATTTGTGAGTTGGGAAGTGTAGTTTCTTTTATTTTGCCATAATTGTACCATAGGTAAAGGATGATCTCCACCAAACTTATTTTGAGAATAAGGGAGTTAGTTCAGTAGATCACCATGTTTAAGTCTTGGTTTGGGTACTGGGTTGTTGGTAGTTGAGTTTGTCGAGTCAAAACCTTGGAGAAAGGAGAGTTATAGTTTCTGCAGAAAATCAGTTTAGTACCCTGAGGTTTAGAGTGAGTTTTGACCATGTCATTGATGTGCACTTTGAGGCCCAAGTCACCAGAAGTTAGTATTGGGAGTATATGAAAGGTTTTAGGTGTTGGTTGGAGGTTTGCATGTCATTTGGTTAGGTGCACAAGTAGAATAACAAAATCTGTCCACCAGGGGACAGTTTTGTTGTAACTTAGAAATAAGGATATTTGACCATGTCATGGGTAGGCCCTCATTAGGCCCTGTTGGGCCTTAGTTAGAGGGAGTGTCAGAGAAGTTTTTCCAACCATAGTTAATAGGATATGAGTTAGAACCATGTGTCACAAGTTAATTCAAGTCAGGGCGTTTTCTACCCAGAAAAACAGGGGAACCTTGGACTTTTAGCTTAGGCCCAAGAAGGCCCAACCTAGGCCCTTGAGCCACATCAAGTTTGTGAGATGCCCTTAGGTCAGCAGAGTCTTGTGTAGAAGTTTTGAAGGAAAACTTGTAGTTTAAGAGTGTCTAATGCACTCAAGAAACCATAGTTGTCATTCTGAAATTTGCACCAGTGAGCCCTTTCACTTATCACATAGTTTTAGAACACTTAGGAGTGAGATTTAGGTTGACCACCATAGTTATAAGATAGTATAAGGTCAGTAGAGCAAAAGGCACAAGTGAGGGTCAATAGGTTTTGGATATTTTAGTAAAGGCACATCGAGTTAGGAAGCCAAAATTTGAAGACTTTGTCTAGTTTAGCGACCAAGTGACTTAAGTTGTGAGTCGAGATCATCCAAGCCTAGTGTTGCATTATGGTGTATATGGTGTTATTTGGTATTAATATATGATATGTGATTATGTGGCTATGTGTGTACAATTGTTATTTAAAGGTGAATATAAAATTAAGTGTATATAGGCCTAAGTGCCATCCGTGTTTAATTTCGGGTTGTAAATAGGTTTAGTTGGTTAGAGCATATTATAATGAAGATTATTATTTATGTAGGATATTGAGACGAGGGAAAACTTGCCATAAAGGTCGAGTGAAGCTCCAGTTGCTCCTACCAGTCAGACTAGACCAGCCTTTCTCAAGGCAAGTGATTCAACTTGTCCTTCGTATTTACTGCTAATAGTTCTTACATTGCTGCAACTATCCTGTGTCATTTGATATATTAAATCAAGCGTATCTTATATTTATCTTTGAATTATATAGAGATGCCATGAACCCTCGTGTACGTATTGCAAAGTAGTCTTATCATGATAGTATATTAAAGTAATTCGAATGCCATGATAAAAGAAAAGGGCAGTTATAACTCTTGGTTGATTCTCTTGATTAACATGCTGATGATTCCTAAGTATTGATATCTCATCCTGATACTTGAACCCCTATAGAACCTTACCTTGAACCCTGAAAGTCAGATACTTATCAAAGTGATTCCTCATTGATTGATACCCCTCTTTCTTATCCTAAAGCTTGACAATTCTGATATATCTAGAACTAAAAATCATTTCTTCATACCTTAACATCCTTAGTATTCATGAAGCTTACCTCCTTGATGATCCAGCACTTGAACCCTGATGAGAAACCATTGCTTTAAGCCCAATTTGGCATTTCCCTTCATGATATCCAATAGCCTCACTAAATTCCCTTGTCCAAACTTTGAAATATGAAAACCATTCAGTTACCCTAATAGAGTATAGTTTTGTGATTCATGGCTTTGAGAGTTAGTACCATTTCCCCGTGTTTCGAGTTGATCTATACTCCCTTGATAAAGATGTTTACGGTAAAAAGAGATTTTGTTATATTTCGGCATCAGTTTTTGAAATAAATAAAATGTGGGTTTTCAGTCCCAAAGGGGGATAAATATTTTCTTTGAATAGTGGATCTGGACTGAGACGCGGGTCATTTCCATACTTATATTAGGCTTAAAAGTTGCCTAGGGATTCCCATTAATGTTTTAGAACCCAGCGAGGTTCAGGATTACTTCGCGGCTGATCACCGGCTGTAATCCGTAGCGTCATAAAATGATTTTGATTGAACGGTATGATTTTGAAATTGTTTTGATACAAACAAAATGATGCCATCACCCAAAGTTTTATCCCTCATTATCAGTGGTTATGTCTTTCCACTGTCATTCTTTAATGTATATCTCGATTTATGTTTTGTATCATATTGTTTAGCACTTGTTGAGCATTTGGCTCACTCCTTGCTTTACCCTGATATTACAGCTAGCATCTATGGTTAGATTCAAGCAGACTGCCCGTAAGACCTGTGATGCTGATGCTTATGTTCGATCTCAGGTAGAATAAGTGATAGTAGTTTGTGTGAGGACTCGGTATTTAAAATCAGATAGTTGGTAGTATTGGGCTGTTCCAAACCCTAAACTGTAAGATCTTGGATTTGGTTATGTTATTTCTTTTAAAATGTTGTAATAGCTATATTTAATCTGCTGTTTAAGTTGGGGTGTGACAGGTTTTGGTACCAGAGCTACGGTTTAGAGTCCCTGGACAGCCCAAATAGGTTCTAGGATATGTGTGTAGGTTATAGATATTATGCGAGAGAGTAGGTTAAGTAAATTTATTATTAATACTCCTCTTATTGGTTGTCAGCAAAGGGCGCATTCCTCGTTAGCCTCTGGGTCGGACGACACTATTGCTTTCACTGTGTATGCTTAGTTGAGGTGCGAGTTCGACATGCTTCAGGGCAAGTACGACCGACTGATAGACCGACTGAAGAACGTGTATCCAGACAGCCGAAACTACGAAGGGAAACCCAAGGAGCAGATGACTGCGAGACTTGAGACCTTGGTTCAGTACGTCAACACTAAGCTTGAGGAGATGCCAGCGCACCGGGACCGTACCAGCCAGTATGTCATTCAGATGGTGGCGGATGGGCTCCAGAGCATTGTGAAGACACTTTGAGAGGAAAAGACTACCAAGCCACGTTCAGATGGAGTGGAGCCTTAGTTCTTTCCATTTACCTTTCATGTTGTTGTACTATCAGACTCTGTGGAATCCCCAGTCATTTCCGTTGTTTCCTTTAAATAAGCCTGTTATTCTTAGAATCAGACTTTGTCCTAATCCTATGTATTGTGACCTTTAAAATTTCAATAATTATGTTCTATTGTTCCATATGCTCTCAACTGTTATTTTACGTTTTTATATGCATCACCATATCTGCTTAATTTGAAACTTGACCTCATATGTAGATAAGAATGCCATACGATACCCTCGAATTGTTCATATATGTTTTAACATAACTCTTATTTCAGGATCATGCCTCCCAAAAAAGAAGAACCCAACAACCACATCCACCACAGACCCAAATATTCTTCGACTACTGGAAACTTTGCAACAGCAAACCAATGCTATAGCTCAACAACAACTAACTCTTCAACAACGAATTGAAAACCAAGATAACTGTGAACCACACCAACCACCTGAACCACCAGTACCACCTAGACAAATTGTCACTTTCAAGGCTTTTCAGAATGTGAAACCACCTGCATTTCATGATACCACTGATCCAGTAATAGCTAACACATGGATCAAGGAGATGGAAAGGGCTTTTGAGTTGGTACAGTTAGGAGACGATCAGAAGATGCCGTATGCTACTTACTTCTTGAAGGGTGAAGTCATCTATTTGTGGGAATCAGTAAAAGCTATGAAAGTCACTCAGCAGGTTTCTTGGGAGAGATTTAAGAAGTTATTTCTGGACAAGTATTACCCTAAGTACATGCAGAATCAGATGGAGCTCAAATTTTTGGAGCTGAAGCAAGGGAACATGACTGTATTGGAGTATGAGAAGAAGTTCACAGAGTTGTCAAGGTTTGTGACAAAGTATACCAGAACTGAGGAGGAAAAAGTGAAGAGATTTCAGCAAGGATTGGAGCCTTGGATCAGAGATAGAGTGGCTATGTTTGAGCTTGATACTTATGCGGGAGTAGTACAGAAAGCTGCTCTGATTGAGAATAATGGGATGTTGTCAAGGAAGGAAAGGGATAACAAGAAGAGGAAGGTTCCATTTTATGGAGAAAAGTCTGAAGCGAAAAGTTCACAAGATCGGAATGTAAAGAGGATCGGATTCCAGAAGGGTGGAAATTTTCAAAAGAAGGGAAATTTGGGTAAAAGGCAAGAATCAAAGGGGAGCAGTCAAGCAAGCCAAGGGCAAGTTGGAGAAAATAAGTTCCCGAGACCGGAATGCAAGCACTGTGGAAGAAGGCACCCTGGATTATGTAATAAGCTGAGCATGACATGCTATAGGTGCAATCAGAAGGGACATTTGGCGAATGAGTGCAAGATGCTGAAGCCAGGAGTTACGTGTTACAAGTGTGGGAAGACTGGACACATAGCTAGGGAGTGCAAGGCAACCGGACCAGTCAAAGCTTTGATGAACGTGGCAAGTACCAGTGCGAGCGTGCCAGCCGAGGTATTGGCATTACCTCCACCACCTACACCAACCCCGCAAGCAACAGCAAGGACATTTGATTTGAAGATGAAGGATGCTGTTCAGAATTCTGAGGTGATAGCAGGTACACTTTTACTCAATAATGTCAAAGCTAAAGTATTGATTGATTCGGGAGCAACAAGATCTTTCATATCAGAATCTTTTGTTGATAAGCTTCAATGTGATAAAATGATTATGAGTGAGGTAGTAAATATGGTAATTGCGAACCAAGAGAAGATTCCTGTGAATCAATTTTGTCCAAAGTGTGAGATTGATATTTCGGGGTATAAGTTTTCAGCCGACTTGATACTCTTCAAGTTGGGGGAGTTTGACATAATTTTAGGCATGGATTGGTTAGGAGAAAATAGCGCTCAGATTAATTGTAAGACCAAGAAAGTGTTATTAAAGATGAAGAGTGGAGAGAAGGTAGTATTCAAGGGGCAGAGGCAAGAGCAACTATTTCTTACAATCGTTCAGGCTAAGAAGCTACTTATAAAAGGTTGTGAGTCGTTCCTAGCTTATATAGTGGATTCAGAAAAAGGCAGCCCTAGCATAGAAGATATTTCTGTAGTTAACGAGTTTCCCGATGTGTTTCCCGATGAACTACCAGGCTTACCACCAGATCGATAAATTGAGTTCGAGATCAACCTTGCTCCAGGCACGGAACCAGTTTCAAAGGCCCCATATAGGATGGCACCAATAGAAATGAAAGAGTTGGCGAGCCAGCTACAAGAATTGTTGGATAAGGGAGTGATACGGCCAAGTACGTCGCCATGGGGAGCACCTGTTCTGTTTGTCAAGAAGAAAGATGGGAGCATGCGATTATGCATAGATTATCGAGAGTTGAATAAGGTAACGACCAAGAACCGCTACCCGCTACCAAGAATAGATGACCTTTTTGACCAGCTGAAGGGAGCAAAATGCTTTTCAAAGATCGATTTGAGATCGGGATACCATCAATTAAAGATCAAAGAAGAAGATATTCCCAAGACCGCATTCAGGACCAGATATGGGCATTATGAATTCTTAGTAATGTCGTTTGGACTGACCAACGCCCCGGCCGCATTTATGGATCTGATGAATCGAGTATTTAAGAAGTATTTGGACAAATTTGTCGTGGTATTCATTGATGACATCCTTATTTATTCTAAGTCGGAAGAAGAACATAAGCAGCACCTCTGGATAGCATTGGAAATACTTCGTCAAGATAAGTTGTATGCCAAGTTTACCAAATGTGAGTTCTGGTTAAAGAAAGTTCAATTTTTGGGGCATGTCATTGGAAATGAAGGAGTTAAAGTGGATCTGGCAAAGATTGAGGCAGTTATGAGTTGGGAGAGGCCAAAGACTCCTACGGAAGTGCGAAGTTTTCTAGGGTTGGCAGGATACTATAGAAGGTTCGTCAAGGATTTTTTGAAAATCGCCACGCCATTGACCAAGTTAACCAGAAAGAATCAAAAGTTTGAATGGAGTGCAGAATGTGAGGATAGTTTTCAAGGGTTGAAACAGAGATTGGTAACAGCTCCGGTGTTAGTGCTACCGGGTGATCAAGGAAACTTTGTAATATTCAGCGACGCTTCACATAAGGGATTGGGTTGTGTGTTAATGCAACACAGTAAGGTGATCGCATATGCGTCAAGACAGTTGAAACCGCATGAGTTAAAGTACCCGACGCATGACTTGGAACTAGCCGCCATAGTGTTCGCACTTAAGATTTGGAGACATTACCTCTACGGAGAGAAGTGTGAAATCTACACGGATCACAAGAGTTTAAAGTACATTTTCACTCAGAAGGAGCTCAATATGAGGCAGAGGAGATGGCTGGAATTGATCAAGGACTATGACTGCTCGATAAATTACCATCCTGGAAAGGCGAATGTTGTGGCCGATGCTCTAAGTAGGAAAGAGAGACTGAATAAGATGACATCACCAAAGGAATTATCTGAAGAAATCAAGAGATTTGAATTGGAACTTTGTGATTGTGGAAAAGTTGAGGAAGTTTGTCGCGCAATGACTTTTCAGCCAACACTAGTGGAAAAGATAAAGAAATGTCAAGAAGAAGTAATGGAGAAAGAGAAGAATCAGTTATCTGGAGAGGAGATTAATACTCAAAGGGATGAGCAAGGGATACTAAGATTTTCTTCCAGAATATGGATTCCTCATGTATCTGAATTAAAGAATGAGATCCTCCATGAAGCCCACAATTCAAAATTTTTAATCCACCCGGGAAGTACCAAGATGTATTGAGACTTAAAGAAGAACTTTTGGTGGCCAAATATGAAGCGAGACGTGGCAGAATGGGTTGCGAAGTGTTATACTTGTCAGAAAGTGAAGGCAGATGATCAACGACCAAGCAGATTAATTCAGCCCCTGAAGATTCCAGAATGGAAATGGGAAAATATCGCTATGGACTTTATAGTGGGACTACCGCGAACGAAATCCGGGCATGACGCAATATGGGTTATAATTGATCGTCTTACGAAGTCAGCGCATTTCCTTCCAATTAACGAGAAGTCATCACTGGACAAGTTGGTTCATCTGTATGTGCGCGAAATCGTACTAAGGCATGGAGTACCTGTATCAATAGTTTCAGACAGAGATCCCCGATCTCTCGAGATTTTGGAAGCAATTTCAGGAATGTCTGGGCACAAAGTTGAATATGAGCACGGCGTACCACCCGCAGACTGATGGCCAGAGTGAAAGGACAATCCAAACAATTGAAGACATGTTGCGCAGTTATGCAATCAATTTTGCAGGAAGTTGGGACGACCATTTACCGTTGATTGAATTCTCTTACAACAACAGCTATCATTCAAGTATCGGCGTGCCACCATACGAAGCTTTGTACGGGCGAAAATGTAGATCACCAACAAGTTGGGACGAAGTAGGAGAAGGAAAGATTCTCGACTCGGAATTGGTACAACAGTTGCATGACTCGGTCAAGTTAATTCAGAAAAGGTTGCTTGCTGCTCAAGATAGACAGAGGAAGTATGCGGATCCAGCGCGTAAGGACGTTCGATTCCAAATTGGCGAAGCTGTTTTGTTGAAGGTGTCGCCTAGAAAAGGGTTGATGAGATTTGGCAAGAAAGGGAAGTTAGCACCTAGATATATAGGTCCTTTTGAAATATTGAGTCAAGTGGGAAAGGTGGCCTACGAGTTGGCCTTACCACCTCAGTATCAGCATGTGCATAATGTGTTCCATGTGTCATTGCTTAAGAAGTATAATCCTGACGCTAGCCATATAATAGAATATGAACCTGTAGAAATTCAGGCAGACCTGTCATTTGTGGAGCAACCGGTTAAAATACTCGACTGGCAAGAGAAGAGCCTTAGAAATAAGTCAGTAAAGTTAGTAAAAGTGCTTTGGAGGAACCCTAAGGTCGAAGAATCGACTTGGGAGTTAGAGTCTGATATGCGTTCCCGGTATCCTCATCTGTTCTCTTAGATTCTGGGGACAGAATCCCTTAAGGGTGAGAGGATGTTACACCTGACATTTCTGTGTAATATTAATTATAAATTTGGTGTAATTATAAAGCCGAATGCCAATACATTCAACTATTGTATGCTTGTGTGAATGAGAATTCCTGCGTCTTAAATTTTCGATATGTGGTATATGATTTTTCAAATCAAAAGTTTATTTATTTCTTTCATTTTTTGATTTATAAGGAATATTTTAAACCTTGAATAAATTTCTTTTTAAAAGTTATTTTGCTCACAAATTTCAAAAGTAGTTTTATAAAATTTCCAAAAATCCAAGCTATTTTATGGTATAAATTTTATAATTTTTGAACTTGTGTTTTATTTTATAAAATTAAATCTTTACAAGTATTAATTGTCATAATTAGCAAATTACATAGTTATCCTTGCATGCAAATCCTTTCTATTCAATCCAAAAGGGCTAAAGAGTCAATAACCACCCCATTAACTCTTATTTTCTAGCGAAATACCTTCTTTACCCTTGCATGTAAATTGAACCAAGTACAAGTGGAAGGGTAATCATGTCAATTCCTATTTCCACTCACATTTGTCAACACAAAAACCATAAAACAAGTAAAGGCATGATCATTTCACACATCACTCACCACCACACTCATTCTTCTCTCCCTCATCTCTCTCACTCTCGGCTACTCCCTCCTTCACTCTCGGCTTTTAGCCGAAACCACCCCCTCCCCATTTTTCTTCATTCCTCAACCAAGCTTCCACCCTCTATACAAGTAAATGTTACTTCCCATACCATGATCACTCAAATTTCAAAGAGTTTTAAGTAGAAAGTTTAAGTTTTAAGGTTGCATGTAAAGGTTTTAGTTGAAACTCAAAGTACAACCTTGATTCTTGTGAGTTTAGGGTTGTTTTTGAGAGGACTACAAGGAATGGAGAAGTGCCAAGTCTTGAGAAGGAAACTCTTGATGATTAAATGGCCATTCCCTTCCATTTCATTCGGCCATGACCATAGGGGAGTCGAATGAATGGTCCTTAAGACTATTCGTGTTGCTTTGTTCAATTTTTGCATGTTTATGTGATAATGGCTTGAATTTTATGGTGAAAATTTGATAAAACTCCTTGCATGCTAAGTGATCATCTAGATATAGCTCATGCTAGGCTTTCATGTAAATTTCTTGGTAAAACCTATTTAGAAAACATGTTGTTTGGCTTGCAAAACTCGAGGTCATGCACGCATGTGAATTTCTCTTAGAATGTTATAAGATTTTGATCATTTGGAAAGATTTTGTTAGTAAGCTTTAATTTCAGTAGGATTAAGGTGTTAATATTGATTAATGCTCCTTGATGCATGGTAATAATCCTTGGTTATCTTTTATAAAAATGCATATCTTGTTGTTTCAAAAACTTGATGATTTGTGAGTTGGGAAGTGTAGTTTCTTTTGTTTTGCCATAATTGTACCATAGGTAAAGGATGATCTCCACCAAAGTTATTTTGAGAATAAGGGAGTTAGTTCAGTAGATCACCATGTTTAAGTCTTGGTTTGGGTATTGGGTTGTTGGTAGTTGAGTTTGTCGAGTCAAAACCTTGGAGAAAGGAGAGTTATAGTTTCTGCAGAAAATCAGTTTAGTACCCTGAGGTTTAGAGTGAGTTTTGACCATGTCATTGATGTGCACTTTGAGGCCCAAGCCACCAGAAGTTAGTATTGGGAGTATATAAAAGGTTTTAGGTGTTGGTTGGAGGTTTGCATGTCATTTGGTTACGTGCACAAGTAGAATAAAAAAATCTGTCCAGCACGGGACAGTTTTGTTGCAACTTAGAAATAGGGAGATTTGACCATGTCATGGGTAGGCCCTCATTAGGTCCTGTTGGGCCTTAGTTAGAGGGAGTGTCAGAGAAGTTTTTCCAACCATATTTAATAGGATATGAGTTAGAACCATGTGTCACAAGTTAATTCAAGTCAGGGCATTTTCTGCCCAGAAAAACAGGGGAACCTTGGACTTTTAGCTTAGGCCCAAGAAGGCCCAAGTCAGGCCCTTGTGCCACATCAAGTTTGTGAGATGTCCTTAGGTCAGGAGAATCTTGTGTAAAAGTTTTGAAGGAAAAATTGTAGTTTAAGAGTGTCTAATGCACTCAAGAAACCATAGTTGTCATTCTGAAATTTGCACCAGTGAGCACTTTCACTTATCACATAGTTTTAGAATACTTAGGAGTGAGATTTAGGTTGACCACCATAGTTGTAAGATAATATAAGGTCAGTAGAGAAAAAGGCACAAGTGAGGGTCAATAGGTTTTGGATAGTTTAGTATAGGCACATCGAGTTAGGAAGCCAAAATTTGAAGACTTTGTCTAGTTTAGTGACCAAGTGACTTAAGTTGTGAATCGAGATCATCCAAGCCTAGTGTTGCATTATGGTGTATATGGTGTTATTTGGTATTAATATATGATATGTGATTATGTGGCTTTGTGTGTATAATTGTAATTTAAAGGTGAATATAAAATTAAGTACATATAGGCCTAAGTGTCATCCGTGTTTAATTTCGGGTTGTAAATAGGTTTAGTTGGTGAGAGCATATTATAATGAAGATTATTATTTATGTAGGATCTCGAGACGAGGGAAAACTTGCCATAAAGGTTGAGTGAAGCTCCGGTTGCTCCTACCAGTCAGACCAGACCAGCCTTTCTCAAGGCAAGTGATTCAACTTGTCCTTCATATTTACTGCTAATAGTTCATACATTGCTGCAACTATCCTGTGTCATTTGATATATTAAATCAAGCGTATCTTATGTTTGTCTTTGAATTATATAGAGATGTAATGAACCCTCGAGTACGTATTGTAAAGTAGTCTTATCATATTAGTATATTAAAGTAATTCGAATGCCATGATAAAAGAAAAGGGCAGTTATAACTCTTGGTTGATTCTCTTGATTAACATGCTGATGATTCCTAAGTATTGATATCTCATCCTGATACTTGAACCCCTATAGAACCTTACCTTGAACCCTGAAAGTCAGATATTTATCAAAGTGATTCCTCATTGATTGATACCCCTCTTTCTTATCCTAAAGCTTGACAATTCTGATATATCCTGAACTAAAAATCATTTTTTCATACCTTAACATCCTTAGTATTCATGAAGCTTACCTCCTTGATGATCCAGCACTTGAACCCTGATGAGAAACCATTGCTTTAAGCCCAATTTGGCATTTCCCTTCATGATATCCAATAGCCTCACTAAATTTCCTTGTCCAAACTTTGAAATATGAAAACCATTCAGTTACCCTAATAGAGTATAGTTTTGTGATTCATGGCTCTGAGAGTTAGTACCATTTCCCCGTGTTTCGAGTTGATCTATAATCCCTTGATAAAGATGTTTACGGTAAAAAGAGATTTCGTTATATTTCGGCATCAGTTTTTGAATTAAATAAAATGTCGGTTTTCAGTCCCAAAGGGGGATAAATGTTTTCTTTGAATAGTGGATCTGGACTGAGACGCGAGTCCTTTCCACACTTATATTAGGCTTAAAAGTTGCCTAGGGATTCCCATTAATGTTTTAGAACCCAGCGAGGTTTGGGATTACTTCGCGGCTGATCACCGGCTGTAATCCGTAGCGTCATAAAATGATTTTGATTAAATGGTATGATTTTGAAATTGTTTTGATACAAACAAAATGATGCCATCACCCAAAGTTTTATCCCTCATTATCAGTGGTTATGTCTTTCTATTGTCATTCTTTAATGTATATCTCGATTTATGTTTTGTATCATATTATTTAGCACTTGTTGAGCATTTGGCTCACTCCTTGCTTTACCCTGATATTACAGCTAGCAGCTATGGTTAGATTCAAGCAGACTGCCCGTAGGACCTGTGATGTTGATGCTTATGTTCGAGCTCAGGTAGAATAAGTGATAGTAATTTGTGTGAAGACTCGGTATTTAAAATCAGATAGTTGGTAGTGTTGGGCTGTTCCAAACCCTAAACTGTAAGATCTTGGATTTGGTTATGTTATTTCTTTTAAAATGTTGTAATAGCTATATTTAATCTGCTGTTTAAGTTGGGGTGTGACAAATACTGCTTGTCTCGATCAAAATGAAATATTCTGAGAAGAGAAATAATTTGAAAGGGATAGAATAAATTTTCTTTCCTTCTTGTCTCATGTATTTATCACCGATAGGAGCTCACACGTATTCAAGAATCAAGAAGAGTATACACAGTAGTAGAAAAGCATGACACCACTGGTTGCCATCTACATTTCGCTGATGCATACTTTCAGGGCTCGTTCGAGTAACAGATTCCAGATCCTCGTCAGATGATTGATTCAGAATATCTTCTGGAGATACCTGTAACGTTTTAACAATCTGAGCATAATTGTCTTCTCGTTAAATTTGTTGTCATAACTTCTTGCTCCATCCCTGCCATATAAGTCTTGTATTATTATGTTAGGTCACACAACACTGTAGAAGGGGGTTGAATACAGTGTTTAATACAATCAAATCGATTTCGAACACAAGTAACAGTAAACAGATATATTCAATATAATAAACTCTGTTACAATGGAACTGTTCTCTCTCAGTGATGAACAAATATCACTAAGAGTTGCTAGGTTACAATGTATGATCTTCTCGATAATGATAACACATATAGTGTAAACCTATGTCTGTGTTTATATAGTACACAGTTACAAGATAACTTCTAATTGATATGGAATATAATTATGTCTCCTAAAATATATCAATCAGATATCTTATACAAGTCTTCTTATCTTCTAACTCTTTCCATGCATATCTTCTTTTGTTTTAGTCTCAATCTTCTATCATGTAAATCAGCTTCCTTCCTTAACTATAAGTCCTCCCGTACTTAAGTTTTGATATGACCTTAACTTCTGATATCTATCTTCTGACTTCCAGTAAAAACTGATTCCAGTAACTCCTGATATTTCATGTTTGTTAAGATCTGAAAACTAAACATGAAACATATTAGACATGACATCTCAAATATATCTAACAATCTCCCCCAACTTATAAATTATACAAAAATATACAAGTTAATATATTTGATGATGTCAAAAACATTTAAGTTCAAATGCAATAAGAGTTTAATAAGACTATTAACTACAACTTACAGTCCTTGTAGCTTGACCAACATCGCTGGATCAATCTGAATCCATAATAATTCTTAACAAAATCTTTTACCAGCTTATCTTCAGCTTTTCTCAGAACTTTAACTAACTGTACTTTAACCTGCATCAGTTCTTCATCTTTTCTGTCACCAATTTGATAAATGGTTGTTCTGAGAGCTTGAATTGATGTTCTTTCAAGTCCATCACCAAGTCTGATAACTCTAGGATGTGAAAAGTTTTCATTATAATATAAGCATCTTCCTTTCAGAATAACTTCCACCTTAGTAGAGTTCTTCAGCATGGGAATTTCTCTTCCATCATCTTCAGTAATCATTGGTATATACTGAGAAGCTTTTGTACCAGAGATTCTGAGAAGATCTCTTATAGCCTTCAAAATGTATTCTGACCAGCTTCTTGTAATATCAGATTTTACTTCCAGAAGATAGTGAATATGTTGAAGCTCTCTGACAGACTTCTTTAGCACATCAGTATCAGCTAGTCTGTAAGTTCTTCCATCATTGAGAAATTAGATCAATTTCTCTTTTATATTTTCCTTATCATGAGCATCTATCACAATTCGAGCAGACAGCACTTTGTCAATGTGCTTTTGTTTGATTTGTTCATATGGTTTGTCTGTCAACATGAAAGGATTTCTTAGAGTAACTTCTACTCCTGTTTGTATCTTCTCTTCATCAAAACCTAATCCAGCTCTATCTCTAGGTTGCTTGGCTCTCAACCCAAATGTTGCGAGTTGATTAATCATAATACTGGAGTTTGGTTCAACTGGAATAGCTTTCTTCCATGACAGCTTCTTTTTATCAGCAATTGTCATCTTTTTCAAATCAACTTGAGCAATGTCAGTAGTTGATGTCTTGATAGCTTGATCAGAATTTGTTGTTTCTTTTGTAACTTGTTGTTCTTCATTCTGAACAACTTGAGCAGTGTTAGAGATTGTTTTAGATTCTTCAGTTATATTTCAACTCTTCATAAATTGAACAGTTTCATCTTCTATCAAATCATCATCATGCATTGTAGCTTGATAGACCAGAACGGAAGAACTTATCTTTTTCTGAATCTTTAAAGGTTCACCAACCTTTTCTTTTCCTTTTGACTTAGGATCAATCTCAGTTTGTGATCTAGTCTTAGACTTTGAAGCCTCAGAATTTGACTTTTCTTTGATCACAATGCCTTTTTCCTTAGGCCTTGGAGGTTTCTTTGTATCAGAAGCTTTAGACTTAAGATTTGTCTTCTCAGCTACAAATCTAGCTTCTTCCTCCTTGAGAGTTTCCAAGTCCATTCCTGGATTTTGTTTCAGAAATAATCTTCTAGCTATCTCATCATCAAGTGTCTGGATTTTAGGATCTTTGTAATAAACAATAGTCTGCTTCCCCTTTAGCTTCAGAGTTTGTAAAAACTTCTGAGAGTCTTTAGATCCTGACTAAATCAGAACATTAGAACTTGACATCAGACTTTGCTTATCAGAACTTGACTTGTTCTGTGTAGAAGATTTGCTAACATCAAAAATTACTTTCTGTGAAGATTTTCCTTGAACTTTTCCTTGACCTTTGCTCTTATCATAGTTTCCATGGTCATCACCTTTGTTATCCTTCTTCTTCAGTATTTGAGTAGGTGAGCATTTGGACTTAACTACCTTCTCCCCCTTTTAGCATCATCAGGAAGTGAGAGAGAGAGAAAGAAGAAGTTCAACTGAAGATTGGATCTCATCCAATTGAGCTTTCTGAGAAGCTTGGTTAACCAGGACCTCATCAATTCGGGCCTGTTGCTTCTCTTGAATCTTCTCAATGGCTTCAATTTTCTCAAGAGTAGGTCTGATATATTTATTTTTGTCAAGCTTGATCAGTAGATCTAGGTTATCAGCATGTTCCTTTAGTGTATCAACCTTTTCATGAGTTGAAGAATGTACACCTTAAAGATTTTTGGTAGACAGAGCTGTGATCTTGAGTTGTGTCTTGAAATCAGCATTTGTGAGCAACTTGTCAGCTTTAGCGATATGCTCTGTCATAATTTTAGGGCTTGGAATAAAATCTGATTCATTCCACTTCTTGGTCCATTCCACACCTCTGTGAGTATCCTCCTAAGGAATAGGTGCTTCCTTTTCAACAAATATCTTCACCAATGCTTCCTTGCCTAGTATGGGAATTGGAGTCTCAACAGAAACATTGTCTTCAGAACTTGAGGAAGACTCATTATGTTTAGACAGCACAACAGTGTGTGAAGCAACTGGAGATTCAGGAACAACTTCATTTAAATTCTGAGCATCAGAATTTATCTCCAGTATTGGTCTAGATGGTCTCTCAGCATCTAAGATTGGAGAATTGACTGTAGATGGCTGAGCTTCTGTTGATGGAGCATCCAGATAAAGAACATTTGGTATATTCAAATTGTGAATATCTATCTCAGAGTTTTCAGTTTGTTCTTTAGCATCATCTGTAGCTTTAATAGGAGAGACAGGAGGGGTAACCACTATATCATTAGCAGTGTCTTTGGCTTGAGCTAGAAGGGCTTCAATGATAATTGGTTCTTGTGAGATCAGAGATTCATGATCCCTTTCCTCAGCTTCTTCAGTATCTTCTGATGGAGCCTTAGCCAAATACCTCCTAGCCTTCATTTTCTTCAATCTCCTTGCCAATGAAGGAGATGCTTCAGCAGCAACAGAACTTACAGATTTCTTTCTTTTCAAAGTATCAGAACTTTGAGCTGTTGTTTCTTTCTGAGAAGTAACATTCTCAGCTTCAACTATCACAAGTTCTGATGCATGAACCTGTGCTTTAACTGTTTCCTCTTCACTATCAGATTCATCTCTGAGAATCATCTTCCTTCGCTTTTGTGAAGGTTGAGGAACAGACTTTGCCCTCTTAGAAGATTTGGAAGATGAAGGTCTGATGGTATGTGCTAATGGTTGAGATGATTGTGTTGGTTTGAAGTATGTTTTGATAGTTGGTTGTGATTGTGGTTGAGAAGTGTGAGGTGTTTTTTTAGTGGTGGTAGGTGCAGATGGTTGAGGTTCAGATGGTTGGACATCAGGATATAGTGCAGTGTATGTAACTGGATCATAGGTTATTAAGGCTTATTTGACAGATAAAGGAATTTGGAGGGGTCTCAACACAGCCTTCTTATTATCAGTAGATAATAAGTCATTAAAAGCTCTTTTAGCTAGTCTAAATGATGGAATTAATTCACTAGCTAATTGGGGCTTATCAGCACAACAAAAACTATAAATAAGCTGATAGAATCTACCAAATTAGACAGTATTCCTATCTTCTATCATCCTATCCCCAATAAATCCTAAAACATCACTTGCATAATCAAAATCAGTTTGATTAATGAGAGCATACCCGATTTGTTGACTGAATATAGGGATCGCATCGAAATTAGAACATTTGTTTGCAAAAGCCTTTGTGATGCAGTCAAAGAAGAAACTCCATTCCCTCCTTATGTAAGATCTCTTCAATTGACCCAGCTTTGCCAATGTCTTTTCATACCCCAGAATGGCCATCAGATGTTGAAGAACTGGCTCCTCAACAGTTGTATAAGCACAGTTCTCAGGCAAGTACAGTGCTTGGCATACTGCAGCCAGAGTTACTACATGCTCATCCTCCCCTGTTGAAAAGATTATACTTGGGGACCCATGAGCACCACCATCATCATAGATTCCACTTCGCTAAAACTCCAGCACTTGAGTTCCAGAGATTGCTTCAGGTTGGGTCAAAGCATACCCAATATTAGAATTAGCAAGGAAATCCTGAATAAAGTGAAGTTCCGATGGAGCTTCATCCTTGCTAAGAATAGACGAGTAGTTGTTAGCAACAAACTTAGCTCCATTGAAAATCAAGTCTTTTGGTGCCATCTCTGTAAGAAATTAAGTGAGAAAGATAGTGTTTGAAAGGTGTTTGATAAAAGTCCTGTAAGAAAATGCTTCAGAGGATATTAAAGAGAGAGAGAGAGAGAGAATAAAAGAGATTAAGAATAGAAAAGTAAGTAAAAGATTAGAAAATCTTTTAACTCTCACTCAACAGTTATATTTTTGAAGCATGGCAGACAATTTACATCTGGCAACGTGTGAACAGTCAGTAAAAAAGTTAAAGCAGGAGTTAATAGGCACTAGAAATAAGCAATAATTACCGTGCACATGCAGTTTTTCAGGATAGACACGTTTACCACCAACCCTTAATGATTATGACTATTTTTATCTCACTTAAATATATTCTGATTAAATATGAATGTTTCAGTATTTACCACAAATAAGTCAAGTAAAGAATAATGCCACGTAAGCATTAGAGATTCCATCCGGATTTAATATAAGAATTTAACTATTATAAAACTTAATGGTCATCAGAATATGGCTTCTTTACTCAAAAAGTGAATATCTTTTTCTGTGATTCTTCATACAAATACTGACTTGTTTTCTTCAGAGTTTAATCATCAGAACTTGTCCTCAGAATTTATGCAAATGAAACTTAATTGTTTGTCAAAAACAACTTAATCACCACTATAATTTTCATCATTTATATGGAGTGATAGTGTGTGCATTCAGCAGAATATCAAATAAAGATTAAAGTCTGATAAACTTCAGTACATCTTAGAAATAAGGCATAACTAAGAAAAGTGCTTAAAATATGTCATCAATCATGAAGTCTAATATAGAACACATTTATGCAAGAGTCCACCTCAACTGTTTGTGCTCATTTTATGCATCTTGTGTAATTCCTTTTTATAGTGGCTTCTCAGTGTAAGTGAGTCACAACTGCTTATCAGAATTTATGCTATTATCAGAGTATTTCTCCTGTAATCAGAGAACGTGAAAAGTCACCAGGAAAAATTTATTTGCTTTTCTAATGCATATTACTTAATACCAGCAATGTACTTAGGTCTTCCCTTCCATATTATCTACTCTAGATCTTAAAGGAGTACCTGACTTTTCTTTTCTTTTCTTTTCTTTTGATAAGTAAGGCTTATCAGCATTTAGTTCATCCTTAAGATTTACTGATATCCGAATTTGATAGATAAGAAGCAAGAATCTAGTTTGTGACTTAGTAATAAGATACACAAAGTAAACTTGACTAAGCTCAAAATCAGAATTTGCTTGTGTTAATGAGTTTCCACATAAACAACTAATTCAAATATGGGATTTCTAGTATGTTAAAGACTACTAGGTCAGCATCTAGCACATTTATCCTCATTGGATTAAATTGTCACAAAACATTAAAAATACTTATCAGAGTATATAGATCCACATCAAATAACATTCAGCATTTAATGAATTTCAATTTAAGCAAAGATTACATGAAGATAAGACAATCTGTAAACACTGATCATAAAGTCTGATGAATGAGAACAAAAACTAAGCAGATTTAGAGAAAGCACCTGAAACCATTCCAAGTTCATTCACTAGTCTTGTATAGGTAACTTCACATAGTGGGTTGTGAATAACACAACCGGGTTGAATCCCGGTGACCCCCCTTCGCCCAGAATCCGGCCGCCAACGGCGCGGTTCCGGTGGCTCTGACGAGGACCATCTCTGCGTGATTTGAACCGATTTTTGGTTCAAATCAACCCTACTTCTTCCCAGCAATTTAACAGTCATTACAGCAACCCGGGAAAAAGAGAGTTCGTCATTTTTCGGCTACATAGCCATTAAAACCGGTGAACGGAGCTTCGATTCCGGTGAACTTCAATTTTCATTATTCCCGAACCAATTTCAACATTTTTGGTATTAAAACGAAGTTAAGACTCATACCAATCTATTCATCTAATCAAAATCAATAACCCATATCAATATTATTCAGAAAATTTATAATAAAATCGACTAAATTCAATAACTCGTCTAAACACTTCCTGAACTACAACATCAACAAAAATCATATAAATCAACTACAAATGAACATGTAAAGCTATATCTATCATCAGTTTGAACCAAAAATCATTCAAATAGAAATCCCCAAATCCGAACATGAACCCTAAAATCGGCTTTAAAAATTTACCAATCGTTCGAATTATTTGATGGCATAAACAGAAAGAGCATAAAAATATGAGCATTTTGGTTACTCATACTTCAAAAACTGAGATCTGCATCATCCTCACATTTGATTTTGATTCTCAGAATTCTTCAAGAACACCAAGAACAGCTTTTTAGAGAATTTTCAGAAAATCAAACCATAATTACTATGTGTTATTGAACTCTATTTTTGAAGTACAATATACTAAATTGACCAGAAAAAGATTATCTACACGATGGAATCATCAAATCATATCAACAACATCATGAATAAATTTTCATAATTTAATCTTTAATTAATTTGAAATAAAATAATTAAATAAGAAAAATACCTTAATTTCCGCACCAAAATAGTTAATTGATTCAGAAAGAGTTTTTCGAGAGCTTCGATTTGATATATTAAATGCCCAAATCAAAGTTCGATAACGCCTTCATTTGTGCGTTTATTTTCAAGAACATGGTGTTTTCAAGGGTTTTTCTCTGTAATTTAATAGTTTTAACTGTCTAATTATGATTATAAGACTAAAATGCAATAATAAAAGGGCTATATATATTTATGGAATTTTGATTCATTTTAGATCGTATTGGATTGACAAAATTAGTTATTTAGCCGCTAAGTAACCGCAAAAATGATCCGATTTGATACCCGTATTGTATAATTATCCTAATCGGGCTTTTTATAAAACACTTTACACAAAAATAACGTACTATTATCCCTTCTTTCGAGAATACGGGTTTTGTTGGTTTATCAAAATGATTATCGTATCGAAAATTTTGCGTCGGGACGCGCACGGGTCAAACCGTAATCCGGATCGAAAAAATCAAAACACGAAAAATGTCCGGAATTACCATATTAGGTTAGGAAGGAGTTTTCGGAAGAGTTTCGGGTTGTAAAACATTTTTGTAATTATTCAAAAAATTATTAATAAATTCATAAATCAATATAGAATCATATAACATTCCAAAAATTACTAGAAAATATCACAATCATCTATATTTTATTCTGGACATAATAAAATTAATATACTCACATTTTATCATATATAAACATTCAAATATTATTATCAACCATCAGATAATTCACCAAATATTCACATAATAATCTCATAATAATCATTTATTGATAAAAATAATTATACGGTATGTTCCGGATGTTACAAGATTTGACTGGGTTACTATCATGTGCACCAGTCTCAAACCCTTGTGTGTCTTGCACCACACTGTCACCTGAAAGTTTTATACTTGCCTCATCCATGACAGGATCATTGGTAATTGTACTCACAGCTTCAATTATCAAGGCAATCTCAGCCAGGGTTTTGAGGGGAGTTGTTCCTACATGAGGAACCTCCAATTGAAACAGAGAGGATTTAGATAGCTCCCCCTCAGGAGTACTGCCCTAAGACCTAACAGCCTGTGAATGCTGATTTGCACATGAATGTGCATTTGTAACATCCATGGGGTCTTCAGTGAAAACTGATGAATCCCCCATGGTTTTGATGGTGTTATTAAGGTCTACCCCAGCTAGTAGCCTCTCACCATCTGATTGTAGTGTCTGGGTGGTTAGCAAGGTTTCTTACACCAAGTCACTTGATTGAGCTTGCACTTGAGGAATGGATTCAAGTGTTGTATGTGAAGAAGAAATTTGTGAGATTAAGAGTTATTGTGCAGAAGTGGGTGTTGGCAGCTCTCCTGAATGGATGAGAGAGCTTCAATAGATGTGCTCTCACTGTGTGTGCCATCCTTATTTCTTCTACCATAAACTTGAATTTGTTCAAGTGTTGGCTGTGCAGATTCTATACAGGGTACATTGGGAAGAATGCTCTTTTCAATAGACACACCATGTTGAGAGGATGTATCTATAGTCTGTTTTGTCCCCATTTTTACAACTGCATCCTTTTGGGAGGATATAGAGGTGGTTTGAGTGGTCAGCTCAGATTTCTTATCCTTCTTTGTCTCTTAACCAATGGTGACTCAGCTTCTGTTTGTTCCTTACCACTCTCATTCATAACAGTTAAGGTTATCTCCTTTATTTTCTTTTAACTCACTTCACCCTTTTGAGAGGATGAAGTGGTTGGTTTCCTAGCTGCTAATGGTGGTGAAGAAATGGTTTCATCTTGGGAAGGTCCATGTGAGTGTTCCTGTGTTTATACTTCCACAGGTTCAGGGACCATAGCTGTGCTAGACTGTGCATTTGATCTCATGTCAGGCATTGGGTAAGGGTAAGTCTTAAACCTTTCCATCATGAATGGAGTGATTTTCAGACTTACATTTACCTTGTTCTTTGTAGTAAATGAACCAAATATTATTTTGGACACTTTCTTACAATTGCCTATTTTAGTGCTATCTATACCATTCAACAAATGTATGTCTGTTACTTTATGATTTAAATTTTCCTTACCACTAGAAGATCGGGGCATGGTCAGCCTGGTTGCAAGTTCTTCCAGGATTAATAGACCAACATTTAAGTGTCTGTTTTGGGCTATTGAGTACACCATCTTCTGCACCACACTTGAAATGTTGTCATACCCTGTTTTCCTGCATATGAAGGCCCTCACTATAAAATCAAATATAAAGGACTATTTCTTCCTTAAGTTTGTTCTATTCAAGCTTGACAAGTTGATTCTTCCACCATAGTTGATGAAATCCTTGAACTCAGCCAGTTCATCCTGGGTTGGCACCTCCACTAAGCTTGCAGTTGGTAGAACTAAGGCTATATTCACAACTTGTTCATTGAACTCTATCTGTTGGCCTCCAACTATGCAAGTTACCACCAAAGATACAGAGTTGTCATTCATAACAGTCCTTACCACAGCTGTTGTCCAAAACTCATGCAGAACATCCAAGTACAGGACTGGGTTAGCAGTTAAAGCTCCTGCAATGTAAGATTTAGACAAGAATTTCAAAAACCCCTTAAAACTATCAGGGGCTTGGTTAGCATCAATAAATGCTAGGTAATTGCTTACTTACTATGGGATAGTAGCTCTAACAATATTGAGTGCTATTGTTGTTTAGTGAGAGTGAATGGGTAAGAAAATTAAGTGAGAAATGATTTGAAATGAGAGAGAAATCGGTTTTGGATTGAAAAGCTAGGTCACTTGAGTTCTCGAAGGTGTAAGTATTTATATGTATCGAGATGTCTGGGTATTTATAGTAAAAGCAAATGACTTGTCGAGAAGTCAAAAATAGATGTTTGGAGTATAATTATCAAGAAGTCATTTTGAAATATGAAAAACATATCGATAAGTCATTTTATTTATTCTTGTAGAGAACTAAAAATAACCTTATCGAGATCTCAAATAAATATCCAGTTTGTCCAGAGTGGACTGAATTGTTTCCAATTTTTATTTGAATAAATTCAAAGTAAAATCAGAATAATTTTGCCAAAAGTATTTTACCAAAATAATATATTGAATTAAATTATTTTAGTTCTGAGTTATCTATAAGTCTAAAAAGATACTTGTAGAGAACTCTGTAAGTTTACACTTATAGAGAACTCTACAATGACTTATCGATAAGTCATAATAAGGCTTATCGAGAACTCAGTTCTTTATATACTTTTGATCAATTTGATTCTGCCTTGTGTTAAATTTACATATTGAAGATGTAAATTAACATTTAGATAGTTTATTTTTTTAGAAAATAAATATACAGAGATTTCTGAAATATTTATAATTCATATTTCAGTTAATTTCCAATTAAATAAAATAAATATTTATTTACCAGAAATTAATCTGCTGCAAAATATTACCTGAGTTCTTGCCTTAGGATGAAGAATTAAGCATACCAATTTCACCTACAAGTCTAGTGAAAGTTGCTTCATCCAAAGGTTTAGTAAAAATGTCAGCTAATTATTTTTTCGTTGGTACAAAAAGAGCTCAATGGTACCATTTGTAGCATGTTCTCTAATAAAATGGTACCTTACATCAATGTGCTTTGTTCTAGAATGATTAACTGGATTAGCCACTATAGATATAGCACTAGTATTATCACACATAATTGGAATTTTGTGTAACACTAGACCATAGTCCAGTTGCTGATTTCTAATCCAAGCACTTGAGCACATCAACTTCCAGCAGCTATGCATTCAGCTTCAGCTATGGAAGTTGACAGAGATTGTTGTTTCTTGCTAAACCAGGATACAAGTCTTTGTCTAAGAAATTGACAGCTTCCGCTAGTACTCTTTCTGTCAACCCTTCATCCAGCAAAATCTGCGTCTGTGTAGCCAACAGCTTCAAAACCAGTTCCCTTAGGATACCATAATATCAAGTTTGGAGTTTCCTTTAAGTATCTGAAAATCCTCTTTACAGCCATCAAATGTGATTCTTTTGGATTGGCTTGAAATCTTGCACACAGACATGTAGCAAACATCAGTGGATCCAATCATCCCTCTATAGCTTGAAATATCTACACTTTTGCCCTTTTTATCTTCATCCAACTTTGTTACTGTAGACATAGGTGTAGATGCAGGTGAACAATCAACCATACCACACCTTTTCAATAAATCTTTGACATACTTAGTTTGGCTGATGAAGATTCCATCACTTCTTTGACTAACTTGAAGTCCAAGAAAGTAACTTAATTCCCCCATCATACTCATTTCATATTCACTCTGCATAAGCCTGGAGAATCTTTGGCAAAGCTTTTCCTTTGTAGAACCAAAGATGATATCATCCACATAAATCTGAACTAGGATCATATCATCATCATGCTTCTTGTAGAAGAGAGTCTTGTCTATAGTGTCTCTAGTAAAACCATGTTTAAGTAAGAATTCTGATAATGTATCATACCAAGCTCTAGGTGCATGCTTTAGTCCATATAGAGCCTTGAGTAGATTGCACACAAAATCTGGAAATTCTAGATCTTCAAAGCCAGGTGGCTGTTGCACATGAACTCCTGCTTCTAGCTCACCATTTAGGAAGGCACTCTTGACATCCATTTGACACACTTTGAAATTTGAATATGCAGCAAATGCTAGAAAAATCCTTATTGCCTCAAGTCTTGCAACTGGATCAAAAGTTTTGTCATAGTTAATTCCTTCTCTTGGTGAGTAGCCTTTTGCAACCAACCTTGCCTTGTTTCTGGTTACTATACCATTTTCATCCATCTTGTTCCTGAACACCCATTTTGTTCCAATTACACTTCTGTTCTTTGGTGCAGGAACTAACTCCCAAACTTTGTTTTTTAAAACTGATTCAGTTCTTCCTGCATGGCAGATATCCAATCAGGATCCATCAGAGCTTCTTCAGTTTTTTTAGGCTCTACTTGAGACAGAAAGCATGCATATAGGCACTCATCAGCAGTTGCACTTCTAGTTCTCACACCAGCAGTTGGATCACCAATAATTGCTTCTCTAGTGTGACTTCTATACCACTTCCTTGTATGAGTTTGTTAACTTGTGTCTTCAACATTTTCTTCATCAATTGTATGACTTGTAGATCCTTCTTCTCTTTTTCCCCCCTGAGTTTGTGCTATCAAATTCAGGTGTTTGAGATGAGCTTCCATTTCCATGATTTTCTTGTTCAGTAATCTCTTCATTCATCATCTGTTGTGCATTGACTTCATCTTCTCCATCAGAATCACTGTTAATGTTGAGGTTTTCAAATGCAAGGGCTTCAGCTTCATTATCATCAAGTCATTCCAAGCCTGGACACTTATCATCATCAAAAGTCACATATGTGCTTTCCATGATCTTCTTTTGATCAATTACATAGACCTTATAGGCAGTTCTTTCCGATGAATATCCCAGGAAAATTGCTTCAAAAATCTTTGAGTCAAATTTTCCCACATATTCAGAGTTGTCATTCAAAATGTGTAATATCCGGGAAAATTATGTGAATATTATATGTTAAATAAATAAATATTGTGTGTTTTATAAATTTAAAATAATTGTTGCTATGATATGAGATGTTATAACTGTTATGTATGTTTTCTGTACGGGCCAGAAAATTTTTCGGTTGGTTAAAATATGTTTAAATTGCAATTATAAGAACTTATTTGCAATCGGGACGCGTATTATTAGCATTTTTATTAAGATACCTGTTTTATTTGATTTTATGTGCGTTTGAATGTATTTTATGTATTTTCGGGATTTTCTAGTAATTTAGGGATCGTTTCCGTTTTTCAAAAATCAACGGACCGGGACCCCACCGGGACGACAAACCCACAAAATCCGTATTTTTATTTTTATAAAATTATTCATATTTCAAATACCCTTTATTTTTGTATTTTTGAATTATTCACATTTTTGGGAAATTTTGACATTAATTTTGTATTTTATCGTTTTTAAAATTATTCCCCGTAATTATTATTTTGGGACTAAATTATTGTAATTTAAGGATAAAAACACCCTTAAATAATTTTAGGGTATTCATTTTTCCAAATAATATAAATAGTGGAACTGATTTTTTTTTTTATTCATTTTAATTAGTAAAAATTCAGAAAATTCAGAATTTTAATCAAGAACAATTTTGGGGGTGTTCATAACTTGGAGAATCATTCCTTTGATTGATAGTGATTCTGATTTCCGTTTTCAAAGTTCGAGTAACCGAATTAAAGCTCCCACCGAGCTCTTCGTGTTGATATCAGTCTCTGTACCTGAAGGTAATCGAAGCATAAATTCGATTTTCCGTGTTTATGAACTTGAGTTCGAATTTTTGGGATTTATGGAGGTTATTGATCAGTTTTGATGCTTTGATTAGCTTCCCCCTATTCTGTAGAGTCGATTCATAGGATTATCATGTTCGTTATATTGTTAGTTTGTCTAATCGAGTTTTCAAGTTTAACGTCGTTTTTATTTTGATTTTTATGAATCATAGAAGTTATGGGTGTTGATAATGATTGTGTGTACTGATTATACGCGTTCATGGCTGCGTTTTGATATATAAAAGTTACAGTTTGGTGTAGAAACGATTAAAACGGAATTTCACCGGAAAGAGGCCGAGCTATCGCCGGTTTTAATGGTGATGAGCCGGAGAAATCATTCCGGTGAATGATACTTAATGATGTTGCTGTTACTGTATTGCTGGGTTGATGTTGTACCGATTTGAGAGAAGAAACGAAAGGAACGAGTACCAATTAGGGGGGGGGGGTTTGATTGCCGGAATCTGGGGATTTCCCAGAAACCGGTGGAAGGTTCTTCCCGACCCGGTTGATTTTTCTTACCCGATTTCGACCCGGTCTCTTGACCCGTTTTCGATCTGATTTTCCCCAAATGCAAAATCAATAATCTGTTTCTGATTAATTTCTTTTACTTTTATTTCAAAATTCATTTTCTTATTTTAAAAATCATTTAATTTGTTTTCAGAAATCATTTAATAATTATTTTAAATACCAAAAATTGTTTTCTGAATTATTTTAAATTCCTAAAATTATTTTCTTTTATTATTTTCAAAAATCTAATTTGATTTAATTATTTATAATTTATTTTAGTTAATTATTTATGAATTCAATTAATTGATTAAAAATCATTTAATCAGTTAATTTTATTTATAAATAGTTAAATAAATGTAAATTATTTATAATTAATTCCAATAAATTCTAAAAATTATTTTTAGGTTTTAAAAATTATATTTTGGTATTTAAAAATCAATTAATATTATTATTAATTGATTTAAATCTATTTATTCCTTATTTTATTCATAATAAATCAACCGTTCGTCCGTTTAATACGAAACGAACGCGTACAGATTCAGAAAAATATTGCGCTTCTAATAAAAATACTTTTGAGACCTAATTTCTTTTGTATTGCAATGTCATTTGATTTGTATCAGTTTGAGTCGGTATTTGATCGATAAATGTTAAAATTGAATTGATTTTCATTCTGAACGCACTGAGACGTATCTCTTAATGATCTAACTTATGTATTATATGAAATATGTGAGTACGTGCTATACGAATACCATGATTACGTGATACGTGATATACATGCTATCTGTTACAGTTTTAAAATGCCATGCTAGTTATAAACGATCGGGTAGATGTCAAGACGTATAGTTACGTCGATTGAGTTTAGTTCTGTCAATTAAGATAGTCCTTTTGTTTATAGAATCAAGTAGCAAGGAGTGCAATCAAGTGTTAGACGAAGATAGTAGCCATCAGTTAGAAGCAGAGTTAAAGTAAGAGGTTATTGAGCATACCAGGCAAGTACCCCTAACTTCACTTATTGTTCAAGTGACGTTTATTTTGAATTATATTATGCAAGTACCTCTATCTTCATTTATCATTCAATTGATATTGACTCTGAACTTTATTCTTTCGATTTCCATACTATTCTAAGTTCAGAATAGTTAAACGTTTTATATATTTCGCTATAAATCACTCTATACAGTGGAACATTGAATTGAGATTAGCGAATAACTAATTATTCTAGTTATTTCGCCATCGATTGTTGAGATAACTCTGGACCATGAGAAATGGGGAGTTATATGGTTAAGGATGTCCTTTGATTCGGCTCCTTTGATCAAAATGTTTTATGGATTGGATGAATGCGTAAGTGACCGGGACGGACGGTCCAGCGGAGGGCTATTTCTATGTGTTATATGAAATACTATGACACCATTTTTGCCACAGGCAGGTATATTGCCTTTTTAATTGAGTACTCGTATTTTGGGGACATGTTTCTATGAATCATGACCTTGTGCTATCACACGGGCTGATCAGCATGTGATAGTACGTCCGTCGGAGTTAGATTCCAATCTAAAAGTTATCGTTTATTGTTGATAGTTTGTGAAGCTTTTATTAATGATCAAATATTACTGCTTTTATTCTTTTGTTCAGTTATTATTGGAATATGGTTTATCATTACAAGTACATTTTATATTGCTTGCTGAGCATTTCTTTCGCTCATACTTGTTTATCAATCTAATCTTTCAGCTAAGCCAGAGCAAGCTTGAGATCCAGGTTTGGTCAGAAGTCGAGTGCTTATAAATAGTGATGTGTATTCCAGGTAGACTGTTTTGGGACGCTTGGATAGTCTAGAGGTTGGTAATAAAATTTGAATAATCTGTAAAACTAATTAGACTTATGGATTGTAATAACACTTGATTTGTAGTAATGCCTGTTCCATACTATAACCTGTGATCGATCCAGTGCAGGTAAAAGGGGTCGTATTTATTATATTATTCCGCTGTGATTATTTTATTATAATTTAGTGGCAAGTGACCCCCAAATCTAGACCCCGGGTTTGGAGGGCGTCACAGGTTGGTATCAGAGCTACAGGTTATGGTCACTGAAACAGGTGTAGGATGGTCATAGATGAGTCATAGGAAGATCACATAAGATAGGCGCGTATAGTTTAGCTTTTATAGGGTTAATTTAGGTTAATTGGTTGGGGTAGTTAAGTTGTTTAGGTTTCCTGTTTTGCGTTTAGCTTTAGGCCTTGTGTCATTGCCCTGCTATTTTGTTGGTTTAGTTAAAGATTTTAAGCAAGGATTTAAAAAGGGCTGGATAATTCGGAGTAAATTTTCTTTGTGTTATTATTCTCGAGATAATAAGCAGGATTATGTGATAATCATGTCGCTTGTGTTAATATGGTAGCAAGTTTATGATATTCAAGGAAGAGATATTGTTTGTGAACTTTAATATGCTAAGGAATTGCTACATATTTGACACAATGCTTGACAGATTATTATATATATTGCTTGTTTCTTACCAGAATAATGGCTCCAAAGAAAAGGAATAATTCAGGAGAGGATCATACCGAGAGTCGTATAGATCCAACGATTATCCAGATGTTGGGACTGATGCAGCAGCAGATGTTACATCTTACGCAGCAGCAACAACAGCAACAACAGCAACAACAGCAACAACAGCAGCAAGCAACAGCACCACCAGCAGTGACTTTTAAGCAGTTTCAAGCAGTGAAGCCACCTGAGTTCAAGGGAAGTGCTGATCCTGTGGAAGCTAACGCATGGCTCAAGGAAATGGAAAAGGCTTTTGAATTAGTCGGAGCAGGAACGGAACAGAAGACCAAGTTTGCAAGCTACTTTCTGAAGGGCGAGGCGAACTATTGGTGGGAATCCACGCGAGCATTAGAAGGATGTGAGTTTATAACTTGGGAGAGATTCACAGAGTTGTTCCTGGAGAAATATTTTCCGAGGTATATGAAGAATCAAATGGAGATTAAGTTCTTGAATCTGACCCAGGGTGATCTTACTGTGGCTGAGTACGAGGCTAAGTTTACTGAGTTAGCAAGGTTCGTGCCAGACCAGGTTGATACAGATGAAAAGAAAGCAAGAAGGTTTGAACAGGGATTGAAATTTTGGATTCAGAACAGAGTGGCCATGTTTGAGTTGACTTCATATGTGGCAGTGGTTCAGAAGGCAATGGTGATTGAGAGTAGGAGTGATATGTCACAGAAAGGAAAGGATGGGAAGAAAAGGAAAATGGAAACCTCAGAGGGAGGTCAGCAGTCAAGTAATTTTCAGGGCCGTTTCAACAGAAGGCCAGAGTTTCAGGGTAATAGGAATATGGGATTCAGAAGACCACAATCAGGAAATGGAGGACAAGGCAACCGTTTTCAGAATTCAAATCAGCAGAGGCCCAATCGTCCACCAATACCAGATTGTCAGTTTTGTGGTAGGAAGCACTTTGGGAATTGTAATGCTAATGTGACGTGTTTCAAGTGCGGCAGGAAGGGACACTTTGCTAATGTGTGTCAGAATCCGACTCAAGGTCAGAATGTGGGAACTGGATGTTATAAGTGTGGAAAGCCAGGGCATATTTCCAGGAATTGCCCAACACAAGGTACGACGAGCAACACCCCAAGGCTTACAGGTGCTCCATCTCAGAATGTGCCAAGAATTGAAGGACCACCAGCAAAGGACCAACCAAAAGCCAGGACATTTAACATGACTATGAAGGATGCTGTTCAGAGTTCAGACGTGGTGGCAGGTACGCTTCCAGTCAACTCCATAGATGCTAAAGTTTTATTTGATTCTGGAGCTACAAGATCATTTATTTCTCAAAGTTTTGTCGATAAACTGCATTGTGAAGTTAAATTGTTAGAACAAGCATTAATGATAGAGTTAGCTAATAAGGATCAAGTTTCCGTCGACCAAGTGTGCCCGAAGTGCGATATTAAGATAGGAGGACATTATTTCTATGCCAACTTGATACCTTTTAAGTTGGGAGAATTTGATGTTATTTTAGGAATGGATTGGTTGTCAGAAAATAACGCCCAGATTGATTGTAAGAATAGGAAAGTGAGACTTCAGACCTTGGATAATAAGAAGAAGGTGATATTCCGAGGAAATAAGCAAGAAAAGAAGTTCTTAACGATCGCTCAAGTGAAGAAGTTATTGCGTCAGAATTGCGAAGCATATTTGGCCCATGTGATAGACACCAGTAAGGAAATTCCAACACTAGAAGCGATTCCAATTGTCAACGAATTTTCAGATGTCTTTCCAGACGATCTACCAGGGTTACCTCCCGACAGAGAAATTGAGTTTGCAATTGATCTAGTACCCGGAACAGAACCAGTTTCTAAAGCCCCGTACCGGATGGCACCAGTGGAAATGAAAGAATTGGCATCTCAGCTACAAGATCTTTTGGAGAAAGGAGTTATAAGACCCAGTGTATCCCCATGGGGCGCACCAGTACTGTTTGTCAAAAAGAAGGATGGGAGTATGCGACTGTGTATCGACTATCGAGAACTGAATAAGCTAACTATTAAGAACAAGTATCCGTTACCAAGGATCGATGATTTGTTTGACCAATTGAGAGGCGCTGTATGGTTTTCTAAGATTGATTTAAGATCCGGATATCATCAATTAAAGATCAAGCCTGAAGACATTCCGAAGACTGCATTTAGAACCAGATATGGGCATTATGAGTTTCTAGTAATGGCATTTGGATTAACTAACGCACCAGCAGCTTTCATGGATTTGATGAATCGAGTATTTAAGAAGTATTTGGATAAATTCGTGATCGTGTTCATAGATGACATCTTGATCTATTCCAAAACAGAAGAGGAGCATGTAGAACATTTGAGGATAGTTCTGGAGATACTGCGACAGGAGAAGTTATACGCAAAGTTTTCCAAGTGTGAATTTTGGTTAAAAGAAGTACGATTTCTTGGGCACGTGATTAGCAATAAAGGAGTGGAAGTGGATCCAGCAAAGATTGAAGCCATAATCAACTGGGAGAGGCCAAAAACACCAACGGAAGTAAGAAGTTTCATGGGATTGGCAGGTTACTATAGAAGATTCGTGCAAGATTTTGCGAAGATAGCTACGCCATTGACAAAGCTCACCAGGAAGAACCAGAAATTTGAATGGGATGAGAAGTGCGAAGAAAGTTTCCAAGAATTAAAGAATAGATTAGTATCTTCTCCAGTGCTAGTCTTGCCAGATGATCAAGGAAATTTTGTAATTTATAGTGACGCATCGTACAAAGGATTAGGATGTGTTTTGATGCAGCATGACAAGGTAATAGCTTACGCTTCAAGACAATTGAAACCACACGAAGAGAAGTATCCAACGCATGATCTGGAATTGGCAGCTATAGTATTTGCATTGAAGATTTGGAGGCATTATCTTTATGGGGAAAAGTGCGAGATCTACACGGACCACAAGAGTTTGAAATATATTTTTACCCAGAAGGAATTAAACATGAGACAACGAAGATGGTTAGAACTAATCAAAGATTACGACTGTACTATTAACTATCATCCAGGCAAAGCAAATGTGGTGGCCGACGCGCTGAGCAGAAAAGAAAGGTTGAACATGATAACTTCATCCGAGGAATTAATCAGGGAATTTGAGAAGCTGGAAATAGAGGTTAGTATTCCAAGTATGTCTACAGAGGTGTTATGTGCAATGTCTTTTCAACCAGAATTATTAGAGAAGATTAGAAGATGTCAGGAGGAAGTTATGAGCCATGAACGAGACAGTTTGACAGGAGAAGAGATAGGGAGTCAAAAGGATGATAAAGGAATATTAAGATTTTCTTCCAGAATATGGATACCCCACATAGCCCAGCTGAAAGATGAAATTCTTCGAGACGCTCACAACTCTAGATACTCAATTCATCCCGGGAGTACGAAGATGTACAGAGACTTAAGAGAAAACTTTTGGTGGCCAAGCATGAAGAAGGAAATTGCAGAATGGGTAAGTAAGTGTTATACCTGCCAGCGAGTCAAAGCGGAACATCAAAGGCCCAGTGGACTGATACAACCATTGGACATTCCAGAATGGAAATGGGAACATATAGCGATGGATTTCGTAGTTGGATTACCGAGGACCAGGGCGAATCATGATGCTATTTGGGTTATTATCGACAGATTGACGAAGTCAGCGCATTTTCTTCCTATCAACGAGAGATTCTCAATGGATAAATTAGTACGGTTATATCTTAAAGAAATTGTGACAAGACACGGAGTTCCAGTATCCATAGTTTCAGACAGAGATCCTCGATTTAACTCAAGATTTTGGAGAAGTTTTCAAGATTGTCTCGGAACGAAGCTGAACATGAGTACTGCGTATCATCCGCAGACAGACGGTCAAAGTGAAAGAACGATTCAGACTATTGAAGATATGCTAAGGGTATGTACACTAGATTTTGAAGGTAGTTGGGACGAGCATTTGCCATTAGTTGAATTCTCCTACAACAACAGCTATCATGCCAGTATTGGAATGCCGCCTTACGAAGCTTTGTACGGTAGAAGATGCAGATCTCCAATATGTTGGGAAGAAGTTGGTGAAAGAAAGATTTTGGGTCCAGAATTGATCCAACAGACGAAGGAGAAAATAGAACTCATTCGGAAAAGATTAACAGCAGCTCAAGATCGTCAACGCAAATATGCTGATCCTACCAGAAAAGATATGGAATTTGAAGTTGGAGAGGCAGTGTTATTAAAAGTTTCTCCTTGGAAAGGTTTATCAAGATTTGGAAAGAAAGGAAAGCTGAGTCCGCGTTATGTTGGCCCTTTTGAGATTTTGAAGCGTGTGGGAAAGGTTGCTTACGAATTAGCGTTACCACCTCACATGCAGCATATTCACAACGTGTTCCACGTGTCAATGTTGAAGCGTTATTTGCCTGATTCGAATCATGTGATAGAATACGAGCCAATAGAGATCCAGCCAGATTTGTCTTTTGTAGAGCAACCAATGCAAATTTTAGATAAGAAAGAAATAGTGCTTAGGAATAAGTCTGTATCTTTAGTGCGAGTCTTGTGGAGGAATCCCAAGGTTGAAGAGTCGACTTGGGAGTTGGAAAGCGAAATGCAATCCAAGTATCCTCATTTGTTTTCCTAGGCTGATTCTGAGGACAGAATCCTGTTAAGGGGGGAAGGATGTAATATCCGGGAAAATTATGTGAATATTATATGTTAAATAAATAAATATTGTGTGTTTTATAAATTTAAAATAATTGTTGCTATGATATGAGATGTTATAACTGTTATGTATGTTTTCTGTACGGGCCAGAAAATTTTTCGGTTGGTTAAAATATGTTTAAATTGCAATTATAAGAACTTATTTGCAATCGGGACGCGTATTATTAGCATTTTTATTAAGATACCTGTTTTATTTGATTTTATGTGCGTTTGAATGTATTTTATGTATTTTCGGGATTTTCTAGTAATTTAGGGATCGTTTCCGTTTTTCAAAAATCAACGGACCGGGACCCCACCGGGACGACAAACCCACAAAATCCGTATTTTTATTTTTATAAAATTATTCATATTTCAAATACCCTTTATTTTTGTATTTTTGAATTATTCACATTTTTGGGAAATTTTGACATTAATTTTGTATTTTATCGTTTTTAAAATTATTCCCCGTAATTATTATTTTGGGACTAAATTATTGTAATTTAAGGATAAAAACACCCTTAAATAATTTTAGGGTATTCATTTTTCCAAATAATATAAATAGTGGAACTGATTTTTTTTTTTATTCATTTTAATTAGTAAAAATTCAGAAAATTCAGAATTTTAATCAAGAACAATTTTGGGGGTGTTCATAACTTGGAGAATCATTCCTTTGATTGATAGTGATTCTGATTTCCGTTTTCAAAGTTCGAGTAACCGAATTAAAGCTCCCACCGAGCTCTTCGTGTTGATATCAGTCTCTGTACCTGAAGGTAATCGAAGCATAAATTCGATTTTCCGTGTTTATGAACTTGAGTTCGAATTTTTGGGATTTATGGAGGTTATTGATCAGTTTTGATGCTTTGATTAGCTTCCCCCTATTCTGTAGAGTCGATTCATAGGATTATCATGTTCGTTATATTGTTAGTTTGTCTAATCGAGTTTTCAAGTTTAACGTCGTTTTTATTTTGATTTTTATGAATCATAGAAGTTATGGGTGTTGATAATGATTGTGTGTACTGATTATACGCGTTCATGGCTGCGTTTTGATATATAAAAGTTACAGTTTGGTGTAGAAACGATTAAAACGGAATTTCACCGGAAAGAGGCCGAGCTATCGCCGGTTTTAATGGTGATGAGCCGGAGAAATCATTCCGGTGAATGATACTTAATGATGTTGCTGTTACTGTATTGCTGGGTTGATGTTGTACCGATTTGAGAGAAGAAACGAAAGGAACGAGTACCAATTAGGGGGGGGGGGTTTGATTGCCGGAATCTGGGGATTTCCCAGAAACCGGTGGAAGGTTCTTCCCGACCCGGTTGATTTTTCTTACCCGATTTCGACCCGGTCTCTTGACCCGTTTTCGATCTGATTTTCCCCAAATGCAAAATCAATAATCTGTTTCTGATTAATTTCTTTTACTTTTATTTCAAAATTCATTTTCTTATTTTAAAAATCATTTAATTTGTTTTCAGAAATCATTTAATAATTATTTTAAATACCAAAAATTGTTTTCTGAATTATTTTAAATTCCTAAAATTATTTTCTTTTATTATTTTCAAAAATCTAATTTGATTTAATTATTTATAATTTATTTTAGTTAATTATTTATGAATTCAATTAATTGATTAAAAATCATTTAATCAGTTAATTTTATTTATAAATAGTTAAATAAATGTAAATTATTTATAATTAATTCCAATAAATTCTAAAAATTATTTTTAGGTTTTAAAAATTATATTTTGGTATTTAAAAATCAATTAATATTATTATTAATTGATTTAAATCTATTTATTCCTTATTTTATTCATAATAAATCAACCGTTCGTCCGTTTAATACGAAACGAACGCGTACAGATTCAGAAAAATATTGCGCTTCTAATAAAAATACTTTTGAGACCTAATTTCTTTTGTATTGCAATGTCATTTGATTTGTATCAGTTTGAGTCGGTATTTGATCGATAAATGTTAAAATTGAATTGATTTTCATTCTGAACGCACTGAGACGTATCTCTTAATGATCTAACTTATGTATTATATGAAATATGTGAGTACGTGCTATACGAATACCATGATTACGTGATACGTGATATACATGCTATCTGTTACAGTTTTAAAATGCCATGCTAGTTATAAACGATCGGGTAGATGTCAAGACGTATAGTTACGTCGATTGAGTTTAGTTCTGTCAATTAAGATAGTCCTTTTGTTTATAGAATCAAGTAGCAAGGAGTGCAATCAAGTGTTAGACGAAGATAGTAGCCATCAGTTAGAAGCAGAGTTAAAGTAAGAGGTTATTGAGCATACCAGGCAAGTACCCCTAACTTCACTTATTGTTCAAGTGACGTTTATTTTGAATTATATTATGCAAGTACCTCTATCTTCATTTATCATTCAATTGATATTGACTCTGAACTTTATTCTTTCGATTTCCATACTATTCTAAGTTCAGAATAGTTAAACGTTTTATATATTTCGCTATAAATCACTCTATACAGTGGAACATTGAATTGAGATTAGCGAATAACTAATTATTCTAGTTATTTCGCCATCGATTGTTGAGATAACTCTGGACCATGAGAAATGGGGAGTTATATGGTTAAGGATGTCCTTTGATTCGGCTCCTTTGATCAAAATGTTTTATGGATTGGATGAATGCGTAAGTGACCGGGACGGACGGTCCAGCGGAGGGCTATTTCTATGTGTTATATGAAATACTATGACACCATTTTTGCCACAGGCAGGTATATTGCCTTTTTAATTGAGTACTCGTATTTTGGGGACATGTTTCTATGAATCATGACCTTGTGCTATCACACGGGCTGATCAGCATGTGATAGTACGTCCGTCGGAGTTAGATTCCAATCTAAAAGTTATCGTTTATTGTTGATAGTTTGTGAAGCTTTTATTAATGATCAAATATTACTGCTTTTATTCTTTTGTTCAGTTATTATTGGAATATGGTTTATCATTACAAGTACATTTTATATTGCTTGCTGAGCATTTCTTTCGCTCATACTTGTTTATCAATCTAATCTTTCAGCTAAGCCAGAGCAAGCTTGAGATCCAGGTTTGGTCAGAAGTCGAGTGCTTATAAATAGTGATGTGTATTCCAGGTAGACTGTTTTGGGACGCTTGGATAGTCTAGAGGTTGGTAATAAAATTTGAATAATCTGTAAAACTAATTAGACTTATGGATTGTAATAACACTTGATTTGTAGTAATGCCTGTTCCATACTATAACCTGTGATCGATCCAGTGCAGGTAAAAGGGGTCGTATTTATTATATTATTCCGCTGTGATTATTTTATTATAATTTAGTGGCAAGTGACCCCCAAATCTAGACCCCGGGTTTGGAGGGCGTCACAAAATGTACCACTTGCTTCCAAACACATGAAGATGCTTTACAGTAGGCTTTCTCTTAGACATGATTGAGTAAGGTGAATTGACATGTACCTTGTTAATGAGATATCTGTTTTGAGTATAGCATGCAGTGATAACTGCTTCTTCCCAAAAACTTGTTGGCATCTTGCAACATTGTCCTAGCAGCTTCTACCAATATTATAATCTTTCTTTCAACTACCCCATTTTGTTGAGGTGTTCTAGCAGCTGAGAATTCTTGAACAATGCCTTTGCTTTTGCAGAATTCACTCAATGTTGCATTCCTGAATTCTGTTATATTATCACTTCTCAATCTCTTTACACAATTCTGATCTTCAGCCTATTTTTCTATCTTCTTGATGTGCTCAATTATGATGTGTGGAGTTTCATCTTTAGAGTGCATAAATTATACCCAAGTGTATCTTGAGAAATCATCCACCATCACAAGTACATATTTGTTTCTTGAAATTGATAGGACATTTACTGGCCCAAACAAGTCCATGTGAATAAGTTGCAATGGTGCACTTATGGAATTCACAGTTTTTGACTTCTGACTTGATCTTTTTATTTTTCCTTTCTGACAGGCTTCACAAACTTTAATTTGAGCAAACTCTAATTTTGGCACGTCTCTCACTAACTCTTTCTTGACCAAGGTGTTGATTGCCTTGATGTTCAGATGTGAAAGTTTCTTATGCCATAAGTTGCTTTGCTCTATAGATGCCTTGGTGTAGAAGCAACAAATATCATCCTCATTTGTTGAGTCCAAGTATGAAACAAACAAGCTTCCTTTCCTTTCTCCTATTAGAACAACTTCATTGGTTTTCTTTCTAATGAAAATACATTCTTATTTGTCAAATAAAACTTTAAAACCTTTGTCTACAAACTGGCTGACACTGGGAAGATTTACTTCAAGACCAGCTACCAATGTTACATCATCAATAACAACATTTCCAGAAATAATCTTGCCATATCCCCTTGTGGATCCTTTGATGTTGTCTCCAAAGGTCACCAAGGGGATAGCTTTCTCCTCAAATTGTGATAGCAGGGCCTTATCACCTGTCATATGTCTGGAACATCCACTGTCTATGATCTATATGACCTTCTTCATTTTTCCCTGCACACAATGAGTTTTAAGTGTATTTAGCACCCCAAGCAGTGTTGGGAACTTTCTTCTTGTTAACTGATTTAGCAGAAGTAGAATGAGCTGCTTCAGATAAAATAGAATTCATTGACTGTTGTGCAATTTCCCTGTCTTTTGTAGACCCAATTTTTGTTTCTTTGAGGTCTACTCTCAGCTTATGGCAGCTTTTCATCACTTTCAAGTTGCAAGGGATGCAATCAAACTTGTCACAGAATGAGTAGGGATCATTTGCATCTGCTTAATTTTATTTGCAGGATCCTTCAGCCGGCTTACTAACAACCTTTTTTACAAAGGTGAGTTAGGTGATTCACATAGCCACATTTCTCACATTTCTTTCTTTGAGCATCTGCAACATAAGAAAAATTATTGATTTTGTTTATCCCAATCTTCCCATTTCTATTTTTCTTCTTCTTTCTTGCATCTGCAGCTTTTGTTTCTTTGACAGGTGTCTTGGAACCTTGGTTGTCCATGATCTTCACTTCAGCTTTGGAAGATTGAGTTGCTTCTGCATTTCTCTTCTCATTGTCTTCATCAGCAATTTCTTGCTTTATAATCAACTCTTCTTCACTGAAGTTAACTTCACATGCCTTGAACATAGGTGAAACAATCTTTTTCAGCATAGCTGGAACATTTTCATTTTCTATTGCTTTTCCTTTGTCACCTACATCTTTCTTCTTACTGTTCAGGGCATCATAATCAAGACCAATAGCAATATTTGCACATGGCTTATTCTTCTCATGGTATTGTCCAACCAACTCAGATGCATTCTTAAAGGACTTTAACTTGACTTCATTCTTTTCTAGCTTCTCCCTTAATACTGCTTCAATCTCATTTGCACACTTGAGATTGTTCTTTAGATATGCATTCTCTTGTCTCATAGCTTCAAGCTCTACCAACAACAACTCTAGTTTCTTGTTTCTCATTTTCAAGCTTCTCATTTATCTTTGTCATTCTGCTAACCTCTTCATTAGCACCAACCATACTTGTACGAATGTGAAATATTTATGTGCTCATCTTTTCTACAGTTTCCTTACATTGACTCACATTTAAATCAGTGGTGGTAAGAGTTGGTACCTGTGATTTTGATGAGGATGACTCTCCTTGCTCCAAGGCCATTAGTGCATAATTTCCAACTTCCTCATCTTTATCATTATCAGAATCATCCCAACTCTTTCCCTCTGTAATATAGGCTTTGCTTTGTTGTTTCTTCAGAAGAGCTTTATACTTTGCTTCCATTTAAAGATAAGCTTTGTCTTTCTTTGCTTTCTTGAGTTTCCTGCATTCTGTAGCAAAATGGCCTAACTCATCACAGTTAAAGCACCTTATCTTTGATCTGTCTACAGATCCAGTTTTGTAACCATTCTTGCTATCAGATATGTACTTCCCTTTTCCATTCCATCTGTTGTCTATGTTGAATGATTGTCATTTACCTTGAAGAATCTTGGCTTCTTTACTCTAATGTTAGAGAACTTTCTTTCCAGATAGGTCATTGATTGATCTAGCTCATCAAGTTCATCCAGGGTGTAGAACTCATCATCTTCCAATTCCAATATGACTTGTTCCTGTGAATCATTGTTTCTTTGCTCATTTGTTAAGGCAACTGGAGTCTGAGATCTTTGCTCATCATTAGAGGTCTGATTTTTATTGACAATTAGAGCACTTGAACCATCTACAACATGCCCTTGACCAGCTCTTAATGATTTCCTTTGAATCATTTCTAATTCATAAGTTTTTAGGATTCCATATAGAACTTCCAGAGTTATTCTGCTCAAGTCTCTCCCTTTTCTGATTGTTGAAGTTTTCTGTTCCAAATGGTCAGGGAGTGTAAGAAAAAACTTCAAGTTCACTTCTTTAGCTTCATAGTATTTGTCATGCAGCTGCAAGTTATTTATCAGCTTGTTGAACCTTTCAAACACATTCTTTTGGCTTAGCCATGAAACCCTCATACTGTGAAATCAGTATCCTTCTTTGATTAGATCTAACTTCCTCAGTTCCTTCACAGATTATTTCAATCTTTTCCCAGATCTGCTTAGCAGTGACACAGTTGACAATGTTATTGTACATCACATTGTCAAGTGACTCTATTAGGATTAACTGCAAGCCACTGTCCAAGGAGACTTTTTCTTTTTTCAGACTCAGTGTACTTAGAAGGATCTTTAGGAGCATAATGAGCTGGTATGACCATGTCTCCATCTGTAGATTCCTAAACTCTAATCATAGGAGTGAAGGGCCCATTTTTTAGAATCTGGATGTATAGTGGATTGGCCATCCTGATAAACAGCAACATTTTATTCTTCCAAAGAGTGTAGTTAGTTTTATCAAAAGTAGGGATTTTAATGCTACTGATTTTCTGTGTATTCATTCTTCCAAGATCTTGAATCTGTTTGCTTTCAGATTTTGCTCTGACAGCACTTGTTAGAAAATGAATTTCACACAGGGAGTGAATGTGTTTTTGTGTTTTTATGCCTTTCTTGTAATTTTTATGGTTGTGAACAAAGTAAATTAAATCTTGCAGTGAGATGTGTTAACACTGAAATTAAGCAAGCAATAAAAGTGATCACAAATCTTTCAAAACTCACTTAATTTTATATTAAAATTAAAAATGTTTTGCTACAAAATTTCTAGGTTCTTTGTTGCTAAAGAGCTTAGCTTCTTCCTTGAGAGAATAAAAGATTTTTCTGATCTAAATTGTTACTCCTAACAAAGGACCAATGTTAACTTTATATGATAGTTAACTACTGGTTTACACAGTGAGTAATAAGAGATGCTATTCACTTTAGTAAACTGTCACTAATCATTCCATTTTAGGAAAAGTATTTTTTCCATTTCTGGCTTAGCATATCTTTGCATACTGTGTTAACTTTGATCTTCCTTTGTCAGTTAATCTTCACCCTTGATCTTGCACGCCTCAAGCTGTCTTCTGTAGACTTGTCAATCCAACTGATTGGATTGTTTGTTGATTTTTACTCTTGAATATTGAACTGGTCTGCATTTGTACTTTGAGTTTTACCTCGAGATCTCCAGTTTGATATATATAGAACTTGGCATCTCGATAAGAATATTGGCTTATCGAGATCTCTCATTACTCTATAGTTGCTTTGTAGAGGTCTCTGAGTTCTCTATAAGAGAATTTAGCTTGTCAAGATCTCTTCATTTCATGTCTTCACTTTGGCTTATAGATATCTCTGAGTTTTCTAGTGACTAATTGACTTATCGATAACTCAGAGTTCTCTAGTGATATTTGACTTATCGATATCTCAGAGTTCTCTAGTGATATTTGAGTTATCGATATCTCAGAGTTCTCTAGTGATATTTGACTTGTCGATAACTCTGAGTTCTCTAGTGAAGAAATGACTTGTCGATATTTTCAATCTTCATGTCTTCAATTTGGCTTGTCGATATCTCCGAGTTCTCTAGTAGCTTTCTTGACTTCTCTATAAGTCATTATGGAGTTCTCGAATGACTTCTCTATAACACTAAATATGAGACTTGTAGAGATTTTGACTTAGAATATTTTTCTCAAAACAGATTTATTCAACTCCAAGCTTCTTCATAATTCTTTTGAGGCATGATCTTCTTGATCTTCTTCCAGATAGAATTCTTAGGCTTCATACTGTTTAAAGAAAAAGACTTCAGTCTGCTCTTTGACATTTTTTACAGACTTTAAATGTTACAATACAAAATGCAAACTAAGATTACAATATAACTTACTTAGGGTTGTCAATTTGACTTAGTCTTGTTATTGTACAGGCATGTCTTGCACAACAAAAAGTTTCATCATAATCAATTCCTTCTTCTTGTGAGTAGCCTTTAGCAACAAGTCTTGCTTTATTTCTGGTAACCATACCATTTTCATCCATTTTTTTTCCTGTACACCCACTTTGTTCCAATGATGCTTCTTCTTGGTGCAGGAACCAACTCCCAAACTTTGTTTCTTTCAAATTGATTTAGTTCTTCTTGCATAGCAGTTATGTAGTCAGGATCAAGTAGAGCTTCTTCAATTTTCTTAGGCTCTATTTGAGATAAGAAGCATGCATGTAGACATTCATTTACGGTGGCACTTATTCTTCTCACATCAGCACCGGGATCACCCATAATAGTGTCCCTAGTGTGACTCATGTCCCATTTTCTGGTGTGTTAATTTTCATGATTAGAGGTGTCCTCATTTTCTTCATTATTGGCATGACTTGCATAATCATCATCTCTTTCTCCCCTTGAGTTTGTGCAATCAAATTCAGGTGAGCTTTTGTCTTGAGATGAATTCTCATTTGCAGAATTCACTGGATCACTAGATTCTTCTTCTCTATTTCCTGTATTTTTTCCATCATCATCTTCAGAATCACTGTTAAGATTGAGATTTTCAAATTTCAAAAGCTTCAGCTTCATTATCATCAAACAGTCCAAGCCAGGATACTTGTCATCATCAAATGTCACATCTGTGCTCTCCATTATTTTCTTTTGCTCTAGAACATGGACCCTGTAAGCAGTCTTTTCTAATGAATAACCAAGAAAGATAGCTTCAAATACTTTAGAGTCAAATTTTCCAACATATTCAGAGTTATCTTTCAACACAAAGTATTTGCTTCCAAACACATGAAGGTGTTTAATTGTAGGCTTTTTCTTGGACATGATTGAGTAAGGTGACTTTCTGATGCTTTTATTCATGAAATATCTATTATGAGTATAACATGTTATGTTAACAGCTTCCTCCCAAAACCTTATTGGTAGATTGGTATCTAGCAATATTGTCCTTTCAGCTTTAACCAGAATTTTGTTCTTGCTTTCTACCACACCATTTTGTTGAGGTGTTCTTGGAGCTGAGAACTCTTGGGTGATGCCTTTTTCTTTACATAAATCATTTAATATGGAATTTATGAACTCAGTATCATTGTCACTTCTTACTCTTTTCACAGAATTTGCATCTTTAGTCTATTTCTCAATCTTCTTTATGTACTCAATGATAATGTGTGAAATTTCATCTTTAGAATGGATAAATTCCACCCAGGTATACCTTGAGTAGTCATCTACCATTACCGGTGCATATCTCTTCTTAAAAATGGACATGAAATTCAATAGGACCAAACAAATCCATGTGGATAAGTTATAGTGGAGCATTGGTAGAATTCACAGTTTTGCTTTTGTGACTTGATCTCTTCATCTTTCCTTTCTTACAAGCTTTATAGACTTTATCTTGGACAAATTCTAAGGCTGACATGTCTCTCATCAATTCTCTTTTCACAAGAGTGTTGATTGTTTTAAAGTTTAAGTGAGAGACCTTTTTGTGCCAAAGCCTGATTTGTTCACATGATGCCTTATTGTGGAAGCAACACACTTTGTCCTTGTTTGCTGAGTTCGAATCTACAACAAATAGGCTTCCTTTTCTTACTCTTTTGAGATTAATTTCACTAGTCTTTTTATTTGTAATTGAGCAATCTTTTTTGTCAAATGTAACTTTAAAACCTTTATCTATAAATTGACTGACACTTAAAAGATTAACCTCAAGTCCTCCAACCAGTGCTACATCTTGAATGACAACATTTTCACAAATCAAACTATCATATCCCATTGTGAGTCCCTTGATATTGTCTCCAAAAGTCACCAAATGGCCAGCCATCTCCTCAAATTGTGATATCATAGCTTTATCACATGTCATATACCGGGAATATCCATTATCAATGATCCACGTGACTTTATTCTTCTTGCCCTACACAAAAAAAGTTGTAAGTGTTTTTAGCTATCCAAGCAGTGTTGGGCACATTCTTCTTCTTTGCAGAGCTATCAGGAATAGAACTTGAGCTATCAAAAGAATCAATTTTGTTAAGTTGATTAGCATTTTCATTTTTGACTTCAGATCCAAGAGTGATTTCTTTTAGATCTTTTATTAACTTATGACAGCTAGTCATAACCTTCATGTTACAAGGTATGCAATCAAACTTAACACAAGAAGAATAAGGATCATCAGTTTGTGCTTCATTGTATTTGCATGCCCCGTACTTTGCAGAGTTAGGTGATTTGTTGAGCCACATATCTGACACTGTTTCTTAAGGGCATCTGCAATATAAGCATAATTGTTACTTTTGTTGACTTCAATTTTCCCATTACTAATTTTTTTTCTTCATTGTGCTTTCATTCTTTACTTCGGTTTTAGGTGTCTTGATGACTGGACTAGTCTCAAGCTATTTCTCACTTTCAGTGTTGATAGTTGATTTTACATTTTTCTTGCCTTCATCTTCATATACAAATTCTTGCTTGATAATGAGCTCTTCTTCAATGAAATTTACCTCACAAGCTTTGAACAAGAGTGAATTCACCGTTTAAAACACAACATGAACTTTCTTGTTCACACTTTCTTTGGTTTTATCAATTTGATTTTTCTTTTGAGATGAACCAGCCTCATAGTCCAGACCAATTTCTATGTTAGCACAGGTTTATTTTTTTCATGATATTGGCCAACTAGTTGAGAAGCATTTTTAAATGACTAAATTTTAAGTTCATTTTTTCTCAATTTTATCTCTCAGTACAGCCCCTATCTCCTCTGCACATTTCATCTTATTGTTTAAAAATCATTTTCTTGCCTAGCTGATTCCAGGCTCACAATCTACAGCTCTAGTTCTTGTTTCTCAGTTTCTAGTTTCTCATTCACTTTTTGATAATATATTTATTTCCTCAGTGGAACCCACCATGCTTGTGTTAATGTGAAATATTTACATACTCATCTTTTCAAGAGTTTCCTTATATTGTGAGGCATTCAAATCAATGGTGGTTAGGATATGTACCTCGGATTTTGATGCATATGATTCTTCTTCCTCCAAGGCCATGAGAGCATAGTTTCCATATACTTCATTGTCATCTTCATCATCTGTGTCATCCCAACTATTTCCCTTAGTAATATAAACTTTTCCCTGTTACTTATACATTATGTGGCAAAGTTTCCAAGCTCGTCATAGTTGTAGCCCCTAATTTTAGATTTGTCCACATATCCTTATTTATAGCCACCTATGCTAGTTGCATTTGTTTGAGTTTTTCCCTTCTAGTTTTTGTTGTAGGATGTTTGACCTTTATCCTTGAAATACATGGGCTTTTTAACTCTTATATTTGAAAACTTCCTTTCCAGTTAGGCCATAGACTGGTCCATTTCATCCAACTCATCAAGGGTATAATACTCATCCTCTTCCAACTCAAGAATTACTTGCTTTTGAAGTTCCTTGTTCTTTTGCTCGACATGTTGTATAACTTGGGTCTAAGAGATTCATTTTTAATTATTTTCTGATCAGTAGCTATCAAGGCCGTTGACACATCCACAACATGTCCTTGACTCGACTTTAATGATTTTTTCTGCATTATCTCCAGCTCATAGGTTTTAAGAATACCATATAAAACCTCCAAGTTTTTCTGATCAGTAGAGATCTTTTATTCCAAATGGTCAGGAAAAGTGAGTAATAACTTCAGGTTGACCTCCTCAGTTTTATAGAACGTGTCATGTAGCTGCAAGTCATTTATCAATTTGTTGAACCTTTCAAAAACCTCAGTAATTCCTTCTTTAGATTTAGCCATGAAACCCTCATATTGTGCGATCAGAATTGTTCTATGGTTTGACCTCACTTCCTTAATACCTTCACACAGGATCTCTATCTTCTCCCAGATTTGCTTGGCTGACTCACAGTTGATAATGTTGTTATACATACCATTATCAAGAGATTCAATTAGAATGAGTTGCAAGTTACTGTCAAGTGAAACTTTCTCCTTTTCTAGTTTAGTGTATGTAGATGGACCTTTAGGACATCACCTTCAGTTTCTTTGGTTGCCCTTACCATATGAATGAAGGGTCCATTCTTGAGAATTTCAAGATATAGTGGATGAGCCATAGTGATGAACAACATCATCTTCTTTTTCCATAGAGTGTAGTTTTCTTTGTCAAAGACAGGGATCTTGATACTGCTAAGTTTTTGTGCACTCATACTTCCAAGATCTAATCTATTTACTTTTGGATTACTTGTTAGGTATGAAATGCACATAGGTGAGGGGGTGAATGTGCGTTTCTTGATTTTTCTTGCTTAAAAATCAAGTTTGGTGTTTAGGCTATGAAACTTAACAGCTAGATATCATTTGTAAAGATAATTGACTTGATGTAAAATACACAGAAGTAATTATCAAAACTTACTTGATCTTGTATTAAAAATCAAATTAGTTGTGCTACAAATCTATGTTCTTGTATAATAAGAACTAAGCTACTACTCTTGAGAGAATACAAGTTTTCAAGATCAATTTTTGTTACTTCTGAACTAAGGACTATTGAGTGGCATTTATGACACTTTCGGTAAAGCTTTGAATTGGTGTTTTGTACTCAAGTTGTTAGTTTTTTTTACATGTTTTGTAGTGTTTTTGCATTTCAGGAATTTATCAGGAATACAGGTGAATTAGCATTGTTTTGATGCTAATATGGTGTTAGAATGGTGTCCAGAAGAAAAGCTCGTGAAAAGACCAGCTCAAATCAGCAAGAAAAGAAGAAGTCAAAAATTTTTCAAGAGAGACAGCGCGCCCGCGCTGTGATAGCTCGGGGCCGCACCCAAAGAGCAGAATGTTAGCACGCCCACGCTGGTTAAGCGCGCGGCTGCGGTAGGTCAGGAAGAATAAATCATGTTTCTTCTGGAATTTGATTCGTTGGACTTCTATTCTGCATGGGCTGCTATATATACATATCTTATGCTCGTTTTTAATAAGGAGACGTACCAGAGCTTAAGGAGAAGGCGTAAGAAGATATATAAATATCTTTGAGCTGGTGCCCATGAGACGGAGCAGTGTGCTATTTCTAGTGAATCAGCTCAGTTCATGAGCAACTTTTAGAGGTCACATCAACTTGTGCCAACCACCTATCACCCGAACAATTGCAATCATCCTAACTTTAGCTGGAGCAACACTCAGAATGCGGTTCAGCAGCCTTATCGGCAGTATCCAGCAAAGCAGTACAACCCCCTGGTTTTCAGCAACCGTAATATGTACCAAGACAACAACTCCAGCTACAACAGTCTAATGAAAAATATGAATTGGAGGAGTTGAGGCTCATGTGCAAGAGCCAAGCGGTTTCTATCAAGACCTTGGAAAATTAAATTGGGCAAATTTCCAATGCCTTGCTAAATCGTCAACCTGGTACACTCCCTAGTGACACTGAAGTTCCAGGAAAGAGGGAAGCTAAGGAGCAGGTAAAGGCAATTACATTGAGGTATGGGAAAGTTGCGAATCCCGAACACCCTCAAGTTTCGGATGAAGAAGCTATAGCTGAAGAAGAAGTGCAGAAGGAAGCAGAAGTGGAACCAAGGAAGACTACTATTGAACATACTACTCCTGAGGGTAATACAGGGGAGAAACAGATCTATCCTCCACCTCCCTTTACTAAGAGGCTGCAGAAGAAATAGTTGGATAACTAGTTTGAGAAGTTTCTAGAGGTGTTCAAGAAACTTCATATCAGTATACCTTTCGATGAAGCTTTTGAACAGATGCCTAGTTATGCGAAGTTTATGAAAGGTATACTTTCTCAGAAGGTGAAGCTTGATGACTTAGAGACAGTTGCTCTCACGGAGGAATGCAGTGATGTGCTACAACAGAAGTTACCTCCGAAGCTTAAAGATCCTGGTAGCTTCACTATTCCTTGCACCATTGGAAAAGTGTCTTTTGACAAATGCTTATATGACTTGGGAGCTAGCATCAATCTGATGCCTTTGTCAATCTTCAAGAAGTTGGACTTACCTTATCCAAAGCCTACTTATATGACCTTGTAGTTGGCCAATCGGTCTATTACGTATCCACGAGGTATTGTTGAGGATGTTTTGGTAAAGGTGGATGAACTCATCTTTCCTGCTGATTTTACAATTCTTGATTTCGAGGAGGATAAGAAGATTCCCATAATCTTGGGAAGACCTTTTTTGGCTACTGGTCGAACCTTGATAGATGTACAGAAGGGTGAGCTTACCATGTGAGTGCTGGATCAGTAACTTTTAATGTGTTCAATGCCATGAAATTCCCTACGGAAAATGAGGAGTGCTTAAAGGTGGAATTGGTCGATACCGTGGTCACTTCAGAACTTGATCAATTGTTAAGGTCTGATGCCTTAGAAAAGGCCTTGTTGGGGAATTCAAATAGTGAAGATGATGAAGGTGATGAGCAGTTACAATATGCGAATGCTTCTCCCTGGAAGAGGAAGATGGATATGCCTTTTGAATCTCTTGTAATGGAGGAGCTGAACAAATCACAAAAGCGCCTCAAGCCATCTATTGAGGAAGCTCCTATACTTGAGCTTAAACCATTACCTGAACACTTAAGGTATGCTTTTTTAGGTGATGCATCTACTTTGCCTGTTATTATTGTTAGTCGCTAAACACGCGGTAGTATTACACGCAAGTATACGAGTTCGCAAGTAGTATAAGATATAAATCATATTCGATCCCATAGAGACTGTATTGGTTAACTAATCTACTCATGCACTTAAGCAACAATGTATGGTTATTATTCAATGCAAAGAAAAATAACAAATTGGGGTTGTTTATAACTAAGAATTAAACTAATTATTATAACTACGAGAATAAGATAGACTGAGTTAATATATATGACAAACATGGGATTCTAACTTCATTAAGTACTTCATTCAATAGCCTTATTGTTCTTAACCTTAGCTTGTAATGGTGATGACACTAATCAGACAACACGAAACTGATAAACGCCAACTTTCGTTGCACGAGTACCATTCTACCAGACATCCACAAAAGAGATAGAAGCTGAATAGGCACCAATTATATTGAGACCCTATATGTCTATAAAATTTGACAACATAATGGTTTAAGCACAAGTTATCTATCTTGATTACACAGGGCAAGTAAGATGGTTAAAATTACCTACAAATCATGCATAAAAATACATGAACCTATGCTAGCATGGCAAGTTCTAAATCCTTAAATTCACTTTCGCTTCATTAAGAATTAACACACTATCTTATAAGTTCACGATGCTCACAAGACGAATACGCAAAACCATAACAAGGATATCATACAATCACCACACACTAAGGCATCGAAACAATTTAACTAAATAAATCCGCTAGAACCCCACGATAACGATTAGCCCATAATCGAACTCATCGCCAACGTGGGTTCCAGTGAAAATATGATATAGAAAACATAGACTTTATACGAATAAATAAACCAAAGTACAAACAAGAGTAAAGGTTTAGCAAAACAAGAAAGTAGCATCCAAATTACAACTCAAAACAAAGATTCACAAGAATAAACTAGATCGTTTTCGCCTTTATTGAGTTGTGCCCAAAAGGTCTCTTGTCGCCTTCTCCTTGCTTAATGTCTCTGAAAAATGACCTAAGTTATGTTTATATAGTAGTCCATACATCCCAGGAGTCCAGCAAATTGAATTGTAGTTGAATCAGGATTTTAATATCCCGACCCAGCGCGGCCGCGTGCTTCACCAGCGCGGACGCGCTGACTTTCTGATCTCCCGGCGCGGCCGCGCGCAACACCAGCGCAGGCGTGCCTGCCTTCTGCCAAAAAAAAATTTTCTTCTTCTTTATTCCTTACAGCTTCGAGCCAGTCTTTCAAGCTTTTATTCCAGCACATCCTAAACACCAAATTAGCATCAAAACAATGCTAATTCACTTGATTCACGAAGTAAAGCCTGAAATGCAAAAACACTTGAAAACACGTTAAAACACAAATAACTTGAATACAAATACACCAACTCAAAGCTTATTAGAGCATAAAAGTGTCATAAATGCCACTTAACACACCCCCAAACTTGAATCGATGTTTGTCCTCAAGCATAAACAGACTCAAAGAACAAGAAATAAAAATACATGAATGTAACTAATATGAATGCATCGATCCCCAAAGAATAACTAAACCAATCAACCAGCAACACCTCAGCAAATGTAATTATTCGCATAAAGAACCATTAAATCTCACAAATCAATCTACACACCAGAGACGTGCGTGAGTGCAAATGCTTACAGATATACTATCGTAACTAGATCGATAATCATAACTCACTACTTATCAAAATAATCGCAAGTTTATAAATAGAATAAAAGCTAGACTCAAAATAACTTATAACACTTCAATTCTTATATCGAAGTTAACATGGATTCATGCTTTTATATATCCACAACAAAATAACAAAAATATGCTTATTTGATCATGCAATGAGTGAGGTCCACAAAAAACTTATACAATCGCACCCATGTAGCAAGCGTTAGGTTAGCGGATCCCAGACTATAAAAGCCTTAGGTCACTAGGCACAAACTGCCCTAAGAACTTAATAACTCGAGTATTAAAGAGCCCACTCGTGATCAATTATACATAACACTTATTCTTCTTTTTTTTCTCTTTTTTTTAGCAAACGTCTGAATGAGTGCTTTTCACTCCATCTCATTCAACCCTAGACTACTCATAAAAATATGAGCTGGCTACTAGCCAATTGACACTTAGCCACACAACTAGCAATGAAATCCAATTTCTCCAATTTTTAAATATCCATGTCTTTTATTATTAAGAAAATATCCTAGATTCTAAATATAAACAAGCGATTAAACCTCGACAATCAAACAAACCATGACTATGATCTAGCACTCTAGCAACCTATAAGACTTAGTGAAATACAAGTGTCTCTAGCATGCAAATCAATCCAATAAGACTCAATATCACTAAATACGACATCACTACACTAGCATCAATATCACCAATTAATCGGAAAAATTATCTAAGGGATCATATTATAATGCAAATGCATGAAACTACATGAACAAATTATCATAAAACTACCAAAAATAAATAAATAAAACTACATGGAAAAATATATGCAACTATATGAAATAAAAATATCATGAACATGCAAACTATATGAGACTCACACAAACTATATTCCTTCAACTACTACCCCCAAACTAAAAACATTCACTGTCCTCAGTGAAGGTAATAGTAAGGAATTAGGCATACCTACTGTGAATCAGAATCTTCACCCTCAAAGGGTGGAGTGTCAGGTGTGTCCGGAGGTGGATACACGGAATCCTCAACAAAAACTGGCCACTGAATGTCAACTCCGGTGGCTCTAAATGCAGTCCCAAGTGCCTGGGTGAGATCGCGTACAAAATTACTATGGATGTCATGCATCGCATCCATCCTCCTCACAAGACGCCTATACTGCGTCAAACTCAAACCAGCTCCCATGTCTGCTTCTGCTCCTCCCTGCTGTTGCTGCTGTGATCTTGACGGTCTAGCCTCCTCTCCTAACTGCGCTCTCCAAGTTGCTTTACTCACTTGCTGCGTCCCACCAGCATACATCTGATCGCGGGGCACACCTCCTGGGAGATGATCAAATGTGTAACCAAGCCCCTTAGGATTGGGCTTACCTCCTCCCCACTCAACCATGTTGTGCAGTGTAGAACTGTCAATAGGAGCACTGGGAATCTAAAGTTGCTCATCTGCGGGCCAATAAACACCAACTGCCACGAACAACTTCGTCACAATGGACGCATAAGGAATAGCCCCAGTAGTACCTCCCCTCAAAAACCTTAGGATCCCCTGATATTTCACCATCCCCAAATCAATGTAATCACCCTGCAGAATACCCCAAAGCAGACGAGCACGCTCCACCGTAATCTCATGTACATGCGAGGATGGCATGATATTAGCACAAATAAATGAGTTCCAAGCCCGTGCATACCTGTTCATGCATGAAGCAGGGAACGTGGAGTAATCAGTAGTGCCCCTCTTAAACTTCCAATGAGTCTCAGGCACATAGAGAGTAGCAACGATGAGATCCAAATCGATGTCCTCAGGAGTCTTATCGTTCCAAGTGTCCTGGCCCACCTTCCTCGCAGGCTGCTCAATCACCGTCCTGATAGCCTCGGCACTGTACTCAACGGTCCTCCCTCTCACCACCGTGAAACTATTCTTCTCCGCTTTGGCATTGGCGTAGAACTTCCGTACAACACTCATGGGCACAGCAGCGGGAGCCTCACAAAAACGAACCCAGCCCATCTCCAAAATCATCTCCAACAGCTTACCATCGTTCCCTGATGGCAGAAATCCTCTCTCATTAGCAATAGGCTTCGAGAGAAGCCTCGTGTACTCCTCCTCATCCTCAGGAGTAGAGAACCTGGGCCTCACACCACTCGCAGTATAAGAATCGGTGGCGCTACTTCCAACTTGAGTTCTCTGTCTTTTGGGTGCCATCGGGATTAAAAAATAAAGAATAAAAGCTTAAGTGTTTAGAGAGAATTTGTGTTTGAGAGTTTGTGGATTGGTGGAGAAGTTGTATGCAAGTGTATGTATTTATAGGTGGAGGGGTATGAATTTGATAAGGAATAGAAGTGGGAATTGATTATAGGAATCGTGGGAATAATGGAATTGATTGGGAGAGGGAATTATGGGATGTGGAATAGTAAAAATCGGGTTAAAATTGATTTTGGACTTAAAATCCCGATTTTCTCTTAATAAACTGCTATTTTTATTTATTTATTTTCGGAACAGGGACCCAGCGCGGCCGTGCGCTAGGACAGTGTGGGCGTGCTCTAACTATGGAATACCGGCACGACCGCACGCTAAGAAAACACGGGCGCGCTTGGTTCCTGGAAAAACGGCGCGGCCACAAGCTTGGACAGCGCGGGCGCGCCCAACTTTTGTACTTGGCCCTGAATATTTTCCTTTTTCTGATTTTTTTTTTGTATTTTCTCTTTTCTTCTTGCTTCCTCTACCTACTAATGTACAACATACTTGGGTTGCCTCCCAAGAAGCACTTCTTTTACGTCGCTAGCTCGATATAGAATCTCGAGATCAAGTGGACAATAAAACGGCAGTACCCACCTCGCGGTTTGCCATATCACCATAATAATGCTTCAACCTTTGACCATTTACCTTGAATGCTTGGCCCGGATCATTATCAAAAATTTCCACCGCTCCATATGGAAACACAATTTTGATTATGAAGGGCCCTGACCATCTTGACTTCAACTTTCCAGAAAAAGACGAAGACAAGAGTTGAATAAAAGAACTTGTTGCCCTGGCACAAATTTCTTGAGCACTAGACCCCGATCGTGCCACCTCTTGACTTTCTCCTTATACATCTTGTTGTTCTCATAAGTTTGAAGTCGAAACTCATCAAGTTCATTCAATTGAAGCATCCTCTTCTTTCCAGCCGTATCCAAATCCAGATTTGATTTCTTCAAAGCCCAATAAGCTTTATGCTCGAGCTCCATAGGTAAATGACACCCCTTACCATAAACCAACTGAAAGGGCGACATTCCCAATGGAGTCTTGTATGCTGTTCTATATGCCCAAACAGCTTCATCAAGCTTCAAAGACTAATCCTTCCTTGATGGACATACCAATTTCTCCAAAATACGCTTGTTCTCCCTGTTAGATACCTCAGCTTCACCATTTGTATGAGGATGATAAGCTGTAGCAATGCGATGATTCACATTATACCTTTTCATCATGGCAGTGAACTTGCGGTTGCAAAAATGCGACCCCTCATCACTAATTATGACTCTTGGAGTCCCAAAACTTGTGAATATCTGCTTGTGAAGAAAATTAAGCATGACTTTCGCATCGTTTGTTGGAAACGCATTAACTTCAACCCATTTTGACACGTAATCAACCGCCAACAGGATATACTGATTATTGCAAGATGAGAAAAATGGCCCCATAAAGTCAATTCCCCAAACATCGAAGACCTCAACCTCGAGAAGCACATTAAGAGGCATCTCCTCCTTTTTAGATATATTACCCACCCATTGACATCAATCACATTTCAAAACGAACTGATGAGCATCTTTAAACAATGTTGGCCAAAAAAACCTGCTTAAAGAACGTGAGTTGCTGTCTTTTCTCCATCATAATATCCTCCATAAGCCGTTGAGTGCCCCCCCCCGTTTCGCTGTAAGGAATACATCTCCTGATTATTTGGTTAGCTCCTTGGCGAAAAAGAAATGGCTCATCCCACATATACCACTTCACTTCATGAAGAAACTTCTTCATTTGAGCATAAGATAAGTCAGGAGGCATGATGTTACTCACAAGGTAGTTCACAATGTATGCAAACCACGGCTCTTCTTCTTGCACTCCAAACAGCTTCTCGTCGGGAAAAGACTCATTTATCAAGGTCTTATCCAATGAAGTAACATTAGGATTCTCTAAACGCGAGAGATGATCAACAACTTGATTTTCAGTTCCTTTTCTGTCCTTGATCTCTAGTTCAAATTCTTGGAGCAAAAGAACCCATCTAATCAATCTAAGCTTCAAGTTCTTCTTCGAGACGATATATCGAATTACAGCGTGGTCAGTGAACACTGTCACCTTAGTCCCAAGTAGATAAGATCAAAATTTCTCAAAACCGTAGACAATAGCCAAAAGTTCTTTCTCCGTAGTAGTATAATTCAGTTGAGCATCGTTAAGTGTTTTACTAGCATAGTAGACCACATGAAATACGTTGTTCTTCCTCTGCCCAAGAACTGCTCCAACTGCATAATCACTTGCATCGCACAGTATCTCAAAAGGCTCATTCCAATCAGGTGCGGTTATGATGGGTGCCATGATTAAACTCTTCTTCAATGTCTCAAAAGCTGCAAGGCACTAGTCATCAAATTTAAAAGGAACATCTTTCTCTAACAGGCTGCACAAAGGCTTTGAAATTTTCGAGAAATCTTTGATGTAACGCCTGTAGAAACCCGCATGACCAAGAAAACTGTGAATTTCCTTAACAGAAATAGGTGGAGGAAGATTCTCAATAACCCCGACCTTGGCTTTATCTACCTCTAGACCTTTATTAGAAGCCTTGTGCCCGAGAATAATGCCCCGACGTACCATAAAATGACATTTCTCCCAATTGACAACCAGATTGGTCTCAACACACCTCTTGAGAACATGTCCAAGATTTTGCAAGCATTCATCAAAAGAATCGCCAAAGACTGAGAAGTCGTCCATGAACACCTCCACATTCTGACCAATCATGTCAAAAAAGATGGCCATCGTACATCTCTGAAATGTGGTTGGTGCACACACAGACCAAAAGAAACTCGTTTGAAGGCGAAAGTACCAAATGGACAAGTGAAGGTAGTTTTCTCCTGATCTTCTGGAGCGATACAAATCTGATTGTAATCCGAATATCCATCCAGAAGATAGTAATACTCATGATCGGCCAACTTGTCAAGCATCCGATCAATGAAGGGCAATGGAAAATGGTCCTTCCTAGTGGCTTTGTTCAGCTTCCGATAGTTCATGCAGACTCTCCACCTCATGACTGTCTGTGTAGGGATAAGCTCATTCTTCTCATTTGCCACCACAGTAATTCCACCTTTCTTTGGTACGCATTGAACTAGGCTTGCCCATAAACTATCAGAGATAGGATAGATGATCCCTGCATCTAGCCACTTCATAATTTCCTTCTTCACTACTTCTTTCATGATAGGATTAAGTCTTCTTTGCTGCTCGACTGTAGGCTTGCTACCTTCCTCTAGCAGAATTTTATGCATACAATAAGAAGGGTTGATCCCCTTGATATCCTCTATAGTCCATCCAATTGTCGATTTGAACTCTCTCAAAATCCTCAATAGCTTTTCCTCATCACTACCTGAAAGGTCATATGCAATAATAACAGGCAGAGTAGATGCATCACCTAAAAATGCATACCTTAAATGCTCAGGTAAAGGCTTAAGCTCAAGAGAGGGGGCTTCCTCAATAGAAGGCTTGAGGCGTTTAGGAGCTTTGTTCAATTCTTCCATTCCAAGAGATTCAAAAGGCATATCAATCTTCCTTTTCCATGGAGAAGCATTCAAATATTGCAATTGTTCTTCACCTTCGTCATCTTCACTATCTGAATTCCCCAATAAGGCTTTTTTTAAGGCATCAGACCTTAGCAATTGATCAAGTTCCGATGTGTCCACCGAATCGACCAACTCCACTTTTAAGCACTCCTCATTATCATTAGGAAATTTCATAGCATTGAACACATTAAAGGTAACATCCTGATCCGGCACTCGCATTGTAAGCTCACCCTTCTGCACATTGATCAAGATTCAGCCAGTTTCCAAGAAAGGTCTTCCCAAGATTATGGGAATCTTCTTATTCTCCTCGAAATCAAGAATTACAAAATCAGCAGGAAAGATGAGTATATCCACCTTGACCAAAACATCCTCAACAATGCCTCGTGGATAAGTAATAGAACGATCGGTCAACTGCAAAGTCATATAGGTAGGCTTTGGATCCGATAAGTCCAATTTCTTGAAGATTGACAAAGGCATAAGAATGATGCTAGCTCCCAAGTCACATAAGCATTTGTCAAATGACACATTTCCAATGGTGCAAAGAATAGTGAAGCTTCCAGGATCTTTAAGCTTCGGAGGCAACTTCTGTTGCAGCACATCACTGCATTCCTCCGTGAGAGCAACAATCTCTAAATCATCTAGCTTCACTTTCTGAGATAGAATACCTTTCATAAACTTTGCAAAACTAGGCATCTGTTCGAGAGCCTCAGCGAAAGGTATGTTGATATGAAGTTTCTTGAACACCTCTAGAAACTTCTTGAATTGCTTGTCCAGCTCTTTTTTCTACAGCCTCTTAAGAAAAGGCGGTGGAGGATAGATCTGTTTCTCTCCTGTATTACCCTCAGGCAGAGTGTGCTCAACAGTAGTCTTCCTTGGTTCCACTTCTTCATCCTGTTGCTTTGCTTCTTTCTCAGCCCCAGCTTCTTCAGTTAACTCTTGAGTTTGTACGGAATTCGCAACCTTCCCAGACCTCAAAGTGATTGCCTTTACCTGCTCCTTAGCTTCCTTCTTTTCTGGCACTTCAGTGTCACTAGGCAATGTACCAGGTTGATGATTTAGCAAGGCATTGGCAATTTACCCAATCTGATTTCCAAGGTCTTGATAGAAACAGCTTGACTCTTACACATGAGCTTCAACTCCTCTAATTCATATTTTTCATTAGCTTGTTGCAGCTGGAGTTGTTGTTTTGGTGCATACTGTGGTTGCTGAAAACCAGGGGGTTGTACTGCTTAGCTAGATACTACTGATAAGGCTATTGAACCGCATTCTGAGCATTGCTCCAACTGAAATTAGGATGATTGCGGTTGTTGAGATGATAGGTAGCTGGCACAGGTTGCTGCGATCGTTGGAAGTTGCTCACGAACTGAGCTGATTCACTAGAAATTGCGCACTGATCAGTCTCATGGGCACTAGCACAAAGCTCATAGACACTAGTGATTTGATTAACTCCATAATTAGCCAAAGTGTCCACCTTCATTGTCAAGTCCTTAAGTTGGGCAGCTATAGCAGTTGCTGCATCCAACTCCAGAATTCCTGCTACTTTTCCCTGAGTCAGTCTCTGGGAAGGATTCTGGTACTCAATAGCAGCCATTAGTTTAATAAGTTCATAAGTTTCATCGTAGCTCTTAGCCCACAAGGCTCCTCCTGATGCTGCATCAAGCATGGGACTAGAAGTAGCACCCAATCCATTGTAGAAATAGTTGATAATCATCCAATCAGGCATGCCATGGTGTGGGCACTTCCTTAACATCTCCTTATATCGATCCCAAGCCTCACACAGAGATTCTCCAGTTTGCTGCGCGAACTAGGTAAGAGCATTCCTGATTGCTGCAGTTTTTTCCATTGGGAAGAATTTAGTGAGAAACTTTTGAGCAAGATCTTCCCAAGTGGTGATAGACCCTACTGGCAGAGAATGTAATCAGCACTTAGCTTTGTCCCTCAGAGAGAATGGGAAGAGTCATAGCTTGATAGCATCTTCAATCACATCATTGAACTTGAAAGTGTCGATGATATCCCTGATGTGCATGTTGGGGTCTTCGGTAGGAGAACCCCCAAACTGAACTGAGTTCTGTATCATCTGGATCATGATTGACTTGATCTCAAAAGTGTTAGCCCTGATGGCTGGTCTAATGATGCTAGACTGAATGTCATTAATCTTAGGCTTAGAATAGTCCATCAAAGCCTTTGGATTTTCCTCTTGATCACCCATAGCTACTACAATTGGCTCTTCAACTTTATCTTCTTCTTTTACCTTTTTTTCTTCCTCAAAAACTTCCCTACGAACTACCACAAGTTCTTCCTCAGCTTTATCAAGTGTTCTCTTATGAGTACGCGAACGCGTATGCATACACCCTCGCTAGATCACCTGAAATAAAACAAGGAAATAAATAAGTAACAATATCCGAGTCAATGAACTTTAACGACCACTGATGGAAAGCACATAAACTAATAATTAACACTGCAGTCCCCGGCAGCGGCGCCAAAAACTTGTTAGTCGCTAAACACGCGCTAATATTACACGCAAGTATACGAGTTCGCAAGTAGTATAAGATATAAATCAGATTCGATCCCACAGAGACTGTATTGGTTAACTAATCTACTCATACACTTAAGCAACAATGTATGGTTATTATTCAATGTTAAAACAAATAACAAATTGGGATTGTTTATAACTAAGAATTAAACTAATTATTGTAAGTACGAGAATAAGATAGACTAAGTTAATATATATATATCAAACATGGGATTCTAACTATATTAAGTACTTCATTCAATAGCCTTATTGTTCTTAACCTTAGCTTGCAATGGTGATGACACTAATCAGACAACACGAAACTGATAAATGCCAACTTTCATTGCACGAGTACCATTCTACCAGACATCCACAAAAGAGATAGAAGTTGAATAGGCACCAATTATATTGAGACCCTATATGTCTATAAAATTTGACAACATAACGGTTTAAGCACAAGTTATCTATATTGAGTACACAGGGCAAGTAAGATGGTTAAAATTATCTACAAATCATGCATAACAATACATGAACCTATGCTAGCATGGCAAGTTCTAAATCCTTAAATTCACTTTCGCTTCATTAAGAATTAACACACTATCTTATAAGTTCACGACGCTCACAAGACGAATACGCACAACCATAACTAGGATATCATACAATCACCACACACTAAGGCATCGAAACAATTTAACTAAAGAAATCCATAAATAAATCTGCTAGAACCCCATGATAACGATTAGCCCATAATCGAACTCATCGCCAACGTGGGTTCCAATGAAAATATGATATAGAAAACGTAGTCTTTATACGAATAAATAAACCAAAGTACAAACAAGATTAAAGATTCAGTAAAACAAGAAACTAGCATCCAAATTACAACTCAAAAAAAAGATTCATAAGAATAAACTAGATCGTCTTCGCCTTTGTTGAATTGTGCCCAAAAGGTCTCTTGCCGTCTTCTCCTTGCTTGATGTCTCTGAAAAATGACCTAAGTTATGTTTATATAGCAGTCCATGCATCCTAGGAGTCTAGCAAATCGCATTGTATTTGAATCAGCATTTTAATATCCCGACCCAGCGCGGGCGCGCTGACTTTCTGAGCTCCTGGCGCGGCCGCGCGCAACACCAACGCGGGCGCGCCTGCCTTCTGCCAAAAAATCTTTTTTTCTTCTTCTTTATTCCTTGCAGCTTCGAGCCAGTCTTTCAAGCTATTATTCCGGCACATCCTAAACACCAAATTAGCATCAAAACAATGCTAATTCACCTGATTCACGAAGTAAAGCCTGAAATGCAAAAATACTTGAAAACACGTTAAAACACAAATAACTTGAGTACAAATACACCAAATCAAAGCTTATTAGAGCATAAATAAGTGTCATAAATGCCACTTAACAATTATTGCATCTGACCTATCAGGTAGTGATGAGGAAAAACTCTTAAGAATTCTGTTAGAGTTCAAATCGGCAATTGGATGGACGATAACAGATATCAAGGGAATCAATCCTTCTTATTGCATGCATAAAATTCTGCTAGAGGAAGGTAGCAACCTACTGTTGATCAACAGAGAAGGCTCAATCCGATCATGAAAGAAGTCGTGAAGAAGGAAATTCTCAAATGGCTGGATGTAGGGATCATCTATCCCATTTCTAACAGTTCTTGGGTGAGTCTAGTTCAGTGTGTACCAAAGAAAGGAGGTATCACCGTTGTTGCTAAAGAGAAGAATGAGCTCATCCCTACTCAAACAGTCATGGGGTGGAGAGTTTGCACGGACTACAGGAAGTTGAACAAGGCCACGAGGAAGGATCACTTCCATCTGCCTTTTATTGATCAGATGCTTGACAGGTTGGCTGGGCATGAGTACTACTGTCTTATGGACGGTTATTCGGGCTAGAATCAGATCTGTATCGCTCCAGAAGATCAGGAAAAAACTACTATCACTTGTCCATTTGGTACTTTCGCCTTCAGAAGAGTTTCTTTTGGGTTGTGTGGAGCACTGACCATATTTCAGATATGCATGATGGCCATCTTCTCTGACATGATTGGTCAGAATGTGGAGGTGTTCATGGATGATTTCTCCGTGTTTGGTGATTCATTTGATGAGTGCCTGCAGAATGTTGACAACGTTTTTAAAAGGTGTGTTGAGACCAATTTGGTTCTCAACTGGGAGAAATGTCACTTTATGGTGCGACAGGGCATTATTCTTGGTCACAAGGTATCTAGTAGGGGTCTTGAGGTGGATAAAGCCAAGGTGGGGATCATTGAAAATCTTCCTCCACCAATTTCTGTTAAGGGAGTTCGCAGCTTTCTTGGTCATGCGGGTTTCTATAGGCGGTTCATCAAGGACTTCTCAAAAATATCTAAACCTTTGTGCAATCTTTTGGAGAAAGATGTCCCGTTCAAGTTTGATGACGAGTGCCTAGCTACTTTTGAGCTCTTGAAGAAGAGTTTGATCACGACACATATCATAACTGTACCTAATTGGAATGAACCTTTTGAGATGAAGTGCGATGCAAGTGACTATGCAGTTGGAGTAGTTCTTGGACAGAGAAAGAACAATATATTTCATGTGGTCTACTATGCTAGTAAGAATTATAAATAGCCTAATTTTTATTAATTATAAAAAATCAGAAAAAAATCAGAAAACTAACAAAATTCTCTGCGAAAATGGGGATTAGGGTTCTTGGCAATCTGAAAATCAAGCTGTGATTTTGGGAGTTTATGGAATCCAAATAATATCATGTGAGTACTCAAATTGAAGGATTTGAACTGCTTTACTTGATTCTTTGATCAATTTCATGCTTCGATATATAGATTTTTGATTTGTAATTCTAGGGTTCTTCATTGAATTATGGTTGTTTGATCCTAGGGTTATTTTATGAAATTGATTGTTTGAATAGCTTTATATGATGATTTACAATCAATTTGCATCATTAATTTCATCAAATGATAGTTGTAATTAATAGTTTGATTTCTAGGGTTTATGTGATTTTTTGTTTAATCGTTTTTGATTTTAGAAGAATCTGAGGTTTGTTTGAGCATGGGGTTTAAATGATACAGGATGTAAGCTTTGCTTTGCAACCAAAATCATCAATTTTAGTTAATGATTGAGGAAAGTCGGGCTTTGCGGAAAAGCTTCGACTGTTGACCAGAGTTGGTGATTCCGGGGTTATCTCGATTGATTGTTGGTTAATCTGTGTTGGGTTGATTTGGAACAAAAACCCAGCAAACCCGAAGTCAAACGGTGTCTGTTTGGCATGGTTTGAGGTCGCCGGACTCCGGGAACATCGCCGGATTCTGGAAAATCACCGTCGTGTTCTTGGAGACCCAACCCGTGTTCTGACCTATTAACCCGAATCAAAACCCGGAATAAAACCCCATTTTGATCCATTCTGACCCAAATCTGATTTTTCAAGGCTGTTTTTGGATTTTATTTTTACTTTTATTTTTAAAAATTCTAAAAATCAGATTTATTTAAATAAATAAATTGATGAATTTATTTTATAAATAAATCTAAATTATTTTTTCAAAATTTGAAAATTATTTATTATTTATTTATTTTTTTTATTTTTTTATTATTTAAATTGATTAATTATTTTGATAAATAATCAGTTTATTTAAATAATTTGTTTTAAATTCATTTAAATTCCAAAAATTATGGAAAAATCATTTTTAATTTTAATCTTTTTTAAATAAATATTTAATAATATAATTAATATTTAATTAATTTGAATAATTATTTATTTTGAATAATAGTTGAATTATTCTTATTAATTGAATATTAATTGAACTGTTTATTCATTTTAAATGAAACGAACGCTTCTAAATTCAGAAAAATGATCTGTTTCCGATAAAAATATTTTTAAATCTTAATTTATTTCAGAAAAGAGTCGGCTTTTGATATTTATTTATTTATAGACCCGGTTAATTAGGAATACGATTCTAATAAATTCTAAAAATTAGGAAATGAGTCAGATATTGTTCAATAATGCGAGTAATGATTTGATTTCAATTCTATAAAGCCTAGAGTGACTATCTGACTTATGTGCTTTGTGATTTATGTGATCAGTCGAGTCTTAATTGCTAGTTAATTATTATACGAGTCAGTTATGATCGTAAGAGTAGTCGATAAGGGTTGCGTGGATTCAAATTGATACATGATTAAGGTATAAGTCAATTAAATTACTATCTTTCCTTGATAGATACGAATCCAGCGAGGTAGTTCAGACCAGTGATAGAGAATTGTGATAGACTTGGGGTAGATTGCATACCAAGAAAGTTCCTCCCCTATTCTAAATTGAGAATCGTGAATTGTTATGCTTAATTCTATATCTGATTCAAATTCTTGATATACTAAATATTGATAACCTTTGTTCATAGTCACTGAAACACAATTATTGTTCTTTGATCACACTTTTATCTTACTTCTGATTACCCTTAATACGTTGAATACTCTATTCATATTCCAATAGATTACACGCTATCTATATCCTGATATATTTTGATATTGGGATACATCAAAGCCTACCAATTATTCCGGATGCTAATCTGTGGACTCGATGGTTACGATAAGGGCCAGGGATGGACTGGACCATATGGGCCGGAAATGGACCGGACCCCTGATATTGAGCCATAGTACCTGGGTACCCGAATGGATCTATACAGGTAGATATAGATCTGCATTATATCCTGACTGATCAGCATGGTATAGGTGCGAATGTTGATTTTGTGTCCAGTCTTATTTATTGATAATTGCCGACAACGGCCTTCTTTATCCTTTACAGAGATACATAGATACATATAGAATCTGATTACCTATTCATATCAGATTCACTTGACTTTCTTATGATACTATATACATATTGCGGACTTGCTGAGCAATTATGTCTCACCTTTTGTTGTTACTCACTTTATCTTTCAGTAAAAGCTGAGAATGAAGCCTATCCATATCAGGGTAGTAAAGAAGCGAGTGAAAAGGCGGGACCCTTTGGCACCAAGAGTGTTAATCCCAATTCAGGAAGAGGGCTTTGAGCTATCAGAACAGGTTTGGTGTGGATAGATGTTGTGTGTATTTGAATAAAATGAACTTAGTTAAAACATGTTTAGTTAGTTGGTTTGTAATAAAGAGAGGTTTGTAAGATTTAGAATTTGAGAATGTAATAAAAGTAGTGTTGTGTTCTTGTCTTCAAACCTTAACCTTAAAGATCCTGAGTAGTAATATGAAGTGGTTAGATATATGTTTATATAATTACTGTACAAGTTTAATTATGTTATTAGTTGGCAAGTAACCCCCAGATCTAGACCCCGGATTTGGAGGGCGTTACATCTATAAGCTTACCTAACTTCTCGATAGACTTCTCGACATCACTTCATATGTTACTTCTTGATGATTGACTTAGAACATTCTTCAATCTACAACATTATTGTTCACCAAGCAGTTTATCTTCATTCTGAGGCATGTCAAGGCTAAATCTTCTTCTAGAAATTTAATTTTATCTTGTTGGTTATTTACTGAACAAATACTCCAGTCTAGTCTACTTTACAATTTTACAGACTCTAGAAACCTCGTTACAGAATACGTAAAATTACAAGTCAACTAAATTTCAGAATTGTTAGTGTGACTTAGTCTTGTTATGTAAAGTTGTGTCTTGCACAATAATTGTACATCACATAAATATATGTTTTAAAATACGGGAATCATTATTAGTCTGTAAAAATATGTTTTATTGACTAATCGAATTATTAGTGATTACTCGAAATACTAAGTAGATATAATCAACAAATTCAATAATTTCCGATATATTAAATTTAATATATTAGCTTAAAATAAATATGGAGGGATCAAATCGAACGGGAAGAACACTTATAATAATTAATCAAGTGATTAATGTGTAAAACTAGTTGTTTGTAGAACTATGCTTAAATTTTGTAACTTTTTTCTTAATAGTTTTACTTATGCTAATTTATATTTTAATATTTATATCTTTAAATTTCATCTTTTTAACTTTAGTTTAAGCACTAAAATTATTTCATTCAAATAAGTTGTTAAATTTTTAATTTCTCAATATATAAGTTATAATTTATCAAACACATAATTAACTTATCTTATAAGTAAAATTACTCAAACCTCTAAATAACTCTTACTTTTTTTAAGAAATTTCAACGGGCCATGTTTGATCCATCTCTATAGTATTTGATCGAGCAGCTTTCAGGTGAAATTAAATATCTAATGAAGGACCTTTTACTTTTAACCATTAATGTACCAAAATATCACTTCTAAAATTTATGATCCAAATTGTCACTTAACTACGTTACATCGTGTAGCGTTTGGAAATCACCCAAAACGCTACACGATGTAGCATTTTGTTATTTTTTTAATTTTTAAATGGGAAAACGTTACTTGAAATAACGTGTTGTGTATTTTGCTTTTTTCTTCTTTTTTTTCTCTTTTTTAAGCTTTTTTTGGTGTATTGTTTGGGGGTCTGGAAACACAACTTAATGTTACGTTTTCGATATTTTTTTATTTAATTTTTTAAAATCTAAGATTATACCACAATAATTAAGAAATGTTAGGCTCTGGCTCGGGAGGCATAATCATAAATACTCGCGTGGGATTCGAACGTGTGACCAAGAGGATAACTATCCCCTCTTTAACCAATTGAGCCAATCGGGCATCTTTAATATTTAAATAAATTTTTAATATTTTAGAATTTAACAATATTTTATTTGGTTTTAAATTATTTTTTTAAAAAAATAATGTGCAAAATGCTACACAAAGTAGTGTTTTAAATTAAACAATTTTAAAATTTAAAAGTATAACTTAATTTAATAATTTTTATCATTTTAGGGTTTACCAATTATCTTTTGGATTTTGGAAATAATTTAAATAAATTTTTAATATTTTTAGAAATATTTTTTTAAAAAAAAATTATGTGCAAAACGCTACATGATGTAGTATTTTGGTGTCAAAACTCTACATTATGTAGAGTTATGTACATTAAAAATTTAAAAAAAGAAAAAGAAAAGGGGTTACACCTACACGATGTAGCGTTTTAGGGTTTTTAACTACATTTTGAGTCATTATTTCCAGAAGTAATATTTTGAAACATTTTTTATCCCAAAATGACACTTCATGTAATATCCGGGATATATCGTGTAATTATTTTTGCTATTATATAATTGTTATGTGTGTTCAGTATCTATTCTGTGAGCTAATTGTTAAGTGTTATCTGTACTTGAATATTCAAAAATAATATTAATTGAGTATTTTAATTTTTATATGTCCAAAATAAAATATAGATAATTGTCATATCTTTCTAATTATTTTTATGTTGGTTTATGGATTTATAAGAATCATATGAAATTTCTAAAAACGGGAACCAACCGACGTCACCCGTTATTACGTTTTTAGAACCCGAAACTCTTTCGAGAACTCCTTCCTAACCTAATTGTAATATTCCGAGCATTTTTCATGTTTCGACTTTTTCGATCCGGCTTACGGTTTGTCCTGCGCGGGTCCCGGCGCAACATTTTCGATACAATATTCATTTCGGTAAATCAATAAAACCCGTATTTTCGATAAACGGGAGCTTTTTATTAAACTATCGCAATTATCACTTCGTAATACGTGTAACCAGGCGCTGAGACCAAGACCGCAGTACAAATTGTACTGATTTGGATAATTATCCCGAAAACCGATACCGTTTGGATCAGTTTTTACAAATAAACGTACCGTTTTATATCCGGAATGATCCAACGGGATACTAATTTTCCGTAATTATAAATAGCCTTTTATAGTATTTTATTTCGTATCAAAATCATTTGCAGACAGATAATTATATAATTTTCAGAGAAAAGCCCTAATTACATAAACTGTTCTAAGAATCAAACAGCAAAACGAAGGCGTTACCGATCTCTGTTTTCAAAGCTTGAGTAACCAAAACGAAGGATTTGAAGTGTTCTATCAGATTCTGAGCTTTATTTCACTGCAGAAATCAAGGTTATTTTTCTAAAAATTTATTTATTTTCGAATTTATTTTATTAAAAATATGAATTTTTGTTCGGATGATTGTTTATATGATTTGATGATTGCATGTTGTAGAGCTTGTTTTCCTGATGATTTTCATATGTCATACGTCTGATTTGGAGTTCAATAACATGCTCAAAAGTGGGTTTAATTTTCGAATTTCAAAATTAGGGTTTATAACCCGTGTGAATGTTCTTAATTGAAATTTGGGGGTTTCTTATTCTGTGATAGATTGATGTTGTGTTATAGTGGGTTGTGTTCTCTGTGAAATTTGCAATCTAGTCGTATAAGTTTCATGAACCAACGAGGTCTGTAGAGAAGGGAGTTGTGTTTTGAAGTTTTCCGATGTTCGCCGGAAACTGGAAAACTTCACGGCCAAATTCCGGCCAATCAGGGATTCTTAGGTTGTTTTGATTGCATGATTGTATTCCTGGTAATTTGTAGATGTGATCTGGAGCTTGTGGTAAGGTGAGGAGGTCGGAATCGTGTTCTCCGGCGAACCCGACTGTTTTCCGGCGACGGGATGTAAAATTGCAGTTTGGTCCCTGGACTTTTGGGGACGATACAGTTAGGTCCCTGAAGTTTCCAGACTTTGCAAATTTAGGATTCCTGTTTATAAAATGTTTAAAAATCATATTTTCTATTTATTTTTATTATAAAAATTCGTTTTTAATTTCTGAAAATTCTAAAAATTATTATTATTTTAATTCCGAAAATTATTTTTAATTCACAAATAAATTTGAATTAATTAGTTAATTAATTTCAGTTAATTTTTAATTGATTAATTAGTCAATTAATTCAAAAATTAATTGATTAATTGATTTAATTAATTATTAATTGATTTTAATTAGTTATTTAATTAGATTTAATTATTTAAAAATGATTTAAAAATTCTGAAAAATAGTTTCGAGCTTTAAAATATTATTCTAAATTATTTCCAAGGCTCAATAATTATTCTAAAATTATTTCGGAGCCAGAATTGGCCAACCGAACCCTGTTTATTAACCCGAAATTGATCTAACGACCCGTTTTAATTCCGAAAAATGTTTTAAAAATCATTTTAAATACCCGAAAGCATATTTATGACCCGAGACTTCTTTATAGATGATATGTCATTGATTACGTGATGTATTATGTGTTATACGTGACCTGTTGTTTGACTATCGGTCTATATATTCGGTGTTTACTTGGTTATTGCATAGATTTCAATCCGTTAATCGGATTTGGGTAAAACGAAGGGTAGATAGAAGTATGTGTTGAATAGAATCCTGTGAGTTGATGATTGATAGATGCTTATGATATGTGAGCAGAAGAGGCAAGGCGTAGGAAAGGGAAACAGGTAGTTGAGGAGTAAGACGATTGTGATTGAAAGCAAGTGCATGATAGTAAGCTAATATCAGGAAAGTGTTCTGAACTTTCTCGAGATATTGTAATTCTTGATAGTCTTGTTGACATTGCAAGTGCTTTGAAGCACGGAAACCTAAATCCTGATTTCAGTTATTGTTCTTGAGCTATGAACCATATTCTTTCTAAGCCATTGATTATTGTATACACAAACACGAACCACAAATCTACGATACTACTCCACAAATACATACAAACTAAATACCAGACACTGAACTGAATTATTATATACTCAATCCATGATATCTTATGCTTTGAAAGACCAAATCCTTGAAACCCTGAAACGTTGTTTCCTTTGCTATCCAATTCTTTCATTACCCAGCATTCAAGCTTTGAAAGTACCATGTTGATCCTTACAAGGATTGAAACCCTTTCATTGTTAAACATTTATTGTTGTTAATGATTTCGGTTATTGTTTATTATTGCATATTCTGTTATTATGTTAGAATTAGATTGTTTTTATAAAATTGTGGACCAGATTCGTGGTCAGACCATATAATGGTCAAGTTAGGCCAATGTGTGCCTTGGATCCAGTAGTTAGAGCAATGCTGTGTGCCTTGCTCGGGGTTAGTGCGTGACTGATCAGCAGCCTAACCTTGGTTTTAAATTAAAAGTATAATATCCAATTCTAAATCATAATCCATTATTCACTTGATATCATAACCATATTCACCTGATGATCATTATTCTCAGTTTTGTCATTGTGACTTGCTGAGCTAGTTAGCTCATTTGTACAACGTTGTTTATATTCTTTCCAGTTAAAAAGGAACCAGTTGGTAAAGAGGATCCCCAGTCCAGCGCGAGAGCTAGGGGTTCAGGTTGAGAAAGCTGAGCTAGTAGGCTTCTTTTGGAATAATTTAAGTTTGTAAAAGTTTGTAATAATGTTTAATACTCAGTTTGAATTTGAAATAGTTGGGATTTGAACGGTTTGTAATATATTAGTGTGTTTGGCTTGTGTGCATACTTTAACCTGTTGCGGTCCATGGTGGTTGGTAAGTAGGGTCACTGCATATATTATTATTATCTTTATTATTGTTATAAGCAGGTTATAATTAAGGTGTGTGTGTGGACCCCAAACATCTGACCCGGGTTTGGAGGGCGCCACACTTCAGGCCACCACCCCTAATAATAGAACACCACTCCTAATAATAGAATTTGAGGGGCTTCGGGATAATCCGAGAATACATATTTGGTTTCACTTATAAACAAATATTATTTGGTTCCACTTATAAACAAATACTAGCATAATAACCCGTGCGAGGCACGAGTCATTTTCTATATATTTTTTTGTACACCGTACACTTATATTAGTAAAATTCTTGATCGTTTTCTTATTGATAGATATTGCATAACGTCTAAAATATATCAACTACAAGTTGAGTATCTATCAATTTGTGTGATTTTCATATAAAATATTAATAACGTTCATAACATTTTTAATATATCTCATTAATTATAATACATATTTTCTTGTTTGTGTCGTGTAATGTTTATTTACTAAATGAATACAAGCACGTAAAAGGAAAAGATTGAAGTTAATCCATCAAATATGGTCAATATGTTTATAAAAAGAAACTATAAAATTAACATTTATGTATATTGCAGAGTCGAGTAAATTTTTTGAGTTTTGGTCAAATAAACCCGGAGTAATGAAATATTTTATTACTAAAGTCATTACTAATTTACAATTATCTTGCTTAATTTAAAAGGATTAGTAATGCATAATTAAAGTGGTCAACACCTGCAATCGTAATATTTAACAAAGTAGAATTTACACTACAATTAATATAAGTTTATTTTTTAAGAAAAATGTTATTTTTTAAATTCAAAGTTTATGTTGATTTAATATCATTGCTAATGTCTTAATTCATTAACTAAAGTTGATCTCGGTCGTGTACTTAGTTTTAATCCTCTCTATTATACAAAGTTAATTTTATAAGATGTCAAATAATTGTCAATTCATAAATTAAAATTGACATAATCTATTTAGTTTTTAATATATTGAAAAAAAACTTAAATTTAATTGATCATTCTTATTTTCAGAACATAAATTAGTTTTGTTATTTTTCTTCTAGTATATATATCAATAACTCTGAAATACACCATTAAAATTGAATCTTTTAATATTGGTAAAGATAAAGTCACATATGTGTGTATGCAAATTATTATTTATTATATTTTTGAGTAAATTATGTTGGTCTCGTTTATTTATATGTTAGATTTATGGGTCATGTATATATCTAATTGTTGTTCAGTAAATTACTCAAATAACATGTATTTATGATTATTCAAAAAATATAAATATTTAATAAATAAATTACAATTATTTATATATCGTAGTCGTAGTAGTACTGACAATCAAACAATATCTATTTTTACTTAACAGAACATCAGTCATGAATGTGACATAAAAATAATTCATATATTGTAAAGACTAACTACTAATATTTAGAAGTTTTTTCAAGAATCTGAAGATAAATTTATACTAATATCATCATTCAAATCATGTTGAAGTTTCTTTTATTTATTATTCTAATATTTCTTTTTATGGTAACTTGATATCATTGTATATTATTTTTTTATAATTAAATATTTTCAGTTTGATGATTTTTTTTAAATATTAGTTGAACTTGTTAATCCTTTCAAAATATCGACTTATATTAATTTTTTTTATTTAGATAGCATTACATGGGTTAAATCAAATAGTACAATACATTATAGTTTTCACCATTTTCAAATAATTCAAAATAGTTGTAAAATATTTTCCAACACTAAATATTTTTCTTGTAAATTTATTATTGCTAATTTTAAATATATGTTTTTCAAAGTATTGCTATAATTTTTTAAGTTAAGTCCATATATATTCTACAAGTAAAATAGTATAAAAAATTTGTAAAACTTTTTATAATGTGAATCATACAAATATCACTAATTTTATAAATATCTTTCAAATCTCATACATTTGACAAGTAAAACATGCTGAACATATGATTTTATTGAACATGATCAGTTTGAAAAACATACATATTCACATTGTAGAACACGTAAATATTTCAACTTGCTGAACATTAATGATATAACACCATAAACACGATTATATCATGTAGTTTATTATTTTAGTTTTTAAATTATTAAAAACATAAGACCTGAACCATTAGATTGGATTGTAATATAAAGTTAGGATTTTGGACTTGAGAACTTCACCAAAAAATAGGGACTTTATGTATATGCTTACTTATAATAACCATATAAAATTGAATAATATAAAATTTAGGATTTGTCTAACAAATATTTGAATATAAATATATCTTTAATTAAATAATGTAATAAATAAACTATTTTTCTATGAAAAAGCATCAAATGTCTTATCATTTTTCAAATAGCATATTAATGAAAATTATTAATTTTACTTTATTGATAGGCAATAAATAAATCATGATTACGTAGTTAATGTTGTATTAATTACACCTGATTTGGGTTGCAAGGCCCAATAAGAAGATGTATTACATTCAGACCAAAAAGGTCAACAAATTGATCAAGGCTGCTGGACCAGATCAGGCTTGATGGAACAAAGAAGACCCAAAACCCTGAATATTAATTAATTTCGTAATTAATTAATAAGGGAGAAAAATAGCTATTAAGATAAGTCCTAATGGAAATATAAATTCTTGTAGATTGGCCTCCAAGGAACCTCATGGGATAAGAAATCAGCTTCCTACTTCCTAGGACTCCAAAGTCCATTTTAATTCAGAGACTTCACCACCAAGTCTCCTATACCAAGTCCAATTCAAGGACTCCCAACATCTATATAAGGGGCCTCACCCCACAGATCAGAACTACGTTTTTTGACTTGATCCTTGGCAATCAGCAAGGTACGTAGGCATCTTGTTAAGGCAGATTGAGTCACGAAACACAAGAGCAGTCAAATCGAGCCTCGAAGCTCACGTCCCTTATTAATAAATACAGCAATCATATACTTTAGTTTTTAATCTATAACATTTGGCGCCATTTGTGGGAAAGCACAATAACAACCATGGCAAGAACACGAAGAACAATTAGAGCTCTTGAGGAAGGAACACCATCGGGGACAACCAAAGTGATTTCGTCAACCGTGGAGATACCTCCTTATTCAACTTATGCAGCTACCCAAGGAGAAGCCCAGATAGGGGCAACTCAACCTCAGCCACAAGGGACGATTCCCTCGGCTATTCAAGGTACGAATCCCCAAGTTCAACAACTATATGCACCTGTGAATTCTCGACCCATCGGGTACGAATATTCAACTGTTGTGACTACTAACCCCGCTTATGGGATGCCCCTTTACCCCGAGGTTGGAGGAAGTGGACATGCTAGATGGAGTGAAGCACGAGGGCGATCGCCCCCATACATACGAGGTTTGGCTCCTATCCCAGAGGATCAGGAATTTTCTGGTCCTTACACTGAGAGAGACTACGAATCTTTGGATGATGAAGTAGCCCCAAGAAGGAGACGTGCTTAAAAAGAGCTGATGGCTGATGGTAGCCAACGTCCTCAAAGCACCCAAGGGATGAATCCCCAAGAAGTACAGGAAAGAATCAGGGCTCACGAGGCTGAGATTCAGAGGCTGAAGCGCGACTTAGAGGCACACCAGACCACTAGACCCCCAATACCTCCTAGGGGGAGAAATCATCCTCCTATCATAGACCTGGATGGTTCAACACAGAGAAGGGTTGTTGTCCCAAGGGCTGATCCAAGCAATCTTCTCCCCCTTAGAGATCCTGATGATCCTACTCCGCCCTTCACTGAAGTAATAATGAGTGCTCATCTCTTAAGGAAGTTCAAGATGCCAACCACCATAGGTCAGGAACCAAGGCAAGCAACGCAGATGTTGGACTTTGTGGTGGTAAAGGCGAGTTCAACTTATAATGCTATCATGGGAAGAACAGGGATACATGCCTTCAAGGTAGTCCCTTCTTCCTACCATTCAGTTATGAAGTTTCCCACCCGGATTGGGATTGGAGAAGAGAGAGGAGATCGAAAAATGGCTAGAAGCTGTTATGTAGCCTCTTTGAGGGCAGATGGAGTTGGGGGGCAGGTTCTTCCTATTGAAGATATGGATATCCGAGAGAATGATGAGAAAAGAGGAAAGCCAATAGAAGACTTGGTTTCGATTTCTTTAGCCCCTGAGAATCCTGAGAGGGTGACTTTTATTGGAGCCACACTCGAGGAGCCCCTTAGAGGGAAGTTGGTGAGATTTTTGCAAGAAAATAGTTATGTATTTGCATGGTCAGCAGCTGATATACCAGGCATAGACCCAGAACTGATTACCCACAAGTTGAATGTGGACCCAAATCGGAAGACGGTAAAGCAAAAGAAAAGAAACTTTGCCCCGGAAAGACAAGAAGCTATAAAATAGGAGGTTGAAAAGCTCTTAGAGGCTGGTTTCATTGAGGAGATGCAGTTTCCAGAATGGTTAGCAAACCCTGTAATGGTGAAGAAGGCCAATAGAAAGTGGAGGATGTGTATAGACTTCACTGATCTGAATGATGCATGCCTTAAGGACTGTTTTCTGTTGCCAAGGATTGATACTTTGATAGATGCCACTGTTGGGCATGAGATGCTAAGCTTCATGGATGGATTTAGTGGATACAATCAGATTAAGATGTAGAAGGATGACATTCCAAAGGTATCATTCATCACTGACTTTGGTGTTTATTGTTATCTTATTATGGCATTTGGTCTTAAAAATGCAGGAGCCACCTATCAAAGGTTGGTAAATAAAATTTTTAAGGATCTTATTGGCAAGACTATGGAAGTCTATGTTGATGACATGTTAGTCAAGAGTCTTGTAAAGACTGATCATATAACCCATTTGAGGGAAGCTTTTGAGGTCCTGAGGTACCACAAGATGTTAAATCCTACAAAGTGCGCTTTTGGAGTAGGATCCGGAAATTTTTTGGGATTGATGGTCTCCAAGAGAGGGATCGAGGCCAACCCCGATAAAATAAAGGCAATCCTGGACATGGAACCACAAAAAACTGTCAAGGATGTTCAGAAGCTCACAGGAAGGGTTGCTGCGCTGGGATGATTCATCTCCCAGTCAAGAGACAAGTGCTAGTCATTCTTCAAGTCACTAAAGAACATTAAGGACTTTGTATGGAGTGAGGAAAACCAGAAGGCATTCAAGGAATTAAAGAAATATATGGCCCAGGCCCCGTTGTTGGCCAAGCCTGCTTTGAATGAAGTTTTATACTTGTACTTAGCCGTATCAGAGAGTGCGTTGAGCGCTGTATTGGTTAAGGAAGAACTGAAAATCCAAAAACCCGTATACTATTTCAGCAAAATTCTGCATAGTGCTGAGTTAAATTATTCAACTATTGAGAAATTTGCTCTAGCCTTGGTAATGGCATCAAGAAAGTTATGTCCTTACTTTCAGGCTCATCAAATTGAGGTGCTAACAAATCAGACCCTGAGAAATATCATTCATAGTCCCAAAGCTAGTGGGAGGTTGATCAAGTGGGCAATAGAGCTGGGAGAATTTGAAATCAAGTATAAGCCACGAACGGCAATAAAAGCCCAGGCATTAGTTGACTTCGTGGTGGAATATACCATACCCAACCAAGAAGTCGGGGGTAAGAAGATACCATACCTCAAGACAAGGAAGTTCATAAGGGGGACAAAGAAAAGGATGATAAGGAGAAAGAATATTGGGTTCTCTATTTTGATGGAGTATCAAAAATAAATTCAAGTGGAGCAGGTTTGGTTTTACAAAGCCCTGATGGGTTCTTGATTGAGTATGCCTTGAAGTTAGATTTCCCGACCATAAATAATGAGGCAGAATATGAAGCTCTGATAGCTGGACTCGGCCTAGCAGGGACACTTAGAGTCAAGAACTTAAAAGTCCGTGGAGATTTGAAGCTGGTCGTATCCCAGGTAAAGGGAGAGTTTGAGGCAAGGGAAGATACGATGGCTAAATATGTCCGCCTAGTAAGGGCTGTGATGACCCAATTCGATGAATGCCATGTTGAGCACATTCTGAGGGAGGAAAATGCTAATGCAGATGCATTATCAAAGTTTGCTTCGTCTGAGATAGAAGAAAGTTCAGGAAGTGTATACTTCCGTATTTTAAAGACACGAAGCATCGATGTTAAGCTTGTAGCTCCTATAGGCCTAGGGACGTCATGGATAGATCCCATTAAGGCCCACATTTAAACCGGTTGGTTGCCAAACGATGCTACTGAAGCATGGAAGTTAGATGTTCGAGCACTAAGGTACTCTTTGATAGATGGGATTCTGTATAAAAGATCTTTCGTGGTTCCTTACTTAAGGTGTCTCGGGCCCGATGAGGCACGCTTGGCTCTTGAAGAAGTACATGAAGGTATTTGTGGGCAACACTTGGCGGGCAGGGCCTTAGCTCATAAGATAACCCGTTTAGGCTTCTATTGGCCAGAAATGATGGCTGATGCCAAAGAATATGTGAAGAAGTGTGACCGCTGTCAGAAGCATGCACCGGTCGTTAGACAACCCCCTGAGATGCTGACCTCTATCAACTCACCCATCCCCTTTGCTATATGGGGAATGGATATACTTGGGCCTTTCTCCATGGCCACGGCACAAAGGAAGTTTTTTATTGTAGCCATTGATTATTTTACCAAGTGGATTGAAGCTAAGCCCTTGGACAAAATCACAACTAAGCAGGTTGCATAATTCCTGTGGGAAAATATCATGTGCCGGTATGGAATTCTCCGCATCCTAGTCACTGACAATGGAACACAATTCAATATCGAGGAATTTAAGAAGTACTGTGAAGAAAATGAAATTGAGTTACGGTTCACCTCTGTGGCTCATTCGCAAGCCAATGGGCATGCGGAAGTGGAAAATCGGATAATCCTAGATGGACTAAAGAAGAGGATCGAGAAGTCGAGAAATAACTGGGTGGATGAAATACTCCCAATACTATGGGCCTATAGGACTACCTGTAGAGTCACGACTGGAGCAACTCCCTTCATGTTAGCATATGGGGCAGAAGCAGTTGGTCCCGTGGAGATATCACATTCCTCTCCCAGGATTCAAGCTTTCAATGCTGAGGAGAATGAGGAAGGGCAAAGGTTAGCCCTGGATCTAATTGATGAAGTGCGAGATGAGGCACATGCGAAGATAGTGGAATATCATAAAAAGGCTTCGTTCTACTACAACCTAAGGGTTAAAGAAAGGTTTTTCAAACAAGGTGACTTATTTTTGAGGAAGATAGAAATTTCTGGTGTAGGACAGAAAGGGAAGCTTGCCCCAAATTGGGAAGGGCCATACAAGATCAAGAGTGTTCGAGGTAGAGGAACCTACAAGCTGGAGACTATGGATGGTTTTGAAGTCCCGAGAACTTGGCATGCACAAAACCTGAAGGTTTATTATGTGTGAAGCAGTTGAACATGATTCTCACTTGTCAAGATGACAAGTAGGTTGAAAACACCTTGAAGCTTTGCTTGCTTAGGATTTACATGTTTTAGCTTTATTTTGGAGTTTATTAAGATTTTTGTAAGGGATGAATCCCAATGACTTATGAAATTCAGAAAGTTTTCGAAATATATCTGAAATCTCTATGGCAAGTCAAGTAAACTAAGTGCGTGAAATACAAGCATAAAATCCGATAAATAAAATAGATCAAATAAATATTACAAGAGTTTGATAAATAAAGTCTCGAAAAAAGATAAAGTAAACAAGCCACGCAGGGCTGGAAAAGCTCTAAGGAGCTAAGGTGCCCTCGGCATCCATATCGTCATCCCCTCCGCTCTCGCTAGAAGTCTCTGTCGTCTCGGAGGAGGAGGAAGAGCTGTCATCCTCAGCAAGCCTGGAAGAAGACTCGGGAGGAGGAAGAAGCAGGCACCTGAGGGACGTGATCCGAGACAACTACTCGAGTGCGAAACCTCTGCAGCAAAGCCTCGTCATCAGGGCAGACATAATCCGTCGGGTTAATATCAGGACAGGCCTCGTTCACGGTCCCAAGGGCCGTGTCCCAACCAGTCCTGAAAAACCCAGGGAAGACTGAGTCATCCCTTATCCTCATGGACTGGGTAAACTCCTCCGAGTCTAGATAGTTATCTATAGCCTTATCTTTCTCGGCCCGAAGCACCACCAGCTCGGTGTTAGACTCTTTGAACTCTTCCTCCTTACGCTTGAACTTCTTTTCTAGAGCAGCATACTTCTTCTGCTGCCTCCTGAGGGCATTGACGGCCTTGTCAGAAGCCCTCTTCCATGACTCGGCTTGCCTCACAGCGCCTTGAAAATAGGCATTAGACTGAAATGAAGCAATAAACAAAGATGTAAGGCAAGTAAATGCTACAAGTAAGAAGGATATATTCCAAGAAATAATCATACCGAGGCTAAGGACTGAGCTCCCATGAGCTTGATCCTCTCAAGGTTAGGAATAGCCACCACGTCCGTGAAGTCTTTGGGAGTAACGCCATGGTAAGACCAATCCAGGCGTGTTTCGTGGATCCAACCACGGTATCCCCTCGGCGGAAACCCCAGAGAGGCTGGAAGACGCCTATAGCAGCAGCAACATCAACAGCAGCAGTAATAGGAGCACTGTGACCCTCAGCTCCCTCAGCTGAAGCCTCCCCCATGGGCTCCTTGTGTTTCCGTAAGAAGATAGGCTCAGTAGCCTTTTCTCGAGTGTCAAGGCCTGCAAGCTGAGCCTTCTTCATCCTGGCAGTCTCCTCAATGGGAGGCACAGTGTCCTCGTTGATCTCCTTAGCAGCTGCAAAACAAGATAAAAAAACAAAATAAGTGGTGTCAATAATGCATGAAATGAAGTAAAATTGAGAAGGGAAGAAAAATACCCTGTTGAAAAACAGAGGATAGCCCCACATGGATGAGGGAGAAGTGCTCTAAAAGAGTCCAGCTGGTAGTAGTGTCGTCATCCCGGGTAAGCTCATTGTAAATAATAGTTTCCTCGGGAGTTAAGTGAATGGATTTGAGGCTACTATCACTAACCTTCTCGAAGGAAGATCTGAAGAGTGTGCCCCAGTCGCCATTCTCCCACCGTAACCCGACAAAACTATTCCTCCAATTTTGGTTATTATCGGGAATGGAGGCGCTGTTAAAGATATGCTTACACTTGGGCCTTTGTTTAACATAGACCAAACCATAAATACTGGAAGAACTGTTATAACACTGAAAAATCTTCCTAAAAACAGCTACAGACAGGGGAAAACCTTCCCTAAGGCAGCAAACCATAAAACATAAAATGTTCCTCCAAGCGTTTGGAGGAAGCTGACACGGGTTTATTTGTAAATCAGCTAGAAGGTGAGGAATGAAGGGATGAAAAGGGAACCTAAGCCCAGCATTAAGGGCATTTGTGTAAATAAAGAGGGTGTCAGGTTTCCAGTGGCAAGTACGGTCACCACCAAAAACTGGAACTAATCTAAGAGGAGGAAGAACGTTATAACATGCATTTAATTTATCGAAATCTATGTTGTGCCAAGTGTTACAATGATTAAAAGAGTCGAGATGTGCAGTGGAGGGATATTCATCCCCCTAGTGTTAATCATATCGATCAAAGACATGTATGAAGAACGGATCTCGATATCCTTACCTCGTTTTGAAGCCGAGGCTATCTTGGCCGCTCTCTCATAATTCTTGTCAGCCATTAATGAAAAGCTTGGAAAGACTTGAAAACCTTGAAAGGAACTTGGCCGGAAATTTGCAAAAATGAGGAAGGAGGAAGGAGAGGAGAGTGTTTGGAAGTTGGAAGAAATGAAATGAGAAGTGTGAAATCACACCCCCCACACCTCACTCTTATATAGCCCTTGGTAGGGCAAATTGGGCCTCAAAAAAGCCCATTTGAGCCCAAAAATGGAAGAATCTGGAATGTTCCAGAAAATTTTAGAAAAATTTTGGAAAATTATGGCAAAATCTGGAATAGTCTAGAAATTCCAGAATATTCTGGAAATTGGGCTTGAGAATTAAGGCCCAACCCAAGTTTAAACGGGACTTGAATAATGAAACCTAGAAAAAAACCCAATTCAAAATGGACCAAACCAATGGGCCAAGTGCAAAACCTAGATAAGCCTAGAAAAATGGGCCTAAAATTTTGTTTATTGAAGCCCAGCAAAAAGAGGGCTGCTGAAAACAGGCCCAAGAAAGGGGTTGGCCCAAAAGATTCCAGCCCAGACTTATGGCCCAAGTCCAAATATATGAAAATTACAAAAATATATGTCAAAAAGAAATATACTCTTGACCCAGTTCGACCAGAATCTACATCATATTCCTGATCGAAATACGTGAGGTCAAAATCCTGTCGATTAGGGCTGAAAAACAGGCTTAATTCGACCAGAATTGAGACTCATTCGACCAGGAAATACAAAGGAATTCTGATCGAAATTATTGAGGTCGAAATCATGTCGACCTAGGCAACCAAAAGATGGATAATTCGGTCAAAAACAGGGAATCCTGACCGAAAGGGAAGAAAAATCCTAGTAGAAAATCTCCTGCTCGAAAAATTCAAAAAAAAATATACAAGGCAAAAATCCTGGCCGAAATTCGACCAGGAATTGAGGTCGAATGCACCCTCCTCGAAATCCTGTTGACCAGGGCACAGTAGAGGCCAAAAGAGGGAGGAAAAAGAAGGAAAAAATGTGTTTTCTGAGAAAGAATTTTTTATTCTGAATATTTCCAGAAAATTAAGGAAATTCCTTAAAATATTTTCTGAAATATGTTAATATTTCTAGAAAATAAGGAATTAATCCAGAAAATTAAGGATAAATCCCAGAATTAAGGGAAAAATTCCTGGAAATTAAGGATAAATCCGAGAATTAAGGGAAAAATTCCTGGAAATTAAGGATAAATCCCAGAATTAAGGGAAAAATTCCTGGATACTAAGGAAAAATCGCAGAATTAAGGGAAAAAATCCTGGAAATTAAGGAAAAATCCCAGAATTAAGGGAAATTCTTGGAAATTAAGATAATTCCTAAATAAAAAGGGATGAAAGTAAATCATTGTAGATGTGTAGGTCGCTCCACACTTTACGCAGAAACGATACCCCGTAAGGGAACAAATGAACTTAACTTTTGTGAAACCTAGTCACTGTTTCCCATAAGTTGAGGGACAAATGATAGGGAATAAATAAATCCTGATTACGTAGTTAATGTTGTATTAATTACACCTGATTTGGGCTGCAAGACCCAATAAGAAGATGTATGACATTCAGACCAAAAAGGTCAACACATTGATCAGGCCTGATGGACCAGATCAGGCATGACGGAACAAAGAAGGGCCAAATCCCTGAATATTAATTAATTTCATAATTAATTAATAAGGTAGAAAAACAACTATTAAGATAAGTCCTTATGGAAATATAAATCCTTGTAGATTGGCCTCCAAGGAACCTCATGGGATAAGGAATCAGCTTCCTACTTCCTAGGACTCCAAAGTCCATTCTAATTCAGAGACTTGACAACCAAGTCTCCTATACCAAGTCCAATTCAAGGACTCCCAACATCTATATAAGGGGCCTCACCCCACATATCAGAACTACGTTTTTTGACTTGATCCTTGGCAATCAGCAAGGTACGTAGGCATCTTGTTAAGGCAGATTGAGTCACGAAACACAAGAGCAGTCAAAGCGAGCCTCGAAGCACACGTCCATTAGTAATAAATACAGCAATCATATACTTTAGTTTTTAATCTATAACATTTATAGTCGTAGTTTAATTTTTTTCTAAAGAGAATGAAAAAAATAGGACTTTAGGTGCACCTCTTTATAAATTCACCATCATTAAATAATATTTTAAACTTAGTTTTTTTAAAGTGAAACACTAATAAATAAATCGATTTAGTATATCTTCATAATTTTAACGAAACTTGTGACATCTCATGTCAAATTTTGAATATATTTAAATATTGGGTCAAGTTTCAGATGTAATAATATAAAACCACTCAGATAGTAATTTTAATACATAATATCAATTGACTTGATCGTATGAAAACCTCAAAAATATTATTTTTATTAATATAAAATATTATAAAATTTATCTTTATTGGTAAGATATTCTCATCGAGCTCGTAATTTAAATTTATTAAACCTATATAGTGATGATGTATTTTCGGCTGGGTCATGTAGTCAAATTTCGAGTATTTGTTCAAAATAGGTAAAATTCTGATTTTGAAGCTAGTAATTTTGATACATATTATCAATTGACTTGATTCTATAAAAACCTCAAAGATATTAATTTTTACCAACATAAGATATCACAAAACTTTTCTTTGTTGGTAAGATTTTCTAGGCGAACTCGTAATTTAAATTAAACCTAGGTAGTGACGTGGTATTTACGGGCAGGCCATTTAGTCAAATTTCGAGTATTTTTTGAAAAATGGGTCAATTTCTAATTTTCAATTCTAAATAAATCGAAATACGCTAATTATAAGTTATCTAAATATGTAGTACACATATATATTATTTATTTAAGCGTGTCTCTTTTCAACATATAAAAAATTTAATTATATGTATAATTTATTTTTTATTAAAAATACATATATTAAAAATGTATGTGACATACTTTTCAAATTAAAAATAGTTTAATAAATAAGAGATTGATCTGTTTATGTACTATGCTTAACTTTATATCTCAAATTGAATTGGCATATTATGTGTATGATAAAAACTCAATTAAAGTTAAATATTTAAAGTTAAATAAATTGGCGATATTTACGAAACTCACATATTATGTGTATGATAAAAAAACTCAATTAACTGTGGTGTAGTGGTAAGGTGATGTGTTTGTGAATGTAAGTACTCGGGTTCAATTCCTCCCAAAAACCTCTTTTATATAAATTTAAAGTACAGGGCTAAATTAGTCATTTCAATAAGACTTTTTAATCTCACGAATATTATCACCATGTTCTCTTATTATATATAGAAGAGATTAGTGTGTACTAAGTGAGTCACTTGGTAATTAACCCCATAATATATGAATTATCAGTTCAGTCTAAGGACAAAAGATTAAACATATATTGCATGTATAACAAGACATACAAGAGAGGAATAGATTAACTAAATTAAAAGGTGTAATAAAACAAAATATGTAACACGTGAAGGATGAGTATATAAACTTATAATTATAAAAACTTATAAGTCTAATGGAGTAGTTCACATTATTCTTGAGATGAAGCTCAGGTTGATCTGTTCAAGAGAATAGTGGTGATAGGGAATAAAATAAGGCCTGAGTATGTAATTAATATCACATTAATTATATCAGAATTGGGCTGAAAGTTAGGCCCATTCGAAAGGGCCCAAAACTCTAAATATTAATTAATTTCATAATTAATTAATAAGGGATAAGTCAGCTAATCAGATGAGTCCTAGTGGGGAAATAAATCATTGTAGATTGGCCTCCAAGGAACCTCATGGGATAAGAAATCAGTTTCCTATGTCCTAGGACTCCAAAGTCCATTCTAATTCTGAGACTTGCCCACCAACTCACCCCCCACAAATCAGAACTACATTTTTTGACTTAATCATTGGCAATCAGCAAGGTACGTAGGCATCTTGTTAAGACAGATCGAGTCACGAGACACAAGAGCAGTCAAATCGATCCTCGAAGCTCATGTACCCTAGTAATATATACAGCAATTAATATACCTTAGATTTTAATCCATAACATTTGGCGCCGTCTGTGGGAAAGCACAACAACAACCATGGCGAGAACACGGAGAGGAAGCAGCGCCCTTGAAGGAGGAACACCAGCGGGGACGACCCAAACAATTTTGTCAATAGTGGAGGTGCCTCCGCATTCAACCTATGCCGCCACCCAAGGAGGAGCCTAGGTAGGGGCAACTGAACCTCAACCTCAAGGGACGATTCCCCCGACTCCTCAAGGGACGAATCCCCAACTTCAACAGCTACATACATCTGTGAATTCTCGACCCGTTGGGTATGAGTATTCAACTATTGTGACCACTAACTCCCTTATGGGATGCCCCTTTACCCTGAGGCTAGAGGAAGTGGACATGCTGGATGGAGTGAAGCACGGGGGCAAACACCCCCTACATACAAGGTTTGGCTCCTATCCCGGAGGATCAGTAATTTTCTGGTCCTTATACTGAGAGAGACTCCGAATCTTCGGATGATGAAGTGGCCCCAAGAAGGAGACGTGTTGGCAAAGAGCCGATGCCTGATTGTAACCAACGTCCCAGGAGCACCCGAGGGACGAATCCCCAAGAAGTGCAGGAGAGAATCAGGGCTCATGAGGCTGAGATTGAAAGGCTGAAGCGCGACTTGGAGGCACACCAGGCACCCAGACCCCCACTACCACCTAGGGGGAGAAATCCTCCTTCAATCATAGACCTGGATGGTCCGTCACAAAGAAGGATTATAGTCTCAAGAGCTGATCCAAGAAATCTTCTTCCCCTTGGAGATCCTGATGATCCTACTCCACCATTCACTGAAGGGATAATGAGTGCCCATATCTCAAGGAAGTTCAAGATTCCCACTATCAAAGCTTATGATGGCACTGGAGATCCTGCTAATCATGTCAGGAAATTCTCTAATGTACTGTTATTGCAGCCCACGAATGACGCTATTAAGTGTCGGGCCTTTCCTCAAACCCTGTCGGGAATGGCTCAAAGATGGTATAGTCATTTGCCCCCGAACTCTATTGGGTCTTTTAGAGAATTAAGTCAGGCTTTTATTAAGCAATTCATCAGCGGGAGAGTGCATGATAAAATTTCAGCATCCCTCATGAGCATTGTGCAGGGACCAAAAGAGTCATTGAGGGACTATCTGAATCGTTTCACAAAGGAAGCTTTAAAAGTCCCGGACCTTGATGACAAGGTAGCTTTGATAACACTGCAACAGGGAACTAGGGACGAGTTCTTCAAGATGTCCTTGGCCAAGCGCCCCCCTGAAAGCATGTTACAGCTCCAAGATAGGGCCGGGAAGTACATCAAAGTGGAGGAGAGGATGAGGAAGACAGTAGTAAGTAACGAGCCCACTAGAGGCAAGAAGCAGAAAATTTGATGATTTTTTTTAAATATTAGTTGAACTTGTTAATCCTTTCAAAATATCTACTTATATTAATTTTTTTATTTTGATAGCATAACATGGATTAAATCAAATAGTACAATACATTATAGTTTTAACCTTTTTCAAATAATTGAAAATAGTTGTATAATATTTTCCAACACTAAATATTTTTCTTGTAAATTTATTATTGCTAATTTTAAATATATTTTTTTCAAAGTATTGAATTCTATAATTTTTCAAGTTTCTTATATATATATATGAGTTAAATTCTATTGAGTCCTTATTTTTAGTTGAATACGGGAGTCCATATATGTTCTACCAGTAAAATAGTATAAAAAATTTGTAAAATGTATTATACTATGAATCATACAAATATCACTAATTTAATAAATATCTTTCAAATCTCATACATTTGACAAGTTAAACATGCTGAACATATGATTTTTTAGAACATGATCAGTTTGAAAAACATACATATTCACATTGTAGAACACGTAAATATTTCAACTTGCTGAACATTAATGATGTAACACCACAAACACGATTATATCATGTAGTTTATTATTTTAGTTTTTAAATTATTAAAAACATAAGACCTGAACCATTAGATTGGATTGTAATATAAAATTAGGATATTGGACTTCAGAACTTCACCAAAAAATAGGGACTTTATGTATATGATTACTTATAATAACCATATCAAATTGAATAATATAAAATTTAGGATTTGTCTCACAAATATTTGAATATAAATATATCTTTAATTAAATAATGTAATAAATAAACTATTTTTTTTATGAAGAAGCATCAAATGTCTTACCATTATTCAAATATCATGTTAATGAAAATTATTAATTTTACTTTATAGTCGTAGTTTAATTTTTTTTCTAAAGAGAATGAAAAAATAGGACTTTAGGTGCACCTTTTATAAATTCACCATCATTGAATAATATTTTAAACTTAGTTTTTTTAAAGTGAAACACTGATAAATAAATTGATTTAGTATATCTTCGTAATTTTAACGGAACTTGTGACATCTCATGTCAAATTTTGAATATATTTAAATATTGGGTCAACTTTCAGATGTAATAATATAAAACCAATCAGATAGTAATTTTGATACATAATATCAATTGACTTGATCGTATAAAATCTCAAAAACATTATTTTTATTAATATAAAATATTATAAAATTTATCCTTATTGGTAAAATATTCTCATCGAGCTCGTAATTTAAATTTATTAAACCTAGATAGTGATGATGTATTTTCGGCTGGGTCATGTGGTCAAATTTCGAGTATTTGTTCAAAATGGGTAAAATTCTGATTTTGAATCTAGTAATTTTGATACATATTATCAATTGATTTGATTCTATTAAAAGCTTATAGATATTAATTTTTATCAACATAAGATATCATAAAACTTTTCTTTGTTGGTAAGATTTTCTAGGCGAACTCGTAATTTAAATTAAACCTAGGTAGTGACGTGGTATTTACGGACAGGTCATTTAGTCAAATTTCGAGTATTTTTTGAGAAATGGGTCAATATCTAATTTTGAATTCGAAATAAATAGAAATACGCTAATTATAAGTTATCTAAATATGTAGTACACATATATATTATTTATTTAAGTGTATCTCTTTTGAACATATAAAAAAATTAATTATATGTACAATTTATTTTTTATTAAAAATATATATATTAAAAATGTATGAGACATACTTTTCAAATTAAAAATTGTTTAATAAATAAGAGATTGATCTGTTTATGTACTATGCTTAACTTTATATCTCAAATTGAATTGTTCAAAGTTAACTCTACAAATATTTTAGTAATCTTATTTAAAGTTAAATAAATTATCGCTATTTACGAAACTCACATATTATGTTTATGATCAAAAAAAACTCAATTAACTGTGGTGTAGTGGTAAGGTGATGTGTTTGTGAATGTAAATACTCGGGTTCAATTCCTCCCAAAAACCTCTTTTATATAAATTTAAAGTACAAAGCTAAATTAGGCATTTCAATGAGACTTTTTAATCTCATGAATATTATCACCATGTTCTCTTATTATATATAAAAGAGATTAGTGTGTACTAAGTGGGTCACTTGGTAATTAACCCAAAAATATATGAATTATCAGTTCAATCTAAGGACAAAAGATTAAACATATATTGCATGTATTACAAGACATACAAGAAAGGAATAAGCTTAACTCAACTAAAAGGTGTAATAAAACAAAATCTGTAACATGTGAAGGATGAGTATGTAAACTTACAATTATAAAAACTTATAAGTCTAATGGATTAGTTCACATTATTCTGAAGATAAAGCTCACGTTGATCTGTTCAACAGAATAGTGGTGATAGGGAATAAAATAAGGCATGAGTATGTAATTAATGTCGCATTAATTATATCAGAATTGGGCTGAAAGTTAGGCCCATTTGAAAGGGCCCAAAACTCTAAATATTAATTAATTTTGTAATTAATTAATAAGTGATAAGTCAGCTGATAAGATGAGTCCTAGTGGGGAAATAAATCATTGTAGATTGGCTTCCAAGGAACCTCATGGGATAAGGAATCAGTTTCCTACTTCCTAGGACTCCAAAGTCCATTCTAATTCTGAGACTTGCCCACCAAGTCTCCTAACCCAAGTCCAATTCAAGGACTCCCAACATCTATATAAGGGGTCTCACCCCCCACAAATCAGAACTACATTTTTTGACTTGATCATTGGCAATCAGCAAGGTACGTAGGCATCTTGTTAAGGCAGATCGAGTCGCGAGACACAAGAGCAGTTAAATCGAGTCTCGAAGCTCACGTATCCTAGTAATATATATAGCAATTAATATACCTTAGTTTTTAATCCATAATATTTGGCGCCGTCTGTGGGAAAGCACAACAACCATGGCGAGAACACGGAGAGGAAACAGCGCCCTTGAAGGAGGAACACCAACGGGGACGACCCAAACGATTTCGTCAACAGTGGAGGTGCCTCCGCATTCAACCTATGCCGCCACCCAAGAAGGAGCCCAGGTAGGGGCAACTGAACCTCAACCTCAAGGGATGATTCCCCCGGCTCCTCAAGGGACGAATCCCCAACTTCAACAGCTACATACATCTGTGAATTCTTGACCCGTTGGGTATGAGTATTCAACTATTGTGACCACTAACCTCCTTATGGGATGCCCCTTTACCCCGAGACTGGAGGAAGTGGACATGCTGGACAGAGTGAAGCACGGGGGTAAACTCCCCCTACATACAAGGTTTGGCTCATATCCCGGAGGATCAGGAATTTTCTGGTTCTTATACTGAGAGAGAATCTGAATCTTCGGATAATGAAGTGGCCCCAAGAAGGAGACGTGCTGGAAAATAGCCGATTCCTGATGGTAACCAACGTCCTAGGAGCACACGAGGGACGAATCCCCAAGAAGTGCAGGAGAGAATCAGGGCTCATGAGGCTGAGATTCAAAGGCTGAAACACAACTTGGAGGCACACCAGGCCCCCAGACCCCCACTACCACCTAGGGGGAGAAATCCCCCTCCAATCATAGACCTGGATGGTACGTCACAAAGAAGGACTGTAGTCTTAAGAGCTGATCCAAGCAATCTTCTTCCCCTTGGAGATCCTGATGATCCTACTCCACCATTCACTGAAGAGATAATGAGTGCCCATATCTCAAGGAAGTTCAAGATGCCCACTATCAAAGCTTATGATGGCACTCGAGGTCCCGCTAATCATGTCAGGACATTCTCTAATGCACCGTTGTTGCAGTTCGTGAATGACGCTATTAAGAGTCGGGCCTTTCCTCAAACCCTGTTGGGAATGGCTCAAAGATAGTATAATCGTTTGCCCCCGAACTCTATTGGGTCTTTCAGAGAATTAAGTCAGGCTTTTATTAAGCAATTCATTAGCGGGAGAGTGCATGATAAAAGTTCAGCATCCCTCGTGAGCATTGTGCAGGGAGCAAAAGAGTCCTTGAGGGACTATCTGAATCATTTCACAAAGAAAGCTTTAAAAGTCCCGGACCTTGATGACAAGGTAGCTATGATAGCACTGCAACAGGTAACTAAGGACGTGTTCTTCAAGATGTCCTTTGCCAAGTGCCCCCCTGAAAGCATGTTGCAGCTCCAAGATAGAGCCGGGAAGTACATCAAAGTGGAGAAGAGCATGACGAAGACAGTAGTAAGTAACGAGCCCACTGGAGGCATGAAGCATAAAACTGATCTGGAATATATTGCTAAGGACAACTGTAACACCCCCAGATCCGGGGTCGGGGATCCGGGTCGTCACAGTCTTTCTTTCCACAATATCACTTCACTTAATTAATAATAAATAACCTTATGCTGTGACCCCACACTAACACACACCACAACCCGTTATAGTCTCAGAGATGAAATTTAAATAAGTACAAGTCTTTGAATCCACAATTTAAAAGTTATTACAACCCGAAATGATTACTTGATAAATTTACAGTTAATTGCCATTATCTGCCACAAGTTATAATTATACATAATTGATTCTCAAAAGTAGAATGCCTGATCTACCAATAGATCTACCTCTGCAGCTATAGCAGCCACAACATCATCGGGAAGACGCGGGACGCTTCCCACGCGCTTGCGCTGGGTCTGCTGGAGTCTGGCCATCTTTCCTAACTGTTGTTGTGTGATGAAGAAATAAAGCAAGAGTGAGCCTTACAGCTCGCAAGATAATATATAGTGATAATAATAATATAAGTATCTAAATGGATACTTACTAGAATCTTTTATCGTGTGTAAGATAATTACTAGTATATACTTACTAGTATATGAGCCTTCTCATAGTACTCATGAAAGTCTTGGTCAAAAGAAATGAACCAAGTTTGATATCTTAATGCGATGAAGTCGCAAAATATTCAGTATATATATATATACATATACATACTTTTCAAAATATTGGAAGTCCTCTTCCATGCATAATACACACAAAGTTCCAGTTTATAACTGTATATATAAAAAAAATATCGTTGCAAGGTGATCTCATATATCTAACCTTGTCTCAACGTTTTTCCGAAAATCTTTGTCATTCATAAGACAATCATTAACTAGATATAAGTTTCAAAGATGAAGTTACAAGATACCCCAATATACTTATATCTTTCCCAAATACTACTTGAACTACCACCGTTCAAGTTATAATTAGTTTTAAGAAAAACATCCCATAGATGAGAGCACAAGTTAAGACTTGAATAGATTCAATCTTTGAAATATTATTGAACGAAAAAGTTATGAGATACTTTATTTAGTCCCGATATATATATATCCACATATATATATATCTCTAAAACATTTCCTGGAACCTCTGTTATGTAAAGTATGAACAGAGTTTGAAACATCCAATGAATTTTGGAAAGGAAAAGAATTTTGGCATAAACCAGATATCTTGCTGATCAGGCAAAGATACCCATTAGTAACCTTTTCTACTAGTAGATGGACGAATTCCCCACTGGTCATCACCCTGGCCGCATTAGGACCTATGTTGGACTGCCACTCAGCCACTTATGCATTTGATGGACTCCCACTGAGCCACTTACACTATCATGGACGCCCACTGAGCCCATGTTGCTTATGCCGACTCAATAGATGGACTTACTTCCCGAACGTTGGGTAAGTAATCAATTCATTTACCAAAACTGCAACCTTGTTGCGAATATAAAATACACCACAGAGCCGGATCCCTCAGGTTTTAAGCGAGTATTTAAATCCCCTTAAAAAGGAAGATCTTAAATATAAAAAATGAGTTTTGGGATCCGCTCTAACTTTTAAAAATCATTTTGAAGACTCGAAAACACTTTATAGAGTGTTTGGAGTAAAGCTGATTTAATGAAGTAAATCAGTCCCCAGAATATTTAGAAAATGACTGAATATTATTAATTAAATAATATTCCCATAAAGAATAATCTTTATAAAAATAATTGAAGTAGAAGTATTAAAATTTATACTTGAAACGAGTATTAAATAACCAAAGATATACTTATATGAAAGTATTATCTTCATTTGAATAATCGAAAATAAGTTTGATTATCGAAACATTATTCTTTAATAAAATACAGAATATATCTCAGCAAATAATCGGAGTCATAGATCCTCAAATGAATATTCAAATAATATTCATTAAATAATATAAACTGAGTCATAAGCCCTCGAATGAATATTCAAATAATATTCAAATAATAAAATAAACTGAGTCATAAGCCCTCGAATGAATACTCAAATTAATATTCAATTAAGTAAAATAAAGATATCGAATAAACCTTATTCGATCCATAGTTTTAAAAACTATATCCATATATATATAAATATATATATATATAATATACTCGGGAACATCGACTCCCGGTTTAGAAATATGTTCACCTTTTATCCCCTATACTAAGGGTATACGCAACTACTTGCTTATTTCTAGCATAGGTATTATGCAACTATAAGCATTGAAACCAACAGATATATAAATCAAGAATACGAAACAGGCATGCATATATATACCATATCAGCATGCTTCAATATATCGCAACATTTGCTAATTAACCAACATGCATCTATCGCAAGATAATGCATATACATATATTCATCACAACAACAGTATAACGGGTAGAAAACTTGCCTGAGCGACTGGGGGTTACGAATGGCTCGGGACGAGTCTGGTAACCTATAAGCAACAAGTAAGTTGGAATTAAACCAAAGTCACTTGTAAATCTATACTTTAACTAACTTAGACTCTAACGCTTGTTTTGCGCTCACTGATTCGCTTAAGTCACTCAGGTGCCCTTGGCTCCACCATTTTTAATAATTTAACCTTTACGAGTTTTAAAGCGATTCCTTCGCGAGTGTCTTACCAACTGCCTAACACACTTACCATAAATGTTTCATACATTAATTAACCCTTTTTGGTCTTTAACCTATGTTTCAAAGTAAGGCGAGGGGAAAAGTTTCGTTCGCAAAACGCCGTTACTTGAAACGGTCGTTTCTCCTAAACCGTGCCTCGGAATCGAACGAACTACATATCAAAACGAAGCTCGTAACATGAGCTATCTAAACATGGCAGTGGTCATAATCTAGCAGGGGGTTCTCGGGTCCTAATGTTATGCACAAAAACAGTCTACAGAAAATCGGACGTTACGACGGCTATGTTTACGCGATTTCCCAAATTTTTAAACCATTCAATACCAACCACAAATCAACCCCAATTCAATCATACAACCAATATTCCTCCAAACCACATCATAACAGCCCCAACAAATCCACATTAACCATTTATACTTATTCCTCACATGAACTAAAAGCTTTACTTAGGTTCTTTAACTAATTACCAAGATTTACAACTCCAACAATGCAACAAAACCAACTAATCTCTACAAACTCAACCAAACTTCAACCAATCAAGCATCATGCTTCACATATGCTATATCAAACACATTCAATCCTAATTACTCAAAACTAAAGCTAGGGTTTGTAGTTTATACCTTCCTTGGAGAGTGGAGAATCAAGAGAATGGCTTGGAATCACCTTTAAAGCCCTTATCCAAGCTTAATCTAAACAAAACTTCAAGAACACAAATTTTAGTTCTTGAAAACACTATTCACCATCTTCTTTCATGATTTATAGAAAAAGATTGGCTTGGAATTAGAAGCTTAAACTTATAGGAAGTATGTAACTATCCATGGGGAAGCTTAGATAATTACCTTGCTAAATAGTAAGTGGAGGAGCTTGGACTTCCCATTTCTTAAGAAAGAAGCCGAGAGCTTCATGAAGAAATGGAGGATTTGGTGTTTTGTGATTTGTTTTGCTTGGTTTCTAGGTTTTTGTTTTGTTTGATTTAGTCAATTACCTTGTTGCCCTTGAATTTGTGTGGTTAAAAAGTCACCACATCTCCTTCCTTTCTTGTCATGCTTGTGTCATCCTCATGATGTCATCCTCCCTTCCTTGTCCTCTTTCTATTGGTTGGATGACATCATTCCCACTAATCCCTTTGATTAACTTCCTAATCGTTTGACTAATGACCGCTGATCTGTTATACAGTTCGCTTAACTTTCGTTCTCGTTTATCGTTTGAGGGATCATACCCGGGATCTTATTACTTAGGTTCCCTTAACCTTTCTCAATATATTATATTCCTTTTATGATCCTCTCCTATAATCCTTTAATTTAAATCCTTTTTATCCTGTTACCTTATACTCAATTCTTTCCGTATCTAGTGGATTTCCGGGAAAAATCAAAGTGTTCGGAATTGGATTCTGGCGATCTTTACATACACTTATATACCATATAGAGTACTAATAAAATCTCAGAATATCCATAACAGAACCCCTACATAGTGTGGCATGAAAAGTTTTCTCGTTCAGCAAAAACACTATTCATAAGGGTTTCAAAATTTCTCAAAAATTGGGGTTATTACAACAACTATCCTAGAACTGAGCAAACCCTGATTCAACCCCGAAGAAGGGAGGGCTTGGGCAAAATTTCACTGAATATGCTAAGCTGAATGCTCCCAGAAGCCAGATCTTGATGGAAATCGAGAAAGATCGAGATATTCGTTGACCTAAACCCTTGAAGGCTGATCCTACCAAGCTAGATAAGAGCAAATATTGCAGATTTCACAAAGATGCTGGGCATGACACCGATGAGTGTAGACAATTGAAATATGAAATAGAGTTTCTCATTCGAAAAGGAAGATTGAATAAGTACACCGGAGATGGAGGAGATAGGAACAATAATGGAAGAAAGAACTTTGAAGATCGTAGGAGGGACCAAGACGATCAGGGGCGGAATCCCCAGCCTAGGGAACCGGTTATAAATGTATTTTTTGGAGGACCGCGACCCCGAGGGCCTGTGATAAACACAATTTTTGGAGGACCAACTGCTGCTGGATTATCCAGGAACTCCAGAAAAGCATATACCAGAGAGGTTATGCATATTGTTGGGGAAGCCCCGAAGAGGGTCAGGATAGGAATAACAATGGCATTTGATGATTATGACTTGAAAAGTGTGAAATTTCCTCATTATGACCCGCTGGTCATAACACCAAGAATAGGGAACAGCCCGGTGAAGAGGCTCCTTGTAGATAATGGTGCTTCAGTGGATATCTTGCTCCATGATACCTTTTTAAGGATGGGTTATAATTATTCTCAACTAACCCCGACCGATATGCCAATATATGGATTTGCATGAGTGGAATGCCCCGTAGAAGGGATAATTAAGTTGCCAACAACCATAGGTCAGGAACCAAGGCAAGCAACACAGATGTTGGACATTGTGGTGGTGAAGGCTAGTTCAACCTATAATGCAATCATGGGAAGAACAGGAATACATGCCTTCAAGGCAGTCCATTTTTCTTACCATTCAGTTATGAAGTTTCCCACCCAGAATGGGATTAGAGAAGAGAGAGGGGATTAAAAAATGGCTACGAGTTGTTATGTGGCCTCTCTGAGGGCAGATGGAGTTGGGGGGCAGGTTCTGCCTATTGAAGATCTGGATATCCGTGAGAATGATGAGAAAAGAGGGAAGCCAGCAGAAGACATGGTTTCGATTCCTTTGGCTCCTGAGGATCCTGAGAAAGTGACATTTGTTGGAGCCACACTAGAGGAGCCCCTTAGAGGGAAGTTGGTGAAATTTTTGCAAGAAAATAGTGATGTGTTTGCATGGTCGGCAGCTGATATGCCAAGCATAGACCCGGAACTGATTACTAACAAGCTGAATGTGGATCTGAATCGGAAGACCGTGAAGTAAAAGAAAAGAAGTTTTGCTCCAGAGAGGCAAGAAGCTATTAAACAAGAAGTAGAGAAGCTCTTAGAGGCTGGTTTCATTGAAGAGATCCAGTTTTTGGAATAGTTAGCGAACCCTGTAATGATGAAGAAGTCAAATGGAAAATGGAGAATGTGTGTGGACTTCACTGATCTAAATGATGCATGCCCAAAGGACTGTTTCCCATTGCCAAGGATATATACATTAATAGATGCTACTGCTGGACATGAGATGCTGAGCTTCATGGATTGATTCAGTGGATACAATCAAATCAAGATGCAAAAGGACGACATCCCAAAGGTATCATTCATCACTGACTTTGGTGTTTAATGTAATCTTGTTATGGCATTTGGTATAATATCCGGGATATATCGTGTAATTATTTTGCTAATAAATAGTTATTATATGTATTCAGTATCTATTCTGTGAATTATTTGTTAAGTGTTAAATGTGTTTGAATGTTTAAAAATGTTATTAATTAAGTATTTCAATTTTTATATGTTCCAAATAAAATATAGATAATTGTCATATCTTCCTAATTATTTTTATGTTGATTTATGAATTTATAGGAATCATATGGATTTTATAAAATCTTTTTTTCCGGGTATTTAAAACCTATTTTATAAAAACAGGAACCAACCGACGTCATTCGTTTTTACGTTTTTATAACCCGAAACTTTTCCGAGAACTCCTTCCTAACCTAATTGCAATATTCCGAGCATTTTCCATGTTTTGACTTTTTCGATCCGGCGTACGGTTTGTCGTGCGCGGGTCCCGGCGTAACATTTTCGATACAATATTCGTTTCGATAAATCAATAAAACTCGTATTTTCGATAAACGGGAGCTTTTTATTAAACTATCACAATTATCACCACGTAATACGTGTAACCAGGCGCTGGGACAAAGACCGCAGTACAAATTGTACTGATTTGGATAATTATCTCGAAAATCGGTACCGTTTGGATCAGCTTTTATAAATAAACGTACCGTTTTATATCCGGAATGATCCAACGGGATACTAATTTCCCGTAATTATAAATAGCCTCTACCGTATTTTATTTTATACAGAAAATCATTTGAAGTTAGCTAAATATATAATTTTCAGAGAAAATACTTTATATCCATAGTGTTCTTCGTGTTCTTCGTGTTCTTTGCAATCAAACAAGGATTTAAAGGCGTTATTGGAATCCGATGGAGGCGTATGAGTAGTCGAATTAAAGCCCTAATCATGCTCTATCTGATTACGCAAGCAAATCAATCAAAGGATTGGTAAATGTTAATTTCACTTTTTAGGGTTTAACACTCGAATTAGGATTTTTGTTTTTAATGATTGTTTGGGTGTTTTGATGTTATAAGTAGTTTTATCTGTTAAATTGCAATCGATTCGGGTATATAGTTGGATGGACTTTTGATTCTTCTTTTCTATGATTCTTGATGATTGGTTGTTGATGTGAGTGATTGTAATAGATTCGTATGAGCTTGGGCTTCATTTTCTAATCAATTCGATCGAGTTTTGGTTCGTAATTCTGGAAAGTTGAGGTCGACCGGAAGAGTTGCGAGCTCGTCGGTGTTTATGTCTTTAATTGCCGGATTTCTTAACTCTGTTGCTTATCTGAGTTGATATGGAGATCGTTGAGTTGCTGTGATGTGGTTTTTGTCATTGGGATTAAAAGAGGATGTTCACAGCTTATTTCAGCCGGGGAAATGGCTTCACCGGAGTCGGTGACACTCGCCGGAAAACTGGGTAATCCCAGAATCCGGTCGGTGCTCATACCGACCCGGATTGATTCTTCATGACCCGATTGGATAACCCGGGTTTAATTCCCTTGCCCCCATTTGCAATTACTGAAATCTGTTACTACAAATTCTATTTAAAAATTTAATTAAAATTCTTTTTTTAATTCTAAAAAAATTCATTTTTAATTCCAAAAATCATAATTTTAATTCTGAAAAATTATTTTTAATTTAAAAAAAAAATTAATTATTTAATTAATTAATTTTAGTTAATAATTAATTAATTAATTAGTCAATTAATTTAAATATTTATTTATCAATTAATTTAATTAGATATTAATTGATTTTAATTGATTATTTAATTGGATTTAATTATTTAAAATTGATTTAAAAAAATTCCGAAAAATAGTTTCGAGCTTTAAAATATTATTTTAAATTGTTTTCAAGGCTCGATAATTATTATAGAATTGTTTTGAAGCCAGATTTGGCCAACTGAACCTTGTTTATTACTCTAAAACCGATCCAACGACCCGTTTTAATTCTTTAAAATGTTTTAAAAATCATTTTAAATACCCGAAAGCCTGTTTATGACCCGAGACTTCTTTATAAATGATATGTCATTGATTATTTGACGTGTTATGTGTTATATGTGACTTGCTGGATTGATTGTCGTTCTATATGTTCGGTGATTACTCGTTTATAGGATAACTTTCAATCCGTTAATCGGATTTGGGTGAAATGAAGGGTAGATAGAAGTATATGTCGAATAAAATCGTATGAGTTAAATATTGATAAATACTTATGATTCCTAGCAGAGTAAGCAAGGCGTAGTAAAGGGAAGCAGGTGATCAGAAAATGGAATCGACATGTAGAAAATACAGCAAGTGATCAGAAAGTAGAATCGAGGCATAGGATAAGTAGACAAGTGGTTGTTGAAGAGAGTCATTTGACGAATACAAGTGAAATTGGAATCGATTGTGATAAGGCAAGTACTTCTAAACCTTTTTCGAGATATAAAGCAAATATTTCTAAATTCTCTTGTGACATACTGTTAATATTCAAAATAGCTCTGTTTTATATTGTAAATACTTTAAATCCTTCAGCCTTGAACCTGAGCCACATCATTTGATCTTTGAGCCGTAAGCCTTATTCTTTGTAAACCATTTCTTGTTGATTTACCAGATACTAACCCACACAAATACGATACTACTCCACAAATATATATCCATCATATACTAAACACTGGAACAGAATTATTACACATACAGAAACTTTTATACTCAACCATACCTGGATATATCAAAGTGCTAAAACCTTATAAAAACCATATTCATCTAATACCCGATTATCCTACTGGCTGGAGGCTACTTCTTTTATATACTTTGACATACCCTTTCGGTAACCATGAATTTTTACCATGCTCTTTTACAAATGTTTTATTGTTATTGATTATGATTTAATTTTATTGAACTCTATTGTTTATCATATTAAAATCCTTTAGAATTGGATAGCTTTTTTTATATGGACCAGATTCGTGGTCAGACCATATCGATGGTCAAGTTAGGCCAATGTGTGCCTTGGATCCAGTAGTTAGAGCAGTGCTGTGTGCTTTGCTCGGGGTTAGTGCGTGACTGATCAGCAGCCTAACCTTGGTTTTAAAAACTTAAAAATGAATATCCAATTCTATTAGTTGTTTAACAAGAAATTTGATTCCTTTGAATCATCTCGTTTGATCATTGTTTAACCTCAGTTATTGCCATTATGACTTGCTGAGCTAGTTAGCTCACTCTTGCGAATCTTTTTATATATTTTACAGTTAAGAAGGATATGGATGATAATGAAGTTCTTCAGTCCAAAGTGCGCGCTAGGATTCCAGATTATGTTGGATCGAGCTAGCAAGAGCCTAACACAGTAGTGAGATAGTAAGATTGTAAGAATAATTTCATTATCAGTTGTAAGTTAAATTAGTTGGGATTTGATACGTTGTAATAAAAATTAAGGTTGTGGCTTGTTTTCATACTTTAACCTGTTGCGATCCGTGGTTATGTACAGCAGGGTCATTACAAATAATATTTCTTATTTAGGTTTATATATTGTATATGTGTTGTGGACCCCAAACTTCTGACCCGGGTTTGGAGGGCGCCACAGGTTGGTATCAGAGCTACAGGTTATATGTCACTGAAACAAGCCTAGATTGTCGGGGATGGGTAGAGGGTTAGGATTAGGAATAGGAAATTGAAAGATAGGTCATCATGAGGTTGAGTGCAACTGTATAGTAGGTCTCCGGCACGGTTCGTGTTGCGATTCGGGATTCTTAACTAGCGACGTGATATGCAGGCAACGGAAATGGCAGATCCTGATTTCCTTGCATCAACCGATTGTTTGGAGCTTTCCGTTTAAGGATCATCATCTTCTCTCAGATTCGATTTACGCCTTGTTCCTCCATCAGTATTAATGGTATTACCTTCTATTATGACAATTGCGCTTTTCCAAGTTATTCAACGCTATTCTATCATCTCTCAATATGAGACTACCTATTCAAGAACCTTCATTTGCTTATTCTTGTTCTTTTGAACATTCAACTATGAGTGTATCTTTTCTGTTTACTATACACCATATTCTATATCCTCAGTTTAAAAACATTTCCAATGAAACAACAGTATTTGCGAGAAGGGACACGATAGCTGTAGTAAATGGTGAGTATTGAGATACAAATTAAGGTGAGAAGGAGTTTAGAAAGAAGATTCAAGTATTCTGGAGAATGGCTGTTATCAGGTTACAAGAAGCTATTAGTAATTAGGCCACTCATGACTAGCTTGTGAAATGGAGTAGATAAGTGTTGAAGAGAGAGAGTTAGAGGAGATTAGGGATCTGAAGATTTCTTGAAATTAATGGTGTTGTAATGATGTGATATATATTTTAACAAGATGATGTGACATTAGCTGACTTGTTGACTATTGGATAGTCTGTTCCACTTAATGATTACAAAGTGGTTAACGGGAATACTACCAGTATGGGAGCCTTAATGTGAAGCTACGAATAAGATAACGTGCAACGGCAGCGGAAGTTTTCATTGATTACGGAAAGTAATAGACCCCAATGAAGGAGAGGAGATAAATGGAAGTGAATGGACCTTTGAGTGATCGTTCTTTAACTTGGTATTTGGTCATAAGAAGGACAACAACCAACTCATACAGTAAGGACAACCGGAGGTGTGATTTTTAAAATTTTCAAAATTTTCAACAAGTTTTCGAAAAAGATTTTCCTTATAAAATTTCTAAAAGCCTTTTTGGAATAAAATAAGTTTTAAACATCGGTTGTCAAGTTACTACTTGAGTTTCTTGTTTGTCAAAAGACTCGGATTAGCTGAAAGGATATTATTTTAGATTTAGTATTGTTAATTCAGAGGACGAAGTAATCCGTGATTATGAGGAAGTTGGTTATTCCTAACAGAAATGTACAAATATTGTTTGATAAGATTAACAACAGAACTAGCGTACGGAGTAACTATTCATCCAATTACTGGGATTATCAGAAATTCAAGGAATTCATGGATTTAATGGAAGCCTGAGCATGACCGAAGAAGCTTGGGAAAATTTTCAGACTTTTCTAAAGAAAGAATATTATTAATAAAATGATCGCTATGTTGAATGATTCATGGTTATTCCAAATTAAAAAGAGGAAACTTAAGGTTATCTGATAAGAACGCCATTATGATCGAATTGTTAAAATATTATACGTGTAGGTGCGACGTTACAGACGCGAGACTTAACAAGTAAGAATCTACCATAATGCTTAGTTGTGAAGGCATTTTAGCATACTTCTAAAGTTGTTATGTGATACAATTGGAAAATGATCGAGCAAGCTCGAAAGATAAATACAAGTGAAATGTGGATGATAACCAATGGTATCATTCTCGTCTTCAATATTACAGCGTATATTCCGTTTTAATTCCTAAAATGTCTAAACTCCTTTTCTTAATAAATTCTTTTTGATGATATCAAAACAGAGGATTTTGCTTTCCTTTCCAAATTCAATTGTTCCCCTCAAGTTTTGCTTTCTGATTGGGACAAACAGTGTTATGATGAGACACTTTATCGGAATGACGAAGAGTCGGGTGGGACGCCACCTAATCATGTGCTGTATGCCATACGGTATGAAAGACTGGTCATCTTAAGTACTAATGTGGTTGTCTCATTCATATTCAAATTATTACTTCTTCTTTCTTTTCAACTCTAAGTTTATTAAAATTATGAATCCTTCTAGTTGTTTCGTTGTACCGTTGTTCTTTGCGAGAGCTTTTCAAACAAAAGTCAACGTATTATACCCCCAGCGGGCAAAGTCTCATTTACCTCTCATGCATGGAAAGGAAACAAGGGCATATAGTGAGAATTGCAAATCACTGGCCCTAGCCAGGGATGCATTACGAGTCAAGGGAATCTACTTCAATAAGGAATATGTCTCCGAGAACGAGAATTTGCGATTTTCCTGAGAAATATGTTGTTTAGAATATGGATGTGATGACATGGAAGATTATTGCGGATACCTTATGCGTTAAAGTATTAAAAGATGTGGGAGCAATTTGATCGCATATCTCTCAAGGTTTTATTGATAAGATGAATTATCTTGTCGAATCAATAAGTTTATGACTAAATGACTAGCAAGTTAAGAATGTGCAGTTATTGAATAAGTAAGTACCAATGGCGGAATCGATATTTCTGGCAATAAGTTGTGAAGAACTGATATCATTTAAGATAAGAGGATTTGACATTATTCTAAGGAGTGGATTAACTATTCAAGTGTGATGCCCAGGTAGACCGTCGTGATGAAAGATGGTTTTGAAGACGCCAAATGAGAACATGAAAAAGTTTAAAGGACAAAGGAAAGTAAAGAACTTGTTAAGAATGATTTAAGATTACAGTGACCAAAATATAAGTGCTATGGCGATTATAAATAAGAGTTAGGAGCAAACCAAACTTAAAGATTTTACAGTCTCAAGATATGTTTTCAGACGAGTTACCAATATTTCCTTTAGATAAAGAAAATGCGTTTATGATTGATTTAGCACCTGAAATGAAGCCAGTGTCCAAAGCCCCGCACAGAATGGCACCAGATAAAATAAAGGAGTTACCAGAGCAAACGTATGAGGTAATTAAAAGAAAAGGCAACTAGACCTAGCGTACCCCCTAGAGTGCACCGACAAGATGTGTTAATAAGAAAAATGGAAGTGTGAGATTATGTGTTAGCGAAAGCTCAACAAGCTTACTCTCAAGCGCAGAAATCTGTCACCTCGAACCAATGATTTGTTTAACTAAATGAACGAAGCAAGGTATTTTTATAAGATTGATTTAAGACTGGGTATATTACCAAGTGAAGATTGAACTTATGGACATATCAAAGATAATTTTCAGAACTCAATACTGTTGTTATAAAATCCTAGAAATGTTAGTTGGACGAACTGAGATACCAATGATATTTAAATTTGATGAGTAGAATCTTGAAGGAGGAATTTGGATAAGATATACTTGTGTTAATTAAGAAGAACCATGCAACCTATACAATGATAGCTGAGGAGTCAAAGAAGAAAGAAGCGGTATAAAAAGGTTACTAGGTGAAAACTTTAATGCCCGGAAGTATAATTCTTAGTATAGACAGTCAGTAAGGAGGAGACAAAAAGGGGATTCAGCAGAGGAGTTTAAAGATAGTATTAATGAAGAAAGACCAGAAGCACCAACAAAAGTAAGAAGTTTTATCGTGGACCAGTTATTATCAGAAATTGTGCAAGATTTCTTGAAAGTTGCAATATTTTGGATGAAGCTAACCAGGAAAAGCAAGAAGGTTATATGAAATGGAGAAGGGTGAAGAAAGTTTTGCGGAGTTAAATGACAAAATGATTACGACACCTATTTTATCACTTTAAAAGTATCAGGGAGATTTGGTAGTTTATAGTGATACTTCTCGTAAGGGAATAGGATGTGTGTTGACGCAAAGCAATAAAGTTATTGCATACGCATCCAGTCAACCGAAACCTTATGAGCAGAAGTACCCTACTCATAACTGGGAATTAAAAGCAACCATAATATTTGTTTTGAAAAATTGGGAAATATTATAAGTATAGAGAAAGATGTGAGATATATACGGACCATAAGAGTTTGAAGTATGAACTCCCGAGGAAAAGCGAATGTAGTGGCAAGAGATGAGTAAGAAGGAGAGAGAATGAACATAGAGACTGTACTAGAAGAATTAGCTATGGAATTCTAGAAGTGGGAATTGAAAGTCAGGGTTCATGATCCAAAAAGGAGTAAGAATGTATAAATATAACTTTTCAGTCGGAATTGTTAGAGAAGATAAAGAAGTGTCAGGAAGAGGTAATAGATCAGGATATAAATCATTTAGTAGGTGAAGAATTGTGCATGCAAAAAAAAGACGATCAAGGTGTTCTTAGGTTTTCTTCTAGAATTTGGATTCCACCAGTGACGGAATTGAAGGATGAAATTTTACAGAAAGCTCATAATTTAAGGTATTCAATCCATTCAAGCAATACCAAGACGTATAGAGATTTAAAGGAAAATTATTGGTGGCCAGATATGAAGAGGGAAATTGCGGAATGGATTAGCAGATGTTACATATGTCAAAGAGTTAAAGTAGAACATCAGAGATCAAGTGGATTGCTACAGCCATTGGAGGTTCCAGAGTGGAAGTGGGAGCATATCTCCATGGATTTTATAGTTGGGTTACCAAGCACAAAAGCTAATCATGATACCATTTTGGATTATAATGTATAGACTTACCAAGTCAGCTCATTTTCTGTCTATAAATGGAAGATTTTCACTAGACAAGTCAGTTTATATGTACTTAAAAGAAATTGTAGTTCGTCATGGAATTCCTGTGTCTATCGTATATGATCGAGATCCAAGATTTAATTCAAGATATTGGGAGAGTTTTCAAGAATGTTTGGGAACGAGACTGAATATGAGTACGGCTTACCACCCGCAGACGGACAGCCAGAGTGAAGGAACGATCCAGACAATCGAAGACATGTTACGTGTTTGTACTATAGATTTCAAAGGAAGTTGGAACGAGCATTTACCTCTGGTAGAATTTGCTTGCAACAATAGTTATCACGCCAGTATTGGGATGTCACCCTAAGAAGCCCTTTTATGGATGCAAATACAGATCTCCAGTGTATTGGGACGAAGCAGTAGAACGCAAAATACTTGGACCTGAATTAGTACAGCAGACAAAGAAAATTGTTGAAGTTATCCAAAAGAGATTGATAGCCGCCCAAGATCGTCAAAGGAAATAGGCAGATCAATCAAGGAAAGATATGGAATTCGAAGAAGGAAGCTTAGTATTACTAAAAGTATCACCGTGGAAGGGATTAATGAGGTTTGGAAAGGAAGGAAAACCGAACCCAAGATATGTCGGACCTTTTGAAATTTTAAAGCACGTTGGCAAAGTAGATTACGAGTTGTCGTTACCTTCGTACATGGAGCACATTCACAATGTTTTTCACGTATCGATGATTAGGAAATATAATCCAGACTCCAAGCATGTAATAGAATAGGAGCCAATAAAGCTCCAGGCAGATTTATCATATGTAGAGAATCCGATAGAGATTCTAGAGGAAAGAGATAAGGTATTGAGAAATAAAGTGATAAAATTAGTAAGAGTATTATGGAAAACCCAAAGGTTGAAGAGTCAACCTGGGAGTTAGAAAGTGATATGAGAGCAAAGTGTCCTCATATGTTTCTTAGGAGATTCTGAGGACAGAATCCTTTTAAGAGGGGAAGGATGTAATATCCGGGATATATCGTGTAATTATTTTGCTAATAAATAGTTATTATATGTATTCAGTATCTATTCTGTGAATTATTTGTTAAGTGTTAAATGTGTTTGAATGTTTAAAAATGTTATTAATTAAGTATTTCAATTTTTATATATTCCAAATAAAATATAGATAATTATCATATCTTCCTAATTATTTTTATGTTGATTTATCAATTTATAGGAATCATATGGATTTTATAAAAAAAAAATTCCGGGTATTTAAAACCTATTTTATAAAAACGGGAACCAACCGACGTCATTCGTTTTTACTTATTTATATCCCGAAACTCTTCCGAGAACTCCTTCCTAACCTAATTGCAATATTCCGAGCATTTTCCATGTTTTGACTTTTTCGATCCGGCGTACGGTTTGTCCAGCGCAGGTCCCGGCGCAATATTTTCGATACAATATTCGTTTCGGTAAATCAATAAAACTCGTATTTTCGATAAACGGGAGCTTTTTATTAAACTATCACAATTAACACCTCGTAATACGTGTAACCAGGTGCTGGGACCAAGACCGCAGTACAAATTGTACTAATTTGGATAATTATCTCGAAAATCGTTACCGTTTGGATCAGCTTTTATAAATAAACGTATCGTTTTATATCCGGAATGATCCAGCGGGATACTAATTTCCCGTAATTATAAATAGCCTCTACTATATTTTATTTTGTACAGAAAATCATTTGTAGTCAGCTAAATATATAATTTTCAGAGAAAATACTTTATATCCATAGTGTTCTTCGTGTTCTTCGCAATCAAACGAGGATTTAAAGGCGTTATTGGAATCCGATGGAGGCGTATGTGTAGTCGAATTAAAGCCCTAATCATGCTCTATCTGATTACGCAAGCAAATCAATCAAAGGATTGGTAAATGTTAATTTCACTTTTTAGGGTTTATGTAATAACCCCAATTTTTTGAATTTTTTTAAACCCTTATGAATAGTGATTTTGCAGATTATGCTGAATAAGAAAACTTTTCATGTCACACTATGTAGGGGTTCTTTTATTGTTATTCTGAGATCTTATTAGTACTTTATATGGGATATAAGTGTATGTAAAGATCGTCAGAATCCAAATTCGAACACTTTGATTTTTTACCGAAAATCCACCAGATACCGAAAGAATTGAGTATAAGGTAATAGGATAAAAGGGATTTAAATTCAAAGATTATAAGAGGGGATCATAAAAAGGAATATAATGTATTGAGAAAGGTTAAGGGAACCCAAGTAATAAGATCCCGGGTATGATCCCTCAAACGATAAACGAGAACGAAAGTTAAGCGAACCGTATAACAGATTAGCGATCATTAGCCAAGTAATTAGGAGTTAATCAAAGAGGTTAACGATGATGATGTCATCACACCAACAAGAAGAAGATAAGTGTGGGAAGATGACATAAGTGGATGATATAAGCATGACCAAATGAGAAGGATTTGTTGGTTGATTTCAAGCCACACAAATTTTACCATGGTAAAAGATTAATTAACAACAAAAATAAAGCAACCAAGACAAAATAAATCAAAAACACAAAATACAAGTTGACTTTCACTTTCAAGAACATCAAGCTCTCGGCTTTCCTTCATTTTCAAGGAGAAAAAAATGAAAATCCAAGATCCGAGCATTGTTAAATCATGAGGTAATTATCCAAGGTTCCTTATACATAGATATAGCTATCCCATGAATCTAAGCTTCAATTTCCTTCACAATCTCTTCCAATAATTCAAGGAAGAAGATGGTGAATAGTAACTTCCAAAAAATAACTTTAGTTTTCTTGAATTTTTATGAAAGTTTAAGGTTATACAAGCAAGGATCAAGGTTCTTTTAGGCATTCAAAGCTCTTATGTTGTGTTAAGAAGCTTCAAGAAGGTATAAACACCAAACCCTAGCTTTAGTTTTGAGTAATTAGGAATGGTTATGATTGATATAGTATATGAGAAGCATGATGCTTGTTTATTTAAAGTTTGGTTGAGTTTGTAGAGATTTTGATTGTTGAATCTTGGTTATTAGTTAATGAATCTTAGTATGGTTAGTAGCTTTTATTGTGATTGAATAATTTGGATAAAACATGAAGTAATGGACTGATGTGGTCAGGTTTGGAGGGATTTTGGTTGTAATGTTGATTACGGGTTGAATTGTGGATTGGTTTGGAGTAGAATAAAAATTGGTAATCGCGTAAACATAGCCGTCGTAATGTCCGATTTACTTTAGACTGTTTTCTTCTTAACATCAGTACTCGAGAACTCACTGTTAGGTTTTGACCTTTGCCATGATTAGATAGTTCATGTTACGAGCTTCATTTTGATATATGGTTCGTATGAATCCGATGTACGGTTTAGGAGAAACGACCGTTTTAAGTAACGGCATTTGGCGACCGAACCATTACCCCTCACCTTACTTTGAAACCTTGGTTAAGGACTTTAAATGACTAATTGGGATATGAAACATTTATGTAAAGTGGATTAGGCAGTTGGTAAGGTGCTCATGAAAGAATCGCCTTAAAACTTTTAATGGTTAATTTATTAAAAATGGTGGAGCCGAGGGTACACGAGCGACTTAAGTGAATCGTTAAGCGCTAAAGCAAACGTTAGGGTTCAATTGGTTAAAGTCTAGTTTCTTAAGCGACCGGGGTTTAATTCCGACTTATGTTGTTGTTCATAGGTTATCGGACCCACTCTAAGCTTAAGTCTATCCGGGAGCACTCAGGCAAGTTTTCTACCCGTTATACTGTTGTTGTGATGTATACATATGTATATGCATTATCTTGTGATAGATGCATGATGGTTAATTAGCAAATTCTTGCGATATATTGGAGCATGTGATATGGTATATATGCATGCCTGTTTCGTAATCTTGATACATATATCTGTTGATTCAGTTGCATAATACATATGCTAGAGATAAGCAGTAATTGCGTATACCCTTAGTATAGGGGACCCGAAGGTGAACATTTTCTAAACCGGGAGTCGATGTTCCCGAGTATAATATATATATATATATAGATATATAGATATAGTTTTCAAAACTATTAATCGAATAAGGTTTATTCGATAACTTTATTTTATTAATGAATATTACTTTGAATATTCATTCGAGGACTTAAGACTCCATTTATTATATTTAATGAATATTATTTTGAATATTCATTTGAGGACTTATGACTCCGCTTATTTATAATATAATATTCTTTATTTTATTAAAGAATAATGTTTCGATAATCAAACTTATTTTCGATTATTCAAATAAAGATCATACTTTCGTATAAGTATATCTTTGGTTATTAATATTCATTTCAAGTATGAGTTTTAAAACTTTTACTTCAATTATTTTTAAAGATTATTCTTTATGGGAATATTATTTAAATAATAATATTCAGATATTTTTTAATATATCGGGACTGATTTATTTCATTAAATCAGCATTTCTCCAAACATTCTTAAAAATATTTTCGAGTCTTCAAAATGATTTTAAAAGTTAGAGCGGATCTCAAAACTCATTTTTTATATAATTAAGATCTTCCTTTCAAAGGGGATTTAAATTTTCGCTCAACACCTAAGGGATCCGGCTCTGTGGTATTTTATATTCGCAACGTGGTTGCTGTTTTGAGAAAACAATTTGATTACTTGCCCAATGTTCGGGAAGTGAGTCCATCTAATTGAGTCGGCATAAGCGACAGGCCGGGGTACGGTCTGTGAAGGTGTAAGAGGCTGGGTGACAGTCCATCCACGCGTGAGTGGCCGGGTAACGGTCTAGCACGAGGTTCGAATGCGGCCAGGGTGATGACTGGAGAGGAATTCATCCATCTAGTGTAGAAAAGGTTACTTATTGGTATCTTTGCCTGATCAGCAAGATATCGGGTTTATGCCAAAATTCTTTTCTTTCCAAATTCATTGGATATTGCAACTCTGTTCATACTTTAGATGACAGAGGTTTTCAGGAAATGTATGGGAGATATATATGAATATATATATATATATATATCGGGACTTAATGAAGTATCTCGTAACTTCATTTCATTCAATAATATTTGAAAGATTGAATCTATTCAAATCTTGTCTTGTAGTCTCATCTATGTGATGAACTTTTGAAACTAATTATAACTTGAATGGTGGTAGTTCAAGTAGTATTCGGAAAAGATATAAGTATATTGGAGTATCTTGTAACTTCATCTTTTTAACTTATATCTAGTAAATGATTATCTTATGCATGACAAAGATTTTCAGAAAAACGTTGAGACAAGGTTAGATATATGAGATCACCTTGCAACGATATTTTTATACAGTTATAAACTGGAACTCTGTGTATATTATACATGTCAGAGGATTTCAAAGATTGTGAAAAGTATATAGGTATATATATACTGAATATTTTGCGACTTCGTCGCATTAAAATAACAAACTTGGTTCATTTCTTCTTAACCAAGACTTTCTTGAGTACTATGAGAATGCTCATATATTATAAATTATTATACATACTATTTCGGTGGGCTTGTTGCTCACCCTTGCTTTCTTCTTTCATCACACAACATCAGATAGACAAGATGAACAGGACCAAGCTCCCAATTCGCGAGTGGATAGGAAATGTTCCGCAGTTTCCTATAGGCGTTGATATCGCTGTCGCTGTAGCTGAGGTAGGAACTACCAATAGGCTAGGCTTTCAACTTTTGATGTACCAGACTTATGTATCTTTATGAATTGTAATAATGGCAAAGAAATGTAAATTTATTCAGAAACCCTTTTAAGGTGTAATGGCATATAATTGTGGAATAAAATGACTCGTGTTATTTTTGGATATTCATCTCTGAGACTATAACTTGTGGTGTGTGTGTTTATTGTGGGGTCACAGTACGGAGTAGTTGATTGTTTATTAAGATTGGGTGTTATTAAGGGAAATGGAACTCGTGACAACCCGGATCCTCGACCCCGGATTTGGGGGCGTTACAGAAATGGTTTCAGAGCTAAGCGTTATAAACCTCAGAGATGATATGACGTTAAAATAATAAGTTCACTAAGATAATAAGAACTCTTGCCAAGTTCATAGTCGGACTACCTTACGTAGTACTGACAGTTAAAACCCTTATGGGAACCCTTATAAATATCGTGATAGAAGCGTAGTTCGTTATCGTATATGGGAGCGGGACTCCGAACCCTGAGGTTGAGGAGCAACAACGCGATGATGTTTTATTACTTATTGGAGGTCAGATTATGGATCCGATAGAGCGTCCTAACGAGGGACCAGATGATGTTCATATTGAGGATATAGCGGTTGAGGATGTTGTACTAGAAGGGATCATTGCTGAGAAGGATCTCGTGGAGGATCCTGACAAGACTGAATAATGGACCACTGAGGAATTGATGACCATGGTTAGGGAAACTACCAGAGGTGGGATTGGCCGGTCACTACCGGAGGTTCGTTCAAGTTTGTAAAGATAGTAGCCCCTTTGACGCGGCTTACTCGTAAGACTAAGAAGTTTGAATGGACAGAGAAATACGAGAAAAGCTTTTAACAACTAAAGCAAAGGTTGGTGGCGGCCCCTATGTTGGCGTTGCCGGATGAAAAAGGAGATTTTGTGAATTGTAGTGACGCTTCGCATAAGGAATTAGGGTGCTTCTTATACAGCACAGCAAGGTAATCGCGTACGCATCAAGATAATTAAGGGAATATAAAGTTCGATATCCCCACCCATGAGCTTGGGCTCGTGGCAATAGTTTTGCCCTAAAGATTGGAGGCACTACTTGTATAGAGAGAAGTGCGAGATTTACACAAGCCATAAGTGTTCTAGTGCATTTTCACGCAGAAAGAGCTCAACATGCGCCAGAGGAGGTGATTAGAGCTAATCAAGGATTACGATTATGAGATTCTTTATCATCCAGGGAAAGCCAAAATGGTGGCTAATGCCCTTAGTATAAAGGAGAGACTCAAGATGAAAATGTTTTTGGGAGAGTTTATAAGAGATTTTGAGAAAATGGAAATAGAAGTTAAGGTAACCGGAGCCGGTACCGAAAAGCTGTTTGAGATTGCAATACAGTCCGAATTATCGGAAAAGAACATATTGTGCCAGAAAAAGTGATGAATGAAAGCAGAGAGCCAACAATTAGATAAAAGATTAATACCGAGAAAGATGATAAGGGAATAATGAGGTATTCCTACAGAATTTGGGTTCCAAATGTTTAAGAGCGTAAGGACTGGATCTTAGACGAAATCCATAGCTCGAGGAATAAGATTTAGGGCAAACCCCGAATGTGATAGTCAGGGAGTTTGCCATTAAGAAAGAAGGAGCCCATAACATAATGAAGTGGAAAACAAGGATTTTAACGTATAAGATAATCCCAAGTATGGGAGAAGGATGAAACATTTCATACTAAGGAAACAGAAAGTCGAGTAAGGAAAGGAGACCTGAGATGGTACTCCTATACGGCAATTCATGGACCTGTCTAAAGAGAACTTAGACTATTATCCCCAATCACCACCCTGAGGAGACAGTGCGGTGGGAAATTCTTTCAGGACCTTTAAGTCACTAAGCTCTCAGAGTTCCAAGGAACAAGCGAACCCAGTCGAGGCAAGAGCCTGGCTAAAGGAAATATAGGAATCATTTGAGATTCTAAATGATTGACGAATCACGAAAGACTGTTTTTGTCACTTACCCTCCTAAGAGAGAGGCCACCCGCTGGTGAAAGACCAAGAAAGGCACGGAGCCAGAGGTTAGAATAAACTGATTAAAGTTCAGTCAATTGTTTTCGGGAAAGTAACTCCCAAGGTTATGAAGGTAGTATAAAAACTTAAAGCCAGAACAAAAGCGGACAAGTATGATGAATTATGAATTTAAGTTGTAAAAGTTGTCAAGATTCGTTCTGAGGACATGAATCTAGAATGACGGGATGTTTGAAATCAATGCTTATGTTGTGTTGGTTCATGTAATGGTTGTAATGGAAACGAAAATAAAAGACTGAAAAGGGTAGGAGTATAAAGTGATATAAAGGAAATAGAGTTGAGAAGTGATAAGGGAGTTAGGTATGGGAAACCCTAAGAAACCCTTGCAATAAATATAGAGAAGTGTGTCATCATCAGCGCGATGGTGACTGATCATGAGATAAATTCAAGGTTTGAAGGCGTAAGCGATACGTATAGTTAATTCCCTTGAAGTTGACAGTATTCGATGAAACTTTGAGATAGATCGATTGATTAATAAGGAAACGCGGATGGACTGAGGAGTCAAGAAAGTAAGAAATTAGGAAAATTGGATGAAGGAAGTGACCTTCAAGAATGTGAAGTGTAAGACCGGTGGCTTAATACCCAGAAAGGGAGACGCCAGGTTTGAAAGATATCCCAACATTGAGATGACTGTTGAGATAAACAACAAAAGTAAATAAGGAATTATTAAGAAGAAGTTCACGTTGAACATGACCAATATCTTCCAAAATATCCTTGTTATCGTTACCCAATTTAGGCAAGAAAAGCGGATAACCGTTGTTATCTTTTGGAGGCCATATCGATTGACCTCATTTTGAATACAGATGTTATTGTGAAATTCGGCATATACTATCGAGGTGGGAAGGATTGAATAAGGCACCCTTATCAGGGATATATGACTTGATTTATCCATGGAAGGATGCATGTACCTTTTTAAAGGTGGAATTAAAGATAGAACATCGGTAACTTAAAATGAATCCTAGGGGAATGCATAAAGGTTGGCATTTCACCCTTAATAGGGAAAGTATGAGTTTTGACAGTATGAATTGGAAAGGATTAAGGTAATAACAACCTTTAAGTATCAGTAGAGAATTTTTTTCAGAAATATATAGACAATGGTTCTAGTATTAGCAAAGGGTATTTTGATATATCCTGTATCTAGGGAATACAGGAGGAACGATTCAAGGATAACCTTAGAGGTTTTACAAGGAGAAAGGTAATATTCAAAATTCTCAAGAATAGAAATTTTGATAAAGGAAATATGACGTAATAAAAATAATGCCAAGTGGGGCACATGTTAAACCATGAGAAAGTATAGATTGAACCCAACGAAGGTCAAGAATGGTGAAAACAAGAAGGACCCAAGATAAGAGACGTCCTAAGTATGATCGAGTGTCAGTCATGACAATGATTAACCTCTAAAGACTGAGGCAATAACTTATGGAAAAAAATGGTGGTATTTTTTTTTTACTCATCAGATTTTAAGGAAAACATCTTCACACAAGCAGTGATTGGAAATGAGGTAGAAAATTTAGTTGGAGATCGTTCAAACGATATTGATTGTAAGGAAAATTTACTATCAGGAAAGGCCAAAGAGGTGGCCGACACTTTAAGTGTAAGAGAGCAATTATAGGCGCTCGTGCCAGAGGAATACAGTGATGATGGTTGAAGCCGTAAAGGTTGTATTATGGTTTGGAAGATTGACATTCCTTCTGATGACTGTGCAATACCCAACCGTAATAGTAGTTGGTAAAGGTTTAACTTGTGTAATCACCATGAGCGGGCTATCTATCTCAGAAGGTACTATCTTGAGATAAGCCAGGACCATGTTTCAAAAAGGACTAGACGAACCTTTGAGTTAAGTCTTCTATTTAAGGCATATGATTAAGAATGGTATTAACCTGCTATCATTGTTTTGATTGAAACTCTTCTGCAATTTTATCTGCTTCATGTCATGAAAGTATGTCAGAATTTGGAGTTTTCTTCATGAATTATGAATGGTGATTATGTTAACTCCTTAGAAGAATTCTATACGACATGTATGGACTCCGTATGGTTAGATATTAAGATTTCATGGAAAGTGAATGATGACAGTAGGTCAGTGGTGGACCATAGTAATGCAGCAATGATTCTGCGAGTAATGAGCTGATTACAACCGTGAGAGTTGTATTGGAATGGATGTTGAGTACCACTAATCGGGTCATGTTGACGTATAAGTTATCTTTGATAGAAAAACTAGGTCCATTATTTACCTATTGAATATTTAATTCCTTCTTATCAATAGAGAGTCGTATTACTATACGAGGAAGGTTGCAGTGCAACATAGAATTCTAGTAACGATGATGTCTAGAATGAGATCCCAGATTCGATTTTCGATATCGAGGGAGTTTCAAAGGTGATTGTGTATAAGCTCGAGGAAGAGCATGGGTCCATAGAATGATGGACGGAATAGCGAAAATATTTAGGCATGTGAAATACGATGCTATAATACTTGATGTTGATATAAATACATATATGTTTTGTTCTCCTATGACAAACCTCTATAGTTCAGAGGTAGATTCCAAGCCAGATATTTTATGGCAATAAATTTTTTTACGTATATACAATTCTCTTCAATTCATTCTTTTCTCTCCTTTTCATTTTGTATAAGTTGAGAAGAACAACCCTTCCAGAAGGGGAGGTATTGCCAAATGACTATCTATCTGTGTGATAAAAGCCTAGTAGGATACCACATGTTATTTAATTGATTGTCAAGTATTAAAGGCTGGCCACCTTCTGTACTAACTATGCAATAGAACAAGTGTTCATGATCATAGTGATCTCTCAACAAATTCCTTTGCTTTTATACGATTGATCAAATTTTGGAAAATAGAAACAGCTGAAAAAGGAGTAGTAAAGTTATGGTGGTATTCGGAATGGAAACACATTCGTGATACTAAGATTGACGTGGTTATTAAATGGTTATAGAACGCTAACAAGCAAAAGTATAACCAGTATAATGTTAGGAACGGAAGGTAGTAGCGCTTACGAACTGGAAAAGAATGGGTATTGAGAAGCAAAATCTAATGCTAAAAGCTATAATGAGAGTCTGTGCAATAGACTTGAAAGAATTTGGAATGATCACGTAACGCGGATTGAGTTTTCTTACGACAATAGATCATATGTCGTTATCGAGATGTCGCCTTATAAGATCCTTGAGGGAAGACAATGTCGATCTCCCTTATGATATGATGAAGTTGCAGAGCGCAAGATGCTTAGACCAGCAGTGGTCCAAAGGACCAAGGATATAATAGGTTTAATCAGAGGACGGCTGGTAGTAGCCCAAGATGGGCACCCGAAGTATGTTGATTTGACTCGAAAGGACAAAGAGTATGAAATAGGGGACCTAGTAATGTTATAGGTACCCCTTGGAAAGGATGGATGAGGTTCGGAAAGAAAGGAAAGCTAATCCCACGAATTGTTGGACCGTTTGAGGTATTAAGACGTATTGGGAAGTAAGCATATGAGCTAGCCCTACCCCCGAACATGTAGCAAGTTCATAACGTGTTCCACGTATAAATATTAAGGAAGTATAATTCGGATGCCAGACAAATAGGGGCATATGAGCGGATAGACATCCAACCCGACGTAACCTAAATGGAGCAACCAGGAAGGGTTATAGATTGAAAAGGAATAAGTGCTTAGGAGAAGGGTTATCAAACTAGGCAGAGTTTGGTGGTAGGACCACAATGTGGGAAAATTTACTCGAGAGTTAGAAAGTGCAATGCTAAGAAAGTATCCCTACTCATTTTCTATCTGATTCCGGGACGGAATCCTTTTAAGGAGGGGAGACTGTAATAACCCCAATTTTTGGAATTTTTTTAAACCCTTATAAATAGTGATTTTGCTGATTATGCTGAATAAGAAAACTTTTCATGCCACACTATGTAGGGGTTCTTCTATTGTTATTCTGAGATCTTATTAGTACTTTATATGGGATATAAGTGTATGTAAAGATCTTCAGAATCTAAATTCGAACACTTTGATTTTTTACCGAAAATCCACCAGATACCGAAAGAATTGAGTATAAGATAACATGATAAAAGGGATTTAAATTCAAGGATTATAAGAGGGGATCATAAAAAGGAATATAATGTATTGAGAAAGGTTAAGGGAACCCAAGTAATAAGATCCCGGGTATGATCCCTCAAACGATAAACGAGAACGAAAGTTAAGCGAACCGTATAACAGATCAGCGATCATTAGCCAAGTAATTAGGAGTTAATCAAAGAGATTAATGATGATGATGTCATCACACCAACAAGAAGAAGATAAGTGTGGGAAGATGACATATGTTGATGATATAAGCATGACCAAATGAGAAGGTATTGTTGGTTGATTTCAAGCCACACAAATTTTACCATGATAAAAGATTAATTAACAACAAAAATAAAGCAACCAAGACAAAACAAATCAAAAACACAAAACACAAGTTGACTTTCACTTTCAAGAACATCAAGCTCTCGTCTTTCCTTCATTTTCAAGGAAAAAAAAATCAAAATCCAAGATCCAAGCATTGTTAAATCATGAGGTAATTATCCAAGGTTCCTTATACATAGATATAGCTATCCCATGAATCTAAGCTTCAATTTCCTTCACAATCTCTTCCAATAATTCAAGGAAGAAGATGGTGAATAGTAACTTCCAAAAAATAACTTTAGTTTTCTTGAATTTTTATGAAAGTTTAAGGTTATACAAGCAAGGATCAAGGTTCTTTTAGGCATTCAAAGCTCTTGTGATGTGTTAAGAAGCTTCAAGAAGGTATAAACTCCAAACCCTAGCTTTAGTTTTGAGTAATTAGGAATGGTTATGATTGATATAGTATATGAGAAGCATGATGCTTGTTTGTTTAAAGTTTGGTTGAGTTTGTAGAGATTTTGATGGTTGAATCTTGGTTATTAGTTAATGAACCTTAGTATGGTTAGTAGATTTTGCTGTGATTGAATAAGTTGGATAAAACATGAAGTAATGGACTGATGTGGTCAGGTTTGGAGGGATTTTGGTTGTAATGTTGATTGCGGGTTGAATTGTGGATTGGTTTGGAGTAGAATAAAAATTGGTAATCGCGTAAACATAGCAGTCGTAATGTCCGATTTACTTTAGACTGTTTTGTTCTTAACATCAGGACCCGAGAACTCACTGTTAAGTTTTGTCCATTGCCATTATTAGATAGTTCATGTTACGAGATTCATTTTGATATGTGGTTCGTATGAATCCGATGTACGGTTTAGGAGAAACGACCGTTTTAAGTAACGGCGTTTCGCGACCGAACCATTACCCCTCGCCTTACTTTAAAACCTTGGTTAAGGACTTTAAATGACTAATTGGGGTATGAAACATTTATGTAAAGAGGATTAGGCAGTTGGTAAGGTGCTCGCGAAAGAATCGCCTTAAAACTCTTAATGGTTAATTTATTAAAAATGGTGGAACCGAGGGTACATGAGCGACTTAAGTGAATCGTTAAGCGCTAAAGCAAACGTTAGGGTTCAATTGGTTAAAGTCTAGTTTCTTAAGCGACTGGGGTTTAATTCCGACTTATGTTGTTGTTCATAGGTTATCGGACCCACTCTAAGCTTAAGTCTATCCGGGAGCACTCAGACAAGTTTTCTACCCGTTATACTGTTGTTGTGATGTATACATATGTATATGCATTATCTTGTGATAGATGCATGATGGTTAATTAGCAAATTCTTGCGATATATTGGAGCATGTGATATGGTATATATGCATGCCTATTTCGTAATCTTGATACATATATCTGTTGATTCAGTTGCATAATACCTATGCTAGAGATAAGCAGTAATTGTGTATACCCTTAGTATAGGGGACCCGAAGGTGAACATTTTCTAAACCGGGAGTCGATGTTCCCGAGTATAATATATATATATATATATAGATATAATTTTCAAAACTATTAATCGAATAAGGTTTATTCGATAACTTTATTTTATTAATGAATATTACTTTGAATATTCATTCGAGGACTTAAGACTCCATTTATTTTATTTAATGAATATTATTTTGAATATTCATTTGAGGACTTATGACTCCGCTTATTTATTAAATAATATTCTTTATTTTATGAAAGAATAATATTTCGATAATCAAACTTATTTTCGATTATTCAAATAAAGATCATACGTTCGTATTAGTATATCTTTGGTTATTAATATTCATTTCAAGTATGAGTTTTAAAACTTTTACTTCAATTATTTTTAAAGATTATTCTTTATGGGAATATTATTTAAATAATAATATTCAGATATTTTTTTAATATATCGGGACTGATTTATTTCATTAAATCAGCATTTCTCTAAACATTCTTAAAAATGTTTTCGAGTCTTCAAAATGATTTTAAAAGTTAGAGCGGATCCCAAAACTCATTTTTTTATATAATTAAGATCTTCCTTTCAAAGGGGATTTAAATACTCGCTCAACACCTAAGGGATCCGGCTCTGTGGTACTTTATATTTGCAACGTGGTTGCTGTTTTGAGAAAACAATTTGATTACTTGCCCAATGTTCGGGAAGTAAGTCCATCTAATTGAGTCGGCATAAGCGACAGGCTGGGGTACGGTCTATGAAGGTGTAAGAGGCTGGGTGACAGTCCATCCACGCGTGAGTGGCCGGGTAACGGTCTAGCGCGAGGTCCGAATGCGACCAGGGTGATGACCGGCGAGGAATTCATCCATCTACTGTAGAAAAGGTTACTTATTGGTATATTTGCCTGATCAGCAAGATATCGGGGTTATGCCAAAATTCTTTTCTTTCCAAATTCATTGGATATTGCAACTCTGTTCATACTTTAGATGACAGAGGTTTTCAGGAAATGTATGGGAGTTATATATGAATATATATATCGGGACTTAGTGAAGTATCTCGTAACTTCATTTCATTCAATAATATTTCAAAGATTGAATCTATTCAAATCTTGTCTTGTAGTCTCATCTATGTGATGAACTTTTGAAACTAATTATAACTTGAACGGTGGTAGTTCAAGTAGTATTCGGAAAAGATATAAGTATATTGGAGTATCTTGTAACTTCATCTTTTCAACTTATATCTAGTAAATGATTATCTTATGCATGACAAAGATTTTCAGAAAAACGTTGAGACAAGGTTAGATATATGAGATCACCTTGCAACGATATTTTTATACAGTTATAAACTGGAACTCTGTGTATATTATACATGTCAGAGGATTTCAAGGATTGTGAAAAGTATATAGGTATATATATACTGAATATTTTACGACTTCGTCGCATTAAAATAACAAACTTGGTTCATTTCTTCTTAACCAAGACTTTCTCGAGTACTATGAGAATGCTCATATATTGTAAATTATTATACATACTATTTCGGTGGGCTTGTTGATCACCCTTGCTTTCTTCTTTTATCACACAACATCAGATAGACAAGATGAACAGGACCAAGCTCCCAATTCGCGAGTGGATAGGAAATGTTCCGCAGTTTCCTATAGGCGTTGATGTCGTTGTAGCTGAGGTAGGAACTACCAATAGGCTAGGCTTTCAACATTTGATGTACCAGACTTATGTATCTTTATGAATTGTAATAATGGCAAAGAAACGTAAATTTATTCAGAAACCCTTTTAAGGTGTAATGGCATATAATTTTGGAATAAAATGACTCGTGTTATTTTTGGATATTCATCTCTGAGACTATAACTTGTGGTGTGTGTGTTTATTGTGGGGTCACAGTACGGAGTAGTTGATTGTTTATTAAGATTGGGTGTTATTAAGGGAAATGGAACTCGTGACAACCCGGATCCCCGACCCCGGATTTGGGGGCGTTACAGTTTAACACTCGAATAAGGGTTTTTGTTTTTAATGATTGTTTGGGTGTTTTGATGTTATAAGTAGTTTTATCTGTTAAATTGCAATCGATTCGGGTATATAGTTGTATTAATTAAGTCTCGAATTCGTATAGGAGAGTTACTAGTTTGGATGGACTTTTAATTCTTCTTTTCTGTGATTCTTGAGGATTGGTTGTTGATGTGAGTGATTGTAATAGATTCGTATGAGCTTGGGCTTCATTTTCTAATCAATTCGATCGAGTTTTGGTTCGTAATTCTGGAAAGTCGAGGTCGACCGGAAGAGCTGCGAGCTCACCGGAGTTTATGTCTTTAATTGCCGGATTTCTTAACTCTGTTGCTTATCTGAGTTGATATAGAGATCGTTGAGTTGTTGTGATGTGGTTTGTGTCATTGGGATTAAAAGAGGATGTTGACAGCTTGTTTCAGCCGGGGAAATGGCTTCACCGGAGTCGGTGACACTCGCCGGAAAACTGGGTAATCCCAGAATCCGGTCGGTGCTCATACCGACCCGGATTGATTCTTCATGACCCGGTTGGATAACCCAGGGTTAATTCCCTTGACCCCATTTGCAATTACTGAAATCTGTTACTACAAATTCTATTTAAAAATTTAATTAAAATTCTGTTTTTAATTCTAACAAAATTCATTTTTAATTCCAAAAATCATTATTTTATGTCTGAAAAATTATTTTTAATTCTAAAATAAATCTTAATTATTTAATTAATTAATTTTGGATAATAATTAATTAATTAATTAGTCAATTAATTTAAATATTAATTGATTAATTAATTTAATTAGATATTAATTGATTTTAATTGATTATTTAATTGGATTTAATTATTTAAAATTGATTTAAAAATTCTGAAAAATAGTTTCGAACTTTAAAATATTATTTTAAATTATTTTCAAGGCTCGATAATTGTTATAGAATTGTTTTGAAGCCAGATATGACCAACCGAACCTTGTTTATTACTCTGAAACCGATCTAACGACCCGTTTTAATTCTGAAAAATGTTTTAAAAATCATTTTAAATACCCGAAAGCCTGTTTATGACCCGAGACTTCTTTATAAATGATATGTCATTGATTATTTGACGTGTTATGTGTTATATGTGACTTGCTGGATTGACTGTCGGTCTATATGTTCGCTGATTACTCGTTTATAGCATAACTTTCAATCCGTTAATCGGATTTGGGTGAAACGAAGGGTAGATAGAAGTATATGTCGAATAGAATCGTATGAGTTAAATATTGATAGATACTTATGATGCCTAGCAGAGTAAGCAAGGCGCAGTAAAGGGAAGCAGGTGATCAAAAAATGGAATCGACATGTAGAAAATACAGCAAGTGATCAGAAAGTAGTTACGAGGCATAGGAAAAGTAGACAAGTGGTTGTTGAAGAGAGTCATTTGATGAATACAAGTGAAATTGGAATCGATTGTGATAAGGCAAGTACTTCTAAACCTTTTTCGAGATATAAAGCAAATATTTCTAAATTCTCTTGTGGCATACTGTTAATATTCAAAATAGCTCTGTTTTATATTGTAAATACTCTAAATCCTTCAGCCTTGAACCTGAGCCACATCATTTGATCTTTGAGCCGTAAGCCTTATTCTTTGTAAACCATTTCTTGTTGATTTACCAGATACTGACCCACACAAATACGATACTACTCCACAAATACATATCCATCATATACTAAACACTGGAACAGAATTATTACACATACAGAAACTTTTATACTCAACCATACCTGGATATATCAAAGTGCTAAAACCTTATAAAACCCTATTCATCTAATACCCGATTATCCTACCGTCTGGAGGCTACTTATTTTATATACTTTGACATACCCTTTCGGAAACCATGAATTTTTACCATGCTCTTTTACAAATGTTTTATTGTTATTGATTATGATCTGATTTTCTTGAACTCTATTGTTTATCATATTGAAATGCTTTAGAATTGGATAGTTTTCTTTGTATGGACCAGATTCGTGGTCAGACCATATCGATGGTCAAGTTAGGCCAATGTGTGCCTTGGATCCAGTAGTTAGAGCAGTGATGTGTGCTTTGCTCGGGGTTAGTGCGTGACTAATCAGCAGCCTAACCTTGGTTTTAAAAACTTAAAAATCAATATCCAATTCTATTAGTTGTTTAACAAGAAATTTGATTCCTTTGAATCATCTCGTTTGATCATTGTTTAACCTCAGTTATTGCTATTATGACTTGCTGAGCTAGTTAGCTCACTCTTGCGAATCTTTTTATATATTTTACAGTTAAGAAGGATATGGATGATAATGAAGTTCTTCAGTCCAAAGTGCGCGCTAGGATTCCAGATTATGTTGGATCGAGCTAGCAGGAGCCTAACACAGTAGTGAGATAGTAAGATTATAAGAATAATTTCATTATCAGTTGTAAGTTAAATTAGTTGGGATTTGATACGTTGTAATAAAAGTTAAGGTTGTGGCTTGTTTTCATACTTTAACCTGTTGCGATCCGTGGTTATGTACAGCAGGGTCATTACAAATAATATTTATTATTCAGGTTTATATATTGTATATGTGTTGTGGACCCCAAACTTCTGACCCGGGTTTGGATGGCGCCACATTTGGTCTCAAGAATGCAGGAGCTACCTATCAAAGGTTGGTAAATAAGATTTTTAAGGATCTTATTGGCAAGACCATGGAAGTTTATGTCGATGACATGTTAGTCAAGAGTCTAGTAAAGACTGACCATATAACCCATTTGAGAGAAGCTTTTTAGGTCCTGAGATACCACAAGATGATGTTAAATCCTACAAAGGGTGCTTTCAAGTGGGATCTGGAATGTTTTTGGGATTGATGGTCTCCAAGAGGGGAATCGAGGCCAATCCCGATAAAATAAAGGCAATCCTGGACATGGAGCCACCAAAAACTATCAAAGATGTTCAAAAGTTCACTGGAAGGGTTGCTGCATTGGGGCGATTCATCTCCAAGTCTGGGGACAAGTGTTTGTCGTTCTTCAAGTCCTTGAAGAAGGTTAAGGATTTTGTATGGAGTGAGGAAAGCCAGAAGGCATTCGAAGAATTAAAGAAATATATGGCCCAGGGCCCGTTGTTGGCCAAGCCAGCTCTGATGAAATTTTATACCTGTACTTGGCCGTTTCAGAAAATGCCTTGAGCGATGTATTGGTTAAAGAGGAACTTAAAGTCCAGAAACCCGTATACTATGTTAGCAAAATTCTGCATGGAGCTTAGTTGAATTATTCAACTATTGAAAAGTTTGCTTTAGCCTTGTTAATGGCTTCAAGAAAGTTGTGTCCTTAATTTCAGGCTCATCAAGTTAAGGTGCTAACGAATCAGCCCCTGAGAAATATTATTCATAGTCCCAAGGCTAGTGGGAGGCTGATCAAGTGGGCTATAGAGTTGGAAGAATTTGACATCAAGTACAAGCCACGAACGGCAATAAAAGCCCAGGCATTGACTGACTTCGTGGTGGAATGTACCGTACCCAACCAAGAAGTCGGGGGGCGGGAAGATACTATACCTCCAAACACAGAAGGTGATAAAGGGGATAAAGAGAAGGAAGTCAAGGAAAAGGAATATTGGGTCCTCTATTTTGATGGAGCATCAAAAAAAATTACAATGGAGCAGGCCTAGTTTTACAAAGCCCCGATGGGTTCCTGATTGAATATCCCATGAAGTTGGACTTCCCAACCATAAATAATGAAGCAGAATATGAGGCTTTGATAGCTGGCCTCGGCCTAGCGGGGACACTAAGAGTCAAGAACTTGAAGGTCTGTAGAGACTCGAAGTTGGTCATATCCCAGGTGAAGGGAGAGTTTGAGGCAAGGGATGATACGATGGCTAAGTATGTCCGCCTAGTAAGAGCTGTGATGACTCAATTCGATGAGTGCCATGTTGAGCACATCCCAAGGGAGGAAAATGCTAAAGCGGATGCGTTGTCAAAGTTTGCTTCATCTGACATAGAGAAAAGTTCCAGAAGCGTATACTTCTGCGTTTTGAAGACACGAAGCATTGATGTTAAGCTTGTAGCTCCTATAGGGCTGGGAATGTCATGGATAGATCCCATTAAGGCCCATATTCAATGCGGTTGGTTTCCAAATGACGTGACTGAAGCCCGAAAGTTGGTTGTTTGAGCACTAAGATACTCCTTGATCGATAGGATTTTGTACAAAAGATCTTATGTGGTTCCTTACTTAAGATGTCTCAGGCCCGATGAGGCACGCCTGGCTCTTGAAGAAGTACACGAAGGTATTTGTGGGCAACACTTGGGGGGCAAAGCACTGCCTCATAAGATAATCCATTTAGGCTTCTATTGGCCAGAGATGATGGCCAATGCTAAAGAGTATGTGAAGAAGTGTGATCGCTGTCAGAAACATGCACCTGTCGTTCGACAACCCCCCGAGATGTTAACCTCCATCAACTCTCCCATCCCCTTTGCAATGTGAGGAATGGATATACTTGGACCTTTCCCCATGGCCATAGCACAAAGGAAGTTCCTGATTGTAGCCATTGATTATTTTACTAAATGGATTGAAGCCAAGCCTTTGGCCAAAATCACAACTAAGCAGGTTGCACAATTCCTGTGGGAGAACATCATGTGCCGTTATGGAATTCCTCGTATCTTAGTTACCGATAATGGAACACAGTTCAACAATGAGGAATTCAAGAAGAATTGTGAGGAGAATGAGATTGAGTTACGATTTACCTCCGTAGCTCAACCTCAAGCTAATGGGCAAGCGGTGCGAAAGTGGCAAATCGAATAATCCTGGATGGACTAATGAAGAGGATCGAGAAGTCGAGGAATAACTGGGTGGATGAAATACTCCCAATAATATGGGCATATAGAACTACCTGTAGAGTCACGACTGGAGCAACTCCCTTCATGTTAGCATATGGGGCAGAAGCGGTTGTTCCTGTAGAGATATCACATTCGTCTCCCATGATTCAAGCTTTTAATGCTGAGGAAAATGAGGAAGGGCAAAGATTAGCCATGGATCTAATTGATGAAGTACGAGATGAGGCACATACGAAGATAGTGGAATATCAAAAAAAGGCTTCGTTCTACTACAACCTAAGGGTTAAGGAAAGTTTCTTCAAGTAAGATGACTTAGTCCTGAGGAAGGTGGAAGCTTTTGGTGTTGGGCAGAAAGGAAAACTTGCCCCAAATTGGGAAGGATCATACAAGGTCAAAAGTGTTCAAGGAAGAGGAACCTACAAGCTGGATACTATGGATGGTTTTGAAGTCCCGAGAACTTGGCATGCATAAAATCTGAAGATCTACTATGTGTAAAGTGGTTAAGCACGATTCTCACTAGTCAAGATGACAAGTAGGTTGAAAAGCACCTTGAAGCTTTGCTTGTTTAGGATTACATGTTTTAGTTTTGTTTTGAGGTTTATTAAGACTTGTGTAAGGGATGTATCCCAACAGTTTATGGAATTTAGAAATTTTTCGAAATATGTTTAACACATCCTTGTGGCATGGCAAGTAAACTAAGTGCATGAGATGAAAGCATAAAGTTTGATTAATAAAACTGGTTCAAATAAATAATACAAAGTCTGATAAATAAAGTCTCAAAGACAAAGTAAAATAAATAAGCCACGCAGGGCTAGAAAAGCTCTAAGAAGCAGAGGTGCCCTCAGCATCCATATCATCGTCTCCGCCACTCTCGCTGGATGTCTCAGTGGTCCCGAAGGAAGAAGAGCTATCATCTGCAAAAGGCCTAGAAGATGACTCGGGAGGAGGAAGATGTGGGTCTTGAGGGGTACGATCCGAGACAACCACTCGGGTGCGAAACCTCTGTAGTAAAGCCTCGTCGTCAGGGCAGACATAGTTCGCTGGGTTAGTATCAGGACAAGCCTCGTTCACGGTCCCAAGGGTCGTGTCCCAGCTAGTCCTAAAAAACCCAGAGAACACCGAGTCGTCCCTCACCCTCATAGACTGGGTGAACTCCTCTGAGTCCAAATAGTTATCGATCACCTTGTCCTTCTCAGCCCTTAGCACAACCAGCTCAGCATTGGACTCTTCAAGCTCTTCCTCCTTACGCTTCAACTTTCTTTCCAAAGAAGCGTACTTCCTCTGCTGCTTCCTGAGGGCATTGTCAGCTTTGTCTGAAGCCCTCTTCCACGATTCAGATTGCCTCACAGCGCCTTGGAAGTAGGCGTTAGACTGAAACGAAACAATAAACAAAGATATAAGGCAAGTGAATGCTGCAAGTAAAAAGAGAGTAAAGTTGTAAGAAAAAGTCGTACCGAAGCCAAGGAATGAGCACCCATGAGCTTTATCCTCTCCAAGTCTGGGGAAGCCACTAAAAGAGATATGTCCTAAGTCCAATCATGTATGAGGATTTAGGAATAACTTTTATGTAATCTGTTTTGATTTCATTGATATTAATAAAAGACTTGTTTTGTTTTTATTGCGGGTTCTATCTATTTAAATGTTTAAATAAGATATACCACAGTTTAGAGTAAAGTTTTTTATGGATTGTGATGAGATCATAATAACGAGACCTAAAAGATGATAACTCTAAACTTAAATAGTTCATGGTCGTAGGATTACTAACTGATAATTAATAATCCGCAAAGATCGGTACATACTATGCTTGCTTCATTATGAAGGATGTATGTTCTCATAGACATTTGTGTGGTGACACTATAGCTAGTATGTAGGTGCTTATTATAGAATAAGTTCACTGAACATGACTCACACAGCTGAACAACTGATGCAGTTCACTCACGTGTCAGCAGTTGTTCACATATATCCATATTCCGGCCAACACCAAAACCTTAACCAAATTTAACGATTAAACTATCAAAATAATCCTCGTGACCTCAGGAACAACAATCAATCATCACAACCATCAAACAATCCCTTAAACTCAAAAATCGAATTTAACTAATAAAATTAAAAAATCGAAATTCTAAATTAATCAACCTCTATTGATGATATAGGTACGAACATATAGCTCTCATCAAGGGCTTCACAACGGTTACAAATACTTTCGATTTGGTGTTCGATATCACCTTCAAATTTGGGTTTGATTCTCAGAACTTTTCAAGAACACCAAGAACACATTTTCAAATAATTTTCAGAAAATCAAACTTCAATTACTACATGATATTGAACTCTATTTTTGAAGTATAATATATGAAATTGACCAGAAAAACATGCTCTACAACATGGAATCATCAAAACACTCAAATAATCACGTCTGCAAAAATTCATTTTTTATTCACTAAATAATTCGAATTAAAATAATTAAATAAGAAAAATAACTTAATTCCTGGGCAAAAACTGATGATTGATTCAGAAAGAAGATTTCGAGAGCTTCGTTTTGATATGTTGCACGCCCGAATCGGAGTTCGATAATGCCTTCGTTCGTACGATTGATTTTCAGGAACGTATCGGTTTCTAGGGTTTTTCTCTGTATTTACTATATTTTTACTGGTTGCAAATGAATAAACGAAATAAATGAAATAAGAAATAGTCTATTTATATTTACGTAAATATTGGTTCGTTCTGGATCGATAAATTAGTTGCTTAGCCGCTAAGTAACTGCAAAACGATCCAAAACTAGATTACTTAACCGCTAAGTAACTATAAAAATAATACAATTAATATCAGCATCGGATAATCATCAAAACCGGGCTGCTTATAAAATATTATATACGAAAATAATGTAAAAAATATCCCGTCTCTCGAGAATACGGGTTTTGTTGATTTATCGAAATGGTTATCGTATCGAAAATCTTGCGCCGGGCCGCGCACGGGTCAAACCGTAATCCGGATCGGAAAAGTTAAAACACAAAAAATATCCGGAATTACCAGATTAGGTTAGAAAAGAGTTTTCGGAAGAGTTTCGGGATGTAAAAACGCAAAAACAGTTGAAGTCGGACGATTCCCGGCTTTATAAAACAGTTTTGTAATTCTACAGAAAATAATTATTAAACACATAAATTATTATAAAATCATTTAACAATCCAAAAATTACCGGAGAAATATCACAATTATCTATATTTTATTCTGCACATATAAAAATTAAAATACTCAAAGAATATCACATATAAACACCCAAACATCAATTCCACTTATCATATAATTCACTAAGATTCACATAAAATCACAAAAACAACTCCAAATAATAATACTACTAATATTTGAAAATATGGGATATTACAATCTACCCCTTATAAGGATTCCGTCCTCGGAATCAGCAGAAGAGAGCACTAGGGACCTTCTAGCCAACTTTCCAATCTTGCATAAGCAACTTTTCTCAAAACCTCAAATAAAACTTTGATTCCTTGTATAACATAATGATCACGGGAACTTCACTTCGCACCATTGTTCCTTCCACATATCATTTGACCAATTCCTCAATAGAATCACTTTTACTGGTCGCGAGAAAGAAGAATAGAGAGAAAGATAGAGAGAAGAAAAGAAAGAGAGATAGAGAAAGAAATAAAGAAATGGATTGACTTCGTTATATGCCACTGGTATTTTAATCGCATTGCATTCCACTGTCGTCCTTGGTAATTCCATCACATCGCCTTACTTTGACTTGACCAAGATAACTCAGCTTAACTTGATTGACATACCTTCGAATATTTGGAATGATAAAATCATGGAATTCCAAAAAGAAAAGAATTTCATATCATAACGGGACCAAAATCTGAATTTGAGAAAATGTATTGTTGAAATAAAAGAATAACTAAGAGATCAATATGATCATATGAACTTGGTATTGCGTGCCCAAATTAAGACACTACTAAAGATTGTTAACCTTCTTGTAGTCACAACACACACAAGTGATGGCGTCCCATCCAACTCCTATCACACAGACAGGTATACCTTGTGTCCCCTATAGTTAGGGTCGTTCATCTCAGTCAGAAGAAAAGAATATAAAAGAAATTCAAAAATCAAACGATTATGAATATGAAAAAATTTCAAAGCTGATATTTCTGAAGGAAATGAAATCCAGAGAACAAAAATTATGGCATAAAATGAGCAAGTGGTGTCACCTCACCAATAAACTATCCTCCCTATAAAAAAGTGGAAGTTAAATTATCATAACTTGGCAGAGCTATCAAAACCTGAAAAATAGGCTTCATGACAGCCTCTGGCACATTTAAAACACAGATATGATTGAAAATGAATGGTTAGGGAATATATCCTCTAACAATTACTTCTTTTTGAGAGATGTCAAAAGGGAATTATAGAAAGAGAAGGTATTGTCAAGGTCTTAATACTTATCTTCTATCTGAACTCTTCTGTTGACTCGTCATCCGATTCTAGACACATCTTCATGTTTTAAGGATATCGATAATCCTCATCGTCGTCAAATCGTAGTATCCTCGAAAGATTCCACAATAGAAGTTTGCATCTTCCAGGAATTTTGTCCTGCTCAACACAACCATCTCAAACGAATGCGCCTATCTTAACTTACTCGTTGGTACTGAAAGAGATATGTCCTAAGTCCAATCATGCATGAGGATTTAGAAATAACTTTTATATAATCTGTTTTGATTTCATTGATATTAATAAAAGGCTTGTTTTGTTTTTATTGCGGGCTCTATCTATTTAAATGTTTAAATAATATATACCACAGTTTAGAGTAAAGCTTTTTATGGATTGTGATGAGATCATAATAATGAGACCTAAAAGATGATAACTCTAAACTTAAATAGTTCTTGGTCGTAGGATTACTAACTGGTAATTAATAATCCGCAAAGATCGGTACATACTATGCTTGCTTCATTATGAAGGATGTCTGTTCTCATAGACATTTGTGTGGTGACACTATAGCTAGTATGTAGGTGCTTAATATAGAATAAGTTCACTAAACATGACTCACACAGCTGAACAACTGATGTAGTTCACTCACGTGTCAGCAGTTGTTCACATAGTGATAGTTGTACAAGTATCCTTAGACTTGAGGTCATCATAGTCATCTTGTGTACACTGAACTATGCTTTGGTTTAGTTCTTAGTCTCAAGGGACAATTATAAGGGTTCTACTGGGTATAGGAATTTGTACACGAATATAGTGTATGATCAATAAAGGATCTACTCATTCCAGTGTAGGAAGAGAATGTTAAATGCTGATCCACTTATGTTAGTTCAGGAATCTCTGGTCAGAGTGAATGAAATTAGAAAGGAGTTTCTAATTTACATTAAATAGAACTAAGCATAGTGAATGGGAAAGCAAGTGATTAAATAAGATAGGCTTGACACAAGTTTCATGCCTTGTATTTAATCGTGACATTGCAGAGTAGAAGGAATTAATTGTACGGTAACTACTCACTGAATAGGTTCTTGGTATTCTAAGCAGTGAATTCGTATTATCCGGATAGTCGCGATATGCTGAGAAGTATCTATCCCTCACGATGTAGAATAAATATGATTAATTAATTAATCATATTTAATGAATTAGAGAATTTATATAAATAATGATAAAATAATTTTATTATTATTTATTTCTACTATCGGCTTAATATTGAATCTACATGGTCACACCATAAAAGAGAATGATTTAATGGTGGAGGAATTAATTAATAATGGCTGATAATTATTTATTTATGAAATAAATAATTAATTGGAAAATTTAATAATTGATTAAATGAGATTTAATTGATTATAAATTAATTAAGAAAAGGTTCTTAATATTATTAATTAAGAATTTAATTTTTGGAAATTAAATCAAGAGAGGGAATTTTTTCTAAAGTGTTTAGAAGAAGGATTAATAATTAAAAGGTGTTTTAATTATTAATGAGAATAATAAAGGGTTAATAATAATAATATTTTATGGGAAAATTTTCAGCTGAAAATTTTGCCTATAAATATACTATTATAAACCCTATTTTTGCCTCAACCTAAAAATTTTACAAAACCCTAATTCTCTCCACCTCCTCCTTCTCCATTACATCGTTTTCTTGGTGGATACCGGTGGAGTTCTTCACACTTGAGGAGCAGCTGCTAAGGATCTCCGCTCGTGGTTCTTGGATCGCTATTAAAGACCTCCATCTTTTCATTAATGTAAAGCTTCTTAAGGTAAACATACTGAACTACGAATTAAATATTATTTTTCGCATGGATCCTGCGGAGGGTTTCGGTTTTTTTTTTAAGATTTAAGTTTACGTTTTCGCTGCGTTTATGTGCTAAAACCCTTCGGCCACAACATCAGTAAAGTCCTTGGGGGTCACACCATGGTAAGACCAATCCCAGGCATGCTTTGTGGATCCAACCATAGTATCCCCTCGGCGGAATCCCTAAAGAGGCTGGAAAGCACTAGTGGCAGCAGAGACTGGAGCAGCAGCAGAGATGGGGGCATTCTGGACTTCAGTTCCCTCAGCAGGAGTCTCCACCATAGGCTCCTTGTGCTTCCTTAGGAAGCTAGGCTCCGTAGCATTTCATCGGGTGTCCAGTCCCACAAGGCGAGCCTTCTTCATCCTCGCGGTCTCCTCAACAACAGGCATGTTATCCTCATTAATTTCCTTAGCAGCTGCAAAAATAAGAGAAAAACAAAAATAAGTGGTGTCAATAATGCATGGAAGAAAGTAAAAACAAGAAGGGAAGAAAAATACCCTGAGGAGAAACTGAGGAGAACCCCGCTTGAATAAGGGAAAACTCCTCTAAAAGAGTCCAGCTAGGAGTGGCACCATCATCCCGAGTGAGCTCGTTATAAATGATAGTTTCCTCGGGGATTAGGTGAATGGATTTACGTTTACCATCGCTAACCTTCCCGAAGGAAGATCTGAAGAGGGTGCCCCAGTCCCCATTCTCCCACCTTAACCCGACAAAACTACTCCTCCAATGTGGGTTGTTGTCGGGAATGGAAGCACTATTAATATATGTTTACACTTGGGCCTTTGTTTAATGTAGACCCAACCACAAAGACTCTAAGAACTGTTATAACACTGGAAGATTTTCCTAAAAACTGCTATTGATAAAAGAAAACCTCCCCTAAGACAAGAAATCATGAAACATAAAATGTTCCTCCAGGCGTTTGAAGGAAGCTGACAGGGGTTGATTTGCAAGTCTGCAAGCAAGTGAGGGATGAAATCGAGGAAAGGAAACCTAAGCTCAGCATTAAGGGCATCTGTGTAAATAAAAAGTGTGTCTGGTTTCCAGTGGCAAGTACGAACACCACCACTAACAGGAACTAGCCTAAGAGGGGGACGAACATTATAAAGTTCGTTCATTTTATCAAAATCTATATTATGTCAGGTGTTGTAATAATAAAACGAATCAAGATGTGCATAAGAGGGGTACTCGTCCCCTCTAGTGTTAATCATATCTAATAAAGACATGTAAGAAGAGCGGATTTCGATATCGTTACCTCATTTCGAAACTGAGGCAATCTTGGCCGCTCTCTCAGCACCCTTGTCTGTCATTAATGGAGGAAAAAGAAAGCTTGGAAGCTTGGGGAGATGAAAAAGGCCGGAAAAGGCTAAAGAGATGGCCAGAAATTTCCTAAAGACAGAGGAGTGTTGAGAGTGTTGAGAGGAGAGGAGATTTCTTGAAATGAAATGAGAGGTGTGAGTGAAATCACACCCCCACCTCACTCTTATATAACCTCCCAAACCAGCAAAATGGGCCTAAAAAACCCATTTGGGCCCAAAAAACAGAAGGATCTAGAAAGATCTAGGAGTTTTTTAAGAATAAAAAATTAAAAACTTGATTTAAATGTATATTTTTGAGGAAATTCTGGAAGGATCCCGAAGAATCTGGAAATAAAAGTGACAAGTGAGGAATAAATTTCAGAATTCCAGAACATTCTGGAATTTGGGTTTGAAATAGAGGCTCAACCCAAATCTTACTGGGCCTGGGAGTATGGAAGCCCAGTGTAAGGGCCCAAGTCAGAAATATATTATAAAAATGTGAATCTTATTGGGCCTAGGAAATATAACAAGCCCCTTTGGAATCAAGCCCAATAAAAGGGCCCAAATCTAGAAGTATCTAAAAAAGAAAATTATGGGCCCAAAGGAAGGCCCAGGGTTGAGGCCCAACTATGTTTAAGGGATGGAATTAAATCAGGCCCATGTGCTAGGGCCCATTTAGAAGCCCAGAAAAATCCTAGCCCCGAGAAATTATTTAAAAGAATAAAATATATACGAGCATAGTCCTTGACCTGATTCGATCAGGATTAATGTTGTGTTCTTAGTCGAATACTTCTGCTCGAAAACATCATCGACCAGGATAAAAAGAAGGCAATAATTCGGTAAAAAAAACCAAAATCCTGACCGAAAAGGACAGGATCTTGGTCGAATTACAAAATAAGGGGGAAAATTCCTGACCGAATCGGTCAGGTTCTAGTCGAACACTCCTCCTCGAAAACGCCTTCGATCAGGGTTAGAAAGAAAGGTTAATTCGGTCAAGAACGTAAATCTTGACCGAAAAGGTTATAATCCTGATCGAAAATCGATTAGGAATTTTGCTCGAATGATCCTCCTCGACAGCACCCTCGATCTGGGCATTATAGGGGCTAATTGGACCAGGATCCTGGTCGAACAGGATTCCTGGTCGAACAGGATTCCTGGTCGAACTGTGTATTAAAAAAAAGAGAGGTAAAAAAGAAAAAAAAAAGGGAAAAAGTGGGGGGGAATTCCTGAAAAATTTCAGAAATTAGGGAATAAATTCCAGAAATTAAGGAATAAATCCCAAAAATTAAGGAATAAATCACAGAAATTAAGGAATAAATCCCAGAAATTAAGGAATAAATTCCAGAAATTAAGGAATAAATTCCAGTAATTAAGGAATAAATTTCAGAAATTAAGAATTAAGGAATAAATCCCATAATTAAGGGAAAAATTCCTGAAAATTAAGGAAAATTCCCAGAAATTAAGGGAAAATTTCTGAAAATTAAGATAACTCCTAAATAATAGGAATAAAGGTAAATCGATGTAAATGTGTAGGTCGCTCCACACTTTACGCAAAAACGATACCCTGTAAGTGAACGAATGAACTCAACTTATGCGAAACCTTTTCACGGTTTCCCGGAAGTTGGGGGGGGCAAATGATAGGGAATAAAATTAGGCTTGAGTATGTAATTAATGTTGCATTAATTATATCAGAATTAGGCTGAAAGTTAGGCCCATTTGAAAGGGCCCAAAACTCTGAATATTACTTAATTTCGTAATTAATTAATAAGGGATAAGTCAGCTGATAAGATGAGTCCTAGTGGGGAAATAAATCATTGTAGATTGGCCTCCAAGGAAACTCATGGGATAAGGAATCTGTTTCCTACTTATTAGAACTCCAAAGTCCATTCTAATTCTGAGAATTGCCCACCAAGTCTCCTAACCCAAGTCCAATTCAAGGACTCCCAACATTTATATAAGGGGTCTCACCCCCACAAATCAGAACTACGTTTTTTGACTTGATCCTTGACAATCAGCAAGGTACGTAGGCATCTTGTTAAGACGGATCGAGTTACGAGACACAAGAGCAGTCAAATCGAGTCTCGAATCTCATGTACCCTGGTAATATATACAGCAATTAATATACCTTAGTTTTTAATCCATAACAAGTGAGAATACAATAAAACCTCGATAAATTAATATCTTTGAGATCATGAAAAATTATTAATTAATCGAAATATTAATTTATAGATAAATTAATAATTTATTAATTTATCGATATATTAATAATTTATTAATTTATTGAGATATATTATTTAAAATTTTATAACGTATACAATACTCAAAGTAATAATTTATTTTCATCTATTGAATACTTAAAATAATATTAAGAAATATTTATGAATTTAATTAAATTGAAAAGATTCACTTATTTAATTAGATTACGTGATGTCCTGAAGTTCTCAAAATGGTTCAAGCCAGGACCCTATCTTTTCTAAATCAGTTTTGGTCTCATTTGCCACAACAATAAAAGGGATCTTATTTAACTAAGTACACGGGAGTCGGTCTCACAAAAAGATATCCTTAAAGTAACAATTACATTACGTAATTTCCTCTTGTAACATGAACATCTATGCCAGAGCTCCATAATGCACTAAGAAATATTCAAGATGAAGTATAGGCGATATCAATTTTAAAAAGAAAATTGAGGTTTACTATAAAAATGCATCCTAGAAATCTATAATTTTGATGTGATTATTAATTTATATATTATATGGGACTTATATGTATTAATTAAAAATAATATCTTATAAATTTAGCGAATTATTAATTAAGCATAAAGGATCCGACTCGGGGTTACAAGAAATTATTATTAATTTAACGAAGTTATTAATTTATCGAGTATTAATTTATCGAGGTTTAAATGTAAATAACTGTAAATATGTATTATCTGGAAAAAATGACAAAAATAGCAGATTTTTGAAAAAATTTAGCAAAAATAGTCATTTTGAAAAAAGTGGCCAATTTTGGCCGATTGAATACTCCACTGTCAGTTGGGTATCCCAATTTGTATAAGATACTCCAGTGGTAGTTGGGTATTTCATATATGGGATACTCCACTGCTAGTTGGATATCTTGTATAAAGTGGATACTCCAGTGACAGTTGGGTATCCAATCGATTAAAGTTGGCCAACTTTTCAGAAATGGGTTATTTTTGTCAATTTTGTGTAAAAATAGGCTAAATTTGTCCTTCACCCTATTTCTGGTTATCCTAATCTTTTTATTCCACGTAAATAATAAATATGCTGAAGCCCTTCAAGTTCTATTATTTGAGAGAAATTATGTGATCAACTTTCAGCTGCTTCGTCTGTTCTATGACTTTTATAGTTGTTTTATATTATTTTGACTAAAGATGTATATATTAATTTTTCAAAATATCATCTTTATTTCGTTAATTTATAAAGTTTAGCTAAACTTCGTGCGCAATACCCGGGCAATTGCTAGTTACAATTACAAGGAATAAGAAATATATGATCTTACCTATTTTGGACAACAGGCTTTACCTCTAGCTGGTGCATACACAATTAAATTCTCATTACAAATAATACACGTTCTTATGCAACATGTACCTCACGTAGGGAACTTAAACGGAATCGGAGGTAAAAACGCTTGGGTTAATACAAAATCGGATGTATAAGTAGCTTTGAGAGGAATTAAGCGGATTTTGACCGCTTAAACGATTTTTGACCGATTAAAAGGGGATTAAAAATAATTAGAAAAAATTAAATCTTATTTTTAAAAAAAGTGTAATTTAATATTTTATAAATGTTACTTATATTTTTTAAGTTAATTTTGACTTTGTGATGATTATTTTATTGATTTGTTATGATACGTGAATGTTATCTCTTTATTCGAAAAAAATATTCATTATTTTTAATATATATATACATATTTATTTATTTATTTATTCATAATCCAATTAAGTGTCCGCTTTTAAAACCGCTTAAGCGTCCGTTTTAGGTGTTTAAACGCTACAAGATAACCTCACCGCTTAGCTCCAATTTACGCTTTTTAGAACACTGATACTTGCAACACTGATACTGAGACGACTTTACAAATAATGCATGTTCTTCCATTGCTTAACACACGCTCAAATACTGAGACAACAGTGGAAGTTGGATTCTAAAGCGAGGCAGCAGCTGTTGAGAAACTCACTAACAAGTAAAGCAACATAGAGGCAAGTGTATAAAGAATTTAACAAGTTTAGGCCAAGACCACAGTTAACAAAACAAAACATGCAGGTAAACAAAATCAGTAACTGAAATAACGTAGAGAGAAAGAAAGATGTACCCGAAACCATAGCTTTCAACAGTGACTGAAATAAAGTTTTACAGATACAAAACGCCAAGAAAATGATTACAGCTGAGTCACCAGGCCTTGCTCGAAGTCCTGGCTGCTCTTGAAGAGATTATTGCCCCCTACCTGCTGCGTTTGGGATGTGCGCAATATCTCCACCAGGATAAAACAGCTCGGAGTTTATGTTAACAGCAGCAACAAAACCTCCACTTCGACCAGCACCTCAGTCGCCGGAAAATATCAGCACTTCAGGACTTATGGGAGAAATGCAGAGAGATTGAAGAGAAGAGATGAGAATGTAGTGTGCTGTATTCATTCAATTTAGCCTCTATTTATAGGAGAGGAAAAATGAAACTGTCCACACACTTAATGTCTGAATTAAACTGCTCCATTAATGAAAAAATCAAAACTGATCAGATTTTGAATTCATAAATGAAAAAAAAAAATCAAAACTGAACAGCTTTTGAATTTAAATTATTTGTAACAGCTTTTCACATTAACACCCACATTATTATCAGAACTTAAGTTAAGTTCTGATTCGACTCATCAGTACTTAAGTTCTGATTCGACTCATCAGTACTTAAGTTCTGATTCTGATATCAGAACTTGTTAAGTTCTGATTTTATTCATCAGTTCTTAAGTTCTGATTCTTATATCAGAACTTGTTACAGATCAGATTATTTGCAGGTTCAATATATTTAGACTACTTAGCCTATTTCAGAACCCAGCCCAATAATCCAATCACCGATAAATAAATTCGAATTAAAATAATTCTCAAATAAATAAAATCCTCGCCCAGGTCGCCTCGCGTACGCGAGACGCCGAGACATTCGCCCAAATCGCCCTTCGACCCGACCCGGTCCGGTCCGGTGCGGTGCGTGGCGGGGCGGGGCGCGCGTGTGTGTGTGCGCGCGTGAAGCACACAACAACACAATGGACCATCACACACCTTAGTAGTTGTATACTACTCATGTGGGTAATACCATATAAAGCACACAACCCCCTTTATTTATTTCAATGTGGGACAAACATTCTCAAATTTTCCAAGCTTTTCCAAGCTACTTTCATCTCTCATTTCATATGGATTTCATTAAGAAAATTCTTAAAACCATACATGAAAATTTAAGTTCAAATATCATTGAACAATTTCCAATCATTAGATTTTAGGATTAACATCAAGAACATAATTAAATTAAGCTCTAAAATCCTAATTTTCTAACAATCCCCCACAAATCCATACAGAAATGTGATCAATTTCCCATCATGACTTGTTTTTCAGAGTCGGTACCCTTCCGGGTTTGAACCCTCCTAATTCCTCTACTTCAATGGCTATCGGACTCAGATGGAATGTTTCACCTTGAATCTTAATCCGTTTAGTATAACCATATTCCATAGACGACGACAAGTCAAAGGTTATGGTGTCAATCTACGGCTTTGAGACATTAATGGTCATGTCTCGATCCTGTTCGTCGAATGCTTCAAGGATTAACCCTATCCTCTAATTGCGACCACACAATTACATTCGCTTAGCTGGGCATCTCCAGAGATATACTGCCTCTATCTCGTCAAATGACTTGATCCCATTCAGAGTTTTAACACTCTTGCTTTTCTGGCAGTGTCAGTACCTTCTAGGTTTACAGGGGATAGACTCAGATACTATAGTATCATCTATGTAGCAAAGGTACTACCAACTCATCCTTACAGCTTGTTATTACCCATTGAATACACTTCGAGGGATCTCCTCTCATGTGTATTGGGTTCCCACTGTTGATGAATTATGATGGGTTGACAATCCCATCCCCAACCTTGACTTAAGGACCACTGCAGGTTCCAGTCCTTTAGTAAGAGGATCAGCTATATTATTCTGAGTTCCTATGAACTCTATAGCTATGATCCTATCAGTCACTAAACCCCTTATAGACTTGAGTCTAACTTGGATGTGTCTCTTAGTTTTAGCATTATGCTTTTTACTGCTAATCTTGTCGATAGTTGTTCGACTATCACAGTGAATAGCAATAGCAGGAAGCGGTCTGCTTACTACAGGTATTGCAGACATAAGTCCGTGTAACCATTCAGCCTCCGTCCCTGTGGCATCAAGTGCACACAACTCAGCCTCAAAAGTAGACCGAGTAACAATAGTCTGTCTGCTTGACTTCCAGGATATTGCTCCACCAGCCAAGGTGAACACGTATCCAGTCACTCCATTGGAACCAGACTTCTTAGCTATCCAACTTGCATCACTGTACCCTTCAAGCATACCAGGAAATCTCCTGTAGTGTAAACTAAGGTACATTGTGCCTTTTAGATATCTAAGTACTCTATCAAGAGCATCCCAATGAGTTCTGTTTGGACAGCTTGTATATCTCGCCAATTTAGACACAGAATATGAAATATCTGGTCTAGTACAGTTAGCAAGATACTGCAAGCTCCCAATAATCTGAGAATACCTTAACTGAGACACAGGCACTCCTGAAGTATTCTTGACAAGGGCAACTTTCGAATCATAAGGTGTACTAGCGATTCTACACTGTGAATAACCATATTTCTCAAGTATAGATTTCTCTATATAATGAGATTGAGTCAAGGTTATTCCTTCAGTGGACTGAATCAATTTGATTCCAAGAATCACACTTGCCTCACCCATATCCTTCATTTCAAAATGTCTTTTCAAGAATTCTTTAGTCTCGTTAATAATCTCAATATTGGTTCCAAACAGTAAAATGTCATCCACATATAGGCACAAAATAACACACTCATTACCTTTAACTTTAGTGTAGACACACTTATCACTTTCATTAATCTTATAACTGAAAGGCAATATAGTTTCATCAAACTTTTTATGCCAATCTCTGGGAGCTTGTTTCAAGCCATAGATGGACTTGATCAACTTACATACTTTCCTTTCATTGCCTGATGCAACAAATCCATCAGGCTGATCCATATAAATCTCTTCCTCAAGTTCACCATGAAGAAAAGCCGTCTTTACATCCATCTGATGGATGATAAGACCATGGACTGAAGCCAATGCTATAAGCATTCGGATTGTTACCATTCTTGCAACTGGAGAGTATGTATCAAAATAATCAATTCCTTCCTTTTGCTTAAAACCCTTAGCTACCAGTCTAGCTTTGTACTTATCTATTGAGCCGTCAGGGTTCAACTTCCTTTTAAAGACCCATTTGCACCCAATAGTAGAACACCCAGGAGGGAGATCAACCAACTCCCATGTTCCATTGGAAACAATAGAGTCAATTTCACTCTTGATAGCGCCCTTCCAGTGCCTTGACTCAGAAGAATCCATAGCTTGCCGGAAAGTTAAAGGTTCGTCCTCGATATTGTAAGTGATGAAATCACCTCCAAAATCCTTGACTATTTTTGCACGCTTACTTCTCCTTGGTTCCTCTAATTCCTTAGGAATAGAGCTACTACTAGGTTCCGCCCCCACATTTGTCATCTTTTCCACATGATCAGGAATAGAACTTGATGTGTGAGTAGGATCTTCCTCAGAAGTCGTTTCAGGTATTCCAGTCTTCATAGGGTAGACATCCTCAAAGAATGTCGCATCTCGAAATTCAACTATCGTGTTTGCCACTATACCATCTATGTCAGATTTTAACACTAAAAATCTCATAGTTGTAGTGGTTTCAAGATAGCCCAGAAAGATACAGTCAACAGTCTTTGGACCTAGTTTCTTTCTCTTGTGTTCAGGAACAAGCACCTTAGCAAGGCACCCCCACACACGAAGATACTTAAGACTAGTCATCCTGCCTTTCCATAACTCCAAGGGTGTTTTATCCATGTGTTTCAGAGGGACTCTATTCAAAATATGGCAAGCCGTATTTAGAGCCTCTCCCCACATGTAGTTAGGCAACCCAGAGTTAATAAGCATACTATTAATCATATCTTTAAATGTTCTGTTCTTTCGCTCAGCAACCCCATTAGACTCAGGTGTGTATGGTGGAGTAACTTCATGAACTATACCATTGTTTGCACAAAATTCATTAAAAGCATTACTCGTATACTCACCACCTCTATCAGATCTCAATCTTTTAAGTAATTTACTAGTTTATTTTTCTACTTCAGTTTTATATATAATAATTTTACTAAGTGCTTCATCCTTATGTCTAAGTAAATAAACATAACAGTATCTACTACTATCATCTATAAAAGTAATGAAGTATCTAAACTGGTCCTTGGTCAACACACCACCAAATTCACAAATATCAGTGTGTACTAAATCTAACAAGTCTGAATCCCTAACAATGTTATGAAAAGGTTTCCTTATTTGTTTAGCAGACACACATACTTGACATTTAGAATTCTTTTCTATGGTATATTTTGGAATCAACTCTAAGTTCATCATGTTCTTAAGAGCACCAAAGTTTAAATGACCTAGTCTAGCATGCCATATATTTGAGGATTCAATACAATTAACAGTAGGAATAACATTATTATTCAAACTTCCCAAAACAGGATCCGCATTAATAACAAATAAACCATTTGACAAGTAACCCTTGCCAAAGAATGTACCAGTGTGAATAAGAACTACTTTATTACACTTGAACGAAATTTCAAAACCACTAGAAACTAAACAGCTTCCACTTATTATATTTCTACGCATATCGGGAACATGATGCACTCTCGTCAGAGATAGAATACGTCCTGAAGGGAACTTCAGATCCACGTTTCCAACTCCATGTACTTGAGCAGCACTAGCATTCCCCATCTTCACAGTCAGGCTATGACTTTGTTGATAAGATACAAATAAACTAATATCAGCACAAATATGTACATTAGCTCCAGTATCTATCAACCATTCATTTGACAGATAGGTAGAAAATATCACAGGGTTGTAGGATACATACCGGTCAACGTTGGTTTCAGAAGCCGTAGCCTCACCAACAACCATGTTCACTACAGGCCCACTTGCGGTTCCAAGCACAACATTTGCTTGTGCTACCTCGGTTTTCTTCGCTTTCTTCGTAGGACAGTCCTTACTCCAGTGTCCAACCTGCCCACAAGACCAGCATGGTTTGTTTGTCTTGGGTTTCTTGGCCTTGTCCTTGTCACTCTTAGGTTTATTACTATTAGCTTTCTTAGCAAAAGCCTTCCTCTTTTGTCCTACAGTTGCTATGTTTACCTTCGAGGTACCGTGTTCAGTTGGCATCACATGTCCCTGTTTGGACTTGTGTTGTTCTTGCACCGAGATGTCCAGCATAAGGTTGGTCCAGGTGATCTCTCCTTTCTGTCTTTTCAGGGAGAGAGAGAACTCTTCCCAAGACTTCGGGAGCTTTTCAATCACACTCATCACCTTGAACTTCTCCGGGAGATTCATTCCAGACTCCTTCAAAGCATGCACTATCATCTCGAACTCATGCACCTGCTCAGTCATGGACTTATTGTCCACCAGCTTGAACTCGAGGAACCTTGCCACAGAATACTTTTCTAGACCTTGTGAGTCAGTATTATGTGTCTGGTCCAGCTTCTCCCATAAGAGTTTTGCAGAGTAGGCATCAGAAGAATAGACATCAAACAAAGTGTTTGTTAGTGCCGCCAGAATGGCCGCTCTAGCCACTCCATCCTTCTCAGCCCACTTCGCAAAAGCCTTAACTGTGTCAGCCTTCTCTTGATCCACTACTGGTTTCTCATATTCCACAACCGGCCACAGACCCTTTATAGTCAACCACAGCTTCATCCTTTTCTGCCAGCGAGAAAAGCCAATGCCACCGTTGAATTTCTCCGGTAAACCGGTTAGTTCAACAGCTTGTGGGAAACTATAGGTGGTCCAATCAATGGCCCCAGCAGTTACACCCGAACTGCTACCACCACCAACGATAACCTCACTTTCGTTAACCATTATGCTAAATTCTAAATAACCAATAATCTCTTCAAGAATGTTGAGAAACTCACTAACAAGTAAAGCAACATAGAGGCAAGTGTATAAAGAATTTAACAAGTTTAGGCCAAGACCACAGTTAACAAAACAAAACATGCAGGTAAACAAAATCAGTAACTGAAATAACGTAGAGAGAAAGAAAGATGTACCCGAAACCATAGCTTTCAACAGTGACTGAAATAAAGTTTTACAGATACAAAACGCCAAGAAAATGATTACAGCTGAGTCACCAGGCCTTGCTCGAAGTCCTGGCTGCTCTTGAAGAGATTATTGCCCCCTACCTGCTGCGTTTGGGATGTGCGCAATATCTCCACCAGGATAAAACAGCTCGGAGTTTATGTTAACAGCAGCAACAAAACCTCCACTTCGACCAGCACCTCAGTCGCCGGAAAATATCAGCACTTCAGGACTTATGGGAGAAATGCAGAGAGATTGAAGAGAAGAGATGAGAATGTAGTGTGTTGTATTCATTCAATTTAGCCTCTATTTATAGGAGAGGAAAAATGAAACTGTCCACACACTTAATGTCTGAATTAAACTGCTCCATTAATGAAAAAATCAAAACTGATCAGATTTTGAATTCATAAATGAAAAAAAAAATCAAAACTGAACAGCTTTTGAATTTAAATTATTTGTAACAGCTTTTCACATTAACACCCACATTATTATCAGAACTTAAGTTAAGTTCTGATTCGACTCATCAGTACTTAAGTTCTGATTCTGATATCAGAACTTGTTAAGTTCTGATTTTATTCATCAATTCTTAAGTTCTGATTTTTATATCAGAACTTGTTACAGATCAGATTATTTGCAGGTTCAATATATTTAGACTACTTAGCCTATTTCAGAACCCAGCCCAATAATCCAATCACCGATAAATAAATTCGAATTAAAATAATTCTCAAATAAATAAAATCCTCGCCCAGGTCGCCTCGCGTACGCGAGACGCCGAGACATTCGCCCAAATCGCCCTTCGACCCGGTCCGGTCCGGTGCGGGGCGGGGCGCGTGTGTGTGTGCGCGCGTGAAGCACACAACAACACAATGGACCATCACACACCTTAGTAGTTGTATACTACTCATGTGTGTAATACCATATAAAGCACACAACCCCCTTTATTTATTTCAATGTGGGACAAACATTCTCAAATTTTCCAAACTTTTCCAAGCTACTTTCATCTCTCATTTCATATGGATTTCATTAAGAAAATTCTTAAAACCATACATGAAAATTTAAGTTCAAATATCATTGAATAATTTCCAATCATTAGATTTTAGGATTAACATCAAGAACATAATTAAATTAAGCTCTAAAATCCTAATTTTCTAACAGCAACTCTTGGTTCCTAACTAATTTAATAGTTCCCCAAGAACAGACGGCAAACAATTAAACACGGACCTTTCTGGTGAGTTCACTGCATGAAAATCGCACAGAGCAGGACCTGCAAGTTTCCATGCAAAGTGGCATTTTCTGACATCTCCTTTGATCTTAGCGAAGTTATAACAAACATGATATATGGCAAGGGCGTCTACATGAATATCGTCCATGTTCCTCGACCTTTGTTCAAAGTCTGCAGCACCATAAAGAATCTGCAAGAGGGAGGGAGTCATTTATAATGGTCGAAATTTCTTTATGGCACTGCAGACATATTTGACAGTAGCAAGTAGGAATTCTCACCTCCTTGTATTTATTGATAACAGCCTCAGCAGGGTTCATTTTTGACTGGTTTTTGGAAGACAACGCCGCACACATCTCTTGCCTGTAATTATCATAGTTTTCCTTCCAAAACTTCAATTTTGCATCAGGGATCTGTACAAGCTCAAAGAGAGGAAGTTTCCTGATTTCTGCAGATGAGAAAAACCACCAAAAGTGAAAATACTGTGGTTAATATATATCTTAAAATTTTAAGGTAGATAACAGTGAATATTAAAAGTCTATAGAGTTATAAAAACTAAAACTAATCTGCTGAGGTGCCTCCACCTCCAACAATCAAGATCTAAAGGTAAGAGGGAAAACATTCATTTAGATATAAAGAGTAAGGTTACATAAACACCAATTGGCCATTGCAAGGCTTTCTTTTATAAACTACAAACTTATTCATTAGTACTCCTATATGACTTCCTAAAATAATCTGTGCTATACTATATATCTATTACTAAAACTGCACTGAACAAATTTTACATATCGTATTGTCTCGTATAAGTCCAATAATAAATTACTCACCCCTGAACGTTTTTATTAATTGCACATACCAGTAGTTAATTTATTAGTAGAATTTGTTTTCTTGACTTTATGTGCATTGTTATATTCTTGTTTCTTAAGATCACTTGATAAACATAATATAATTTTGTGTAAAAATTTTAATGTTATCTATTAATTAACTAACAATTATCCTGTGTTTTGCACTTGGTTTTTTTAGATAAATTGACTCCACCGAAATATTAATATTTCCGTGGGGTCAGATGATATATTCGGGGTCAGATTGAAGCTTAAAGCTTAAGTTTGCCTGATTTGCCATTTGCCACATATATGAGAAACAAATAGATAACTTGCTAGTTTATAGAGATAGAGGCTTTAGTCTATACCCGGAAATTTGTGAACTGCACGAATAACTCGATACAAAAAATTAGTGTTTGTGTTTGTCTTTTTACACGACACAAACAATGAGAGAAAAACAGCCAAAAGCAACGAGAGAAAATACTGAGGTTAATCTACCTAAACATTTCAAAGGCACATGACAGTGAATATTAACAAGGACGATAAACTGTTTAATGTATATACATACAACACCTCTGTCTATAGAGTAATAAAAACTAAAACTAATTTGGTGAGGTGCCTACACCTCCACTAATCAAAATCGGAAGGGTAATTGCGACTGCCGAGGTGTAAAAGAGAAAAAATTGGGGTGTTGGCCCCAATTGACACTTTGAGGTAAAAAATGGTCTAAAATGTCACTTTCGCGAAAAATTGCCCAAAATGTCAATTTAAGACGTTACATCGTGTACCGTTTGGAAAACAACCAAAACGCTACACGATGTAGCGTTTTGCATCTTTTTTTTATTTCAAAGTCATGCGCTACTTTATCTGGCGTTAGCATGGTTTTACCTTTTTTTATATATTTAGTAGCCAAAATGCTACATGTAGTGTTTTCGCACCAAAACACTACATCATGTAGCGTTTTAACCCCAAAACACTACTTCATATAGCGTTTTACACAAATTATTTTTTTTAATAAAAATTTTTAAACCCAAAAAAAATTATTAAATCCTAAATTAATAAAAAAAAATTATTTCTAAAACCTAAAATGAGATTGGTAAACCCTAAAATTTTAAAAATTATTAAATTCAATTACGCTGTTAAATTTTAAAATTATTTAATTTACAGTTTACACTTTTTGTTACTAGGGTTTAGGGCCAAGATTAAATTAGGGTTCAGGCTCTAGAGCCCTAAACTCTAAATCGGTGTACGTTTTATTAGTTTCTTGTTTTAATACTTCTAAGACCCAAACGGGGATTGGTGAACCCTAAAATGTTAAAAATTATTAATTTAAATGTGTTTTAATTTAATTTAATATTTTTAAAACTCAAAAGGGGGTTATTGAACCCTGAAAAAATAAAAATTGTTAAATTAGGACATCTTTAAATTTAAAAATATTAATTTAAAAATAATTGTTAAAAATTTAACATTAAGTGATGTTTTCGGTCTCAAAAGATACACAATAAAAAGCTTAAAAATTTTAAAAAACAAAGGAACACACACAACGATAGATAGTCTAGCGTGTGGGGTATATATTAAAGAAAAAAAAGAGAACATAACACACGGACTAGCGTTTTGGTTGTATATTAAAACGTTACACGATGTTCCGTGTTGAAGTGACATTGTTGAAATGACATTTTCGGTCTTAATTTTCAATGACATTTTGAGCATTTTTTACCGAAATGGTGACATTTTGGACCTTTTCTGAAAAAATTGTTGCTATACTTATAAGAAATATAAACTACAATTGGCCATTGCAAGGCTTTGTTCCTATAACTACAAACTTGTTCATTAGTATATGATTTCATAAAAAAGTCATTGCTATACTATCTATCTGGTACTAAAACCGAACCGAACTGAACAAATTTTACCAATTGTAATGTCTTGTTTAAGCCAATAATAAAACACTTACATCTGAACTTTTTTATTAATTGCACATCAGTGGTCAATTTATTAGTAGAATGTGTTTCTGTACTTAATGGGCAGTGCCACAGACCACAGTGGTATATTCTTGTTCATTAGGATCACTTAGATAAACTTAATAAAATTTCGTAGAATAATTAGCATGTCCTTTGCACTCGGTTTTTTAGATAAACTGACCCTGCCGAAATATTACAACTTCTCATTTCCTTAAGTAAGAAAAGTTTGTAATATTTCGGTGGGGTCAAATGATATATTCGGGGTCAGATTGAAGCTTAAGTTTGCATGATTTGCTACACATTTGAGAAACAAATAGATAACTTGTGAGTGTGCAGGGACAGGGGCTCTCCTGGTGTCTGAATTTGGCGTATATGTGTGTGCATGCATTCCTTGAAACGGCTTTATTATGTTTTTTTAAATCACATTTTCACATAAGTCTGTCCTCAAAACAAATAGCTGGGCACATGGTATGATAGAACTAATCACCAACACTCACCTGTAGACGTTCTTTCAGTTTTATAAGTGTCCACTGTATCACATATTTTTCCAAGAACAGAACTGGAGTGATACCCCTTAACCTTTCCCATATAATGGGGAAACAAGTCTGCTCTATATTCCTTCAGAACCTTAACCTGTTTCAGCAAAGAAAGCACAGGCACTGAATTGCTCAGTTACACAAAAGAACAATTAAAGTCTTCCTGAAGTTGGACTGACAGAAATATGCTTTAAAAATAGCAGGCAATTATAACCTCATTCCCAGTTTTGGGGGCATCTAAAGCATCATAGTAAATGTCTATTAGCTTGAGCATCTTTTTCTTCATGTTATTCTTTTCATTAGAATTATCATCCAGTGTCAAAAATCTATCCGTAAAAGCCATCCAGCTATCAGCTGCCACCCCCATACTAACACTGAAGAGCACCTCGCAGAAAAACATGCATACATGGAAGATGAATGTAATCTTTTATATAACATTAGCAATATTAGTAATTCAAGAATGGAGCCAGATCCCTGGCAATCGTATGCCAGGGACTGTTTTAATAACATATGGTTACTGCACCCTTAGATCAGTCATCCGACAACTGAGATTTAAAAAAGAATTGCTACGTACCGCGAAAACTACTTAACATCCTGGATGACTGATCTTACGGTGCAGAAAGTTTCCACGTACGTAAAAAAAAAAAAATTCAGCCGTGGGATGACTGATCTAACGGTGCAGAAACCATATGTTAAACAACCGGTCTCTGGCATACGATTGCGCTCCTTCAAGAATTAGCATAAAATATGTTTACTAGTTGTAAAAGCCAGCCTAAAGTAGATTAAACAACCTACAGTATGGAAGAGAAAGGCTTCATGTTATGTTTTTAGTTAATCCCTTGGCCCTTCAAAATTTACTAAGATTCCGTGTGCTTTAACCAATTTTATCTGATATACACTTTACATGAGATATGAACATTACTTTTATAAAGTTTGTCCATCTAATCGCAAAATTTATCACTGAACTGTGATAGCAATCTGTTCTTTGATTTTACATGCTTACAGCAGATTGATATAGAAGTAATAGGGATATAACAGAATCACGACATAAAAATGGGCTTGATACAGTTTTCACAGCTAGCACCTTTTTAAAAAAAAAATACAAGTTACAACCAGATAGTAGCTGATAATGATTCACTAAGAGATTCATATCGGAGGGATAAAATATAACTCTAAGGTAAAGTTTGAGACGGACCAACAAATATTATATACAGAGTGTTCACAAAACAAGAATTTAGAATCTAAAAATTGTAAGTGCACAATTTTAACATGCGCAACTAGGTGTGAAATTAATAGGTACACAAACAGTGAAAACTTGTCGAGTTATTTGATCCTAAAGCCAGCAGAAACTGACAATCATACAGAACAAATTTGCAGAAATCCAATGGTTCACGAAATGATACAGCATGTTTAAGTTTATTAGCAACAATTGCTTACTTTTGGTTCTTTGTGTTCAAGAAAATCTTAAAAAGTTCATTCTCCAATTCTTCACAAGGGAAGTCTCTAGGCTTTCTATGAGCATTTGGTGATGAATTCATGCGCGTCCATGCTTTACTCTCTTTATAGTAATGCAAGAGCTGGAAAAACACATCACAGGGTACATAAACTTGTATCCAGAAAACATATAATATGACCTATCCTATCTATGAGGACAATATTTGAGTAGAAAACAACAAGGGAATAATTTATAGATTAAACTGATAACCGAAACTACACCAACAAATTGCACAGTCATGCCATGAGGGCAATGCAAACTCATGCATCACTTGTGCAAATATTAGTAACAGGTCTCCTTTCACATCAAGGTTAAAATATTATTAAAAAGATTAGAGTATAAAGAAGCACAGAGCCCTTTACCGTTCAGGAAGCTGAACCTTAAAAAATAATGCAAAGTAGGTTCCTAATTCTTTAAATGAATCTAGACAAGAACGAACACACAAAAACTTAAAAAGTGTGGCAGAAGAGCAGAAACCTAAGTGATCTTGCTTGTGATCTGAAGTTTCTGAACTGCTGAAAGTTATATAAACTTCTAAACTGAGTATAGTAGGAAGGATTTGACTGTTGAATCCACAGTCCCAAAACAGGAAACTAAGGACAAGCCTATATATGTATAATATCAATATATCGAATACCGAAATTAAAATCTTGAGTTACACCAACCTGACTGTTTTTAGAGACCCAGTACATATCTCCATCAAAGTCTCCGTTAGCAATCTCGCTTGCAACTGATCTCTGACCTTTGGTAGTATATCAGTCTATATATAGTATATCAATCATCCATTACTTAAGTCATGAGTGAGTATAGGTTGTATTACTTCATATAGTATATGAGTCTGTAGTAGCAAAGACATATCTAAGTAGAGGCCAACTGTTATGGGACATCCTATGAGGACGGATCTAACTAGAGGCCTACCACCTGGTGAGACGTGCCTCTAAATTAAAATTAAAGAAAAATTTTATCAGTAATTTATAAATACAGCTATATTTTATCAAATGCCCCCCCCCAAAAAAAAACTGAGTGGCCCTAAATTACTCTCCTCTGTCTCATTCATTTGAATACATTTTTCTATATTTGACACGTATTTTAAGGTGAAAATAAAGTATATTTATATAATTAATTTCTAAATTTTTCTTTATTTAATTAAACTTCAAACAATAAAATTTTATTAAGAAGTAAAAAATTAAAATAATTTATAAAACTATATTTAAAGGAGCTTTAAAATCTGTAAGGAGCCCAGCCCCTGTCCATGATGTATACGACCTAGTGGGAATGAAACCTAGTGGGGATGAGGGAGTATATATACTAAATATTTATTACGGTAACTCATACTAGAGACTATGATATATCTTTTCTTATATTAATAGTGCCCCAATCAAAATTTAGTGTTGATCATCCATTGGGTTGTAGCTAAGATAATGATATTTCCTCTCACTGCGGTCAACATATATCATATCATTTCTTACTCAATTACATTGTTACTTCACCACTAGCAATCCAAAAAATAAAAAAAAAATGTGTATTTATAAGCATGAGTGGATACAAAATCAATTAAAATGTGTTAATATAAGTTTATAATATGCACACACAAACCTGAGTCCCATCAAAAAATTTTAACAGGAAAAATATACATGCACAAGCTTTCTAACAAAGTATATAAATGCACATAATAAGTAGATTAATAATTGCAAGATAATATTACCAAAAAAACGAAAGCACCTCTGTCCAATAAGTATGCCCTCTTTTGCAACCTTGCCAGAAAAAGCATTATGATTACCAGAAATTATGGGAGAACCACCTCTTGCATGTTCTTCAAATTTCACAATCAATATATTTTCATCACCTAATGTCCTGTGGAGAAGAGTATTTGTTGTTTCAAAATACGGACCCTGCGCCATAGAAAGACTGTCAGATACTATTAAGATTGGATGTCAAATTGTTTATTAATGTGCCTTTTTCCTGATCAAAAACGGAAACAGACCAGTTACACTTCCAAAATTTAACCATTAGAAGTATACCAATTACATCATTTTGTGACAAGCTAATAGCTAGAAATTTGTGGGTTTTCTAACAAGTTTGTATGAATACTTGGCTGTAGGTATGCATAACAAGGTTCAAGAGTAAATACAACCTTTTCTTAGGTGCAAACTTTTTTTTTGTTGTGGGTTCAACATCATTTATTAAACAATAATTAAAATTTTACTGAATATATATACTTTATTTCTTTAATATCAAATTAGGGTATAATAATATGAAAAAAATATTTGTTTAATATAGAGTGTGCGCCTGACAAAAAAATATATAGTGTGCGCGGAAACATAGTTAAATTTTGTTTCTCAACTATCCTTCTAGGTTCACCAATACCAAATTAGGGTACGGATATGAAAAACTTTTAATTTAATATTTTTCCTAATCATTTCAATTTAAGATTATTTTACATATCTGGATTTACATGAGTACATATATATTGTTCAATCACTATTTTACATATTTGGATTTACATAAGTATAACTATTGTTCAACAAATGATGCTGGAAAAAGTTATATATTTGTTGAACACTTGTCATCCTGATCAATAATCATCTAAACATCAATCTATTCTGAAAGCTAGTTATTTTTTGTACTTCGAAAATAAGTCAATACTTACTATTCATAAAAACTAGTTTCAGATACCTACTACCTACTACCTGTATATATATAGCTGAAAGGAACAAATAAAAACAACTTATTCATGTTAAAATCAATTAATATAAAACTAAAAGCTTGTGCTTGTGATATAGTAAAAAACGAAAAAAAGATTAAACAACTTATTCATGTTAAAATCAATTAATAGAAAACTAAAAGCTTGTGCTTGTGTTATAGTAAAAAACGGAAAAAAAGATTATGTGTACACTGAGAAGAAGCAAAATGGGTTACTTACCTTAAAGCTTAAACTTCCATCTCTCCAAACATGACAATGATAGTGATGTGTTTTGCCACACTCCCAATCAAGATACTGGAAGAGAAAAAGTTATAGTAATTAACAAGAAAGCAATATCTAAGTTTAAATTCCAATACCAGGAGAGCACTAAAGCCTGTGCCGTTGTTAGAAATTCTACAGGTGAACTGCTATTGCATTCTGATATAATACAATACATAATACAATTAAATTTTATTTGAATGGTAATATATCCTAAAACTAAATCAAACAAACTACTCAAACTAAATCAAACAAACTATGAGGTGGCATTAAATTTTAGGAAACTGTACAAGTGAGCTATACTCGGAGACAACATCAATATACGGAGGTCATATACTAACATTAAAAACAAAATGTTGCTAGTGATTAATTAAATCCACCCCATGTTGATTTAATACACTAACACATGAATCAGGGATCAGGATAAAATTTACCTTCCTCCTGTCTGTTAACTCAGTTCCGGCAAAAGAAAACCGGCCATTCATAGTCCAAATTTCTGATTCAAATATTTCCATGGGGTAACCTTTCATTTGTAGAATCTTGTATGCGTCTTCTTCGGAAACAACTGCTTCTAAACTCTTCCTGCACAATTTTTCAGGTCGGTTAAAACACAACTGCAGGTTTTTTTAGAGATAATAAAGATTAAAGTACCAAACTAACCTTCCTATGTAATTCAAAACAAGGAAAATCCTTCTAAATTCAAGTTCAGACAAGATCTGCCATTGTTTACTAACTTTGGAAGTGTTTTTTGGAATTGGCTTGACATGAGGTGAGAAACTTAATCTCTTCCTTGTAGGTGCATTTAAATTCCCTGAACCTGAACGAGGAGAGTCTAAAGAATAATATGCTGGTACCGGAGTGCCAGTCACCTGGACTTTGGTAAAGGGAGAACCACCTATTGCTACGAGTGCATCATTCTTGTCTGAATCGGAAGAAGGTGAGCCTAGAAGATGCTCCGGGAATGGAGAGTGGAAAATAAAACTATCCGTGCCTAGAAAAAGAGAGACGAAATTAAACACAGACTATTTTATATTTTAGTAAATGTATGAAAAGGTACTAAAGCCAGAGCATAAGACTGCAATTTAGTAAGAAATCACACATAAGCTAATAAATCTAACATACTAAATTACCTCGTTTGGATTATCAACACATCTTTAAACACACACTTTAACAAAGATCATCTTATATGCTGTAATCAAACACAAACTAATTTGAAACTAAAATTCGAGAGTTGAGAAATGAAAATGCATGCCCTGACTCTTGTACTACCAAATTGATACATGACTCTTGTACTACCAAATTGATACAAGCAGATTACTGAAAAGGATGATGACATTATCATAGCAATCAACTTTAATTTTTGATTTCATACTTGGAATAAAAAAAATTAAAAAAGAACACTGCATTAACACAAACATATGGTGCTTACAAAGAAAATAATTACCTGGTAGAGAAGAAGAGGGTCGCCTTGGAGGAGTTAGAAAAGCAGAAGTGGTTGGTTTGGGAATGTAATCTTTGAGCATGTACTTTATAAACCCACTAAAAGTTCTTATTCTTGTTTGAGAAATGATAGTTAGCATGTGAACAGAGTTGTCTTGGCCGATGGAACCTAATATTTTCCGAGCATCGGCGTCGGGTGGTGGCTGATTCTGCTCATAACATATCTTTTCGATCATTCTTTCTACCTCCACTGATAGTTCAGTTTCCGTTTCCCGAGAGAGAGAGAGATTATTTTGAAATTTGAATCAGGGTTAGTGTGTTGATATGTTAAATTAGGCGGAGTGTGTAACCAGTAGCTAGTAATGTAATCGAAGCTAAAAAAAAATGTGATCGAAGCTCAGAGAGAGAGAGAGAGAGATTCCCGCTGGTTTGAGTGATATGATTGTGATTGTGATTGTGATGGTTTGATGCTAATATATATTCTAAAGATGCAGAAACGTACAATAATAATGTGAGGTACTCTCTTTTAACAACCATTTGCAAAAGTCATATCAGTTTCTTCAGAGAGAGGGAGAGGATTAGTTCCGAAATTTAAATCTGGGTTAAGCTTGTATATGTGGGTGGATATAAATTATAATAAGAGAGATGGAGTGTGTGCAAGTACTGGCTAGTAGTGTAAGTGCAATGAGATCGTATACAGAGTGTGAGAGATTTTTCTACCGACAGACATGATGTGATACTTATCACTACTCCCCGTACCCTTAAATATTACTCCCTCTCCCTCCCATTTGTTTACACTTTCCTTTTTTTGATGTCCCTTCCAATTGTTTACATTTCAAAATTTTTCAAAAATAGTAAAGTTTTTATAATTTTTAAATTAACTACATCCACTACTTTCCTCCACTATACCCACTTTATACATATAATATTAATCGGTCCCACTACTTTACTCATTTTTTCAACTTTTTTCCACTACTTTATTATTTTTCTTAAACTCCGCGCCCCACCCAAATGTAAACATTTGGGAGGGACGGAGGGAGTATACTTCACTACTCCCCGTACCGTTAAATATTACTTTTACGTAAAAAGTATGTTTTTTTTAAAAAAAAAAAATTTAATAAAAATTTAAACATAAAACTTTTATTCGGGAAAAGAAATTTAAAAAAATATTATGAAATTATATTTTAAATAAATATTAAAAAATATGACAAAAAGTAATGTATATAATTGAATAGAAGGGAGTACTTTCTTTGTTTTCCTGAACCCCAAAACATTTTTCACAAGTGGATTCTTTTATCATTTGTTTTACTTAAACCGGAAGAGATCGTACAATAATAATGTACAAGTACTTTTTATTAAATAATAAATAATATTTGATGTGACAAGACCCAATATAATAATGCACCTAATTGAATTCATCATATTCATGATAGCTGTGTTTGAAAATTAGTTTTTTGTCAATAAATTAGTTATTTAAAATAAATTAAAGATTTAATCAAAGTGAAATCTCTAATATTAATATTAGGTAGTTAATTTTTAAAGTAATTTTTTGTTCCAAAAAATTAATTTTAAAAAAGTTATGGCAGGAGTTTTCAACTGTATACAAAAAAATTAATTAAAATATATTTTTATCAAATAATTTATCAAAATAGTTAAATTTAAATCGCTAATAAACTCAATTAGTTAATTAAAATAACTAATTTAAACCCCTCCACCTAGCAATTACAGCTAAACCTCTTTAAAGTAATAGGGTCGGTACCAAGAAAAAATATTATTTTAGCGAGTTTATTACTTTACCGGAAATAAAAATACATTGTGTCCATTATGGTGTGACCGGAGAAAATTATTATTTAGCAAGTTTATTTTTTTATCGATTATTTTTTTATCGAGATTTAATTATACTAAACACTTCAAGAAAAATAACTACTAGCCACTTATCGCCAAATATTAACATTGTTATGTTCGTTTTCGGCATATGCAATCCAACAAATATGTTATATAATCTCATAATTATCGAAGGACACAATTATAACGAGGAATATTAGTCCATTTAAGGATCACCTAAAGTTTCACGAGTAAAACCATCTCTGATAGACTCTTCAAACAAGTTCTTAAATCAAAATATAAAGAGCATGTCAAAACAACAAGCTCCTAGTGGCTATTAAAAACCTTAAGAGTCTATTCTCTCAACCCTTTTTTAAGAGCCACTAGATAGCTCTTAACTTCTTTTTATTAATAAAATATTCACATGCGCATGTTTCATTTCAAACATTTGTCATGCAGAAATTTGAAATATGAATAAAATATAACTTAAGAGGCGAAATAAAGAGTATTGTTGGAGTTGACACAGAAATTTATGTCCTAACTTGCTAAGAGTCACGTTGTTTATATTATATTTAAGAGTCTACTAAGAGACTGTTGGAGATGCTCTGACTCTACTGTTAGGTATGAATACAACACAGAGGGGGGCGAATGTGTTTTGGCTTAAATGTTTGACTTTCGATCGACTTAGGCTTTAGCAGTTGGTAGTTGTTAATGATTTAGTAGAATGGATGTTAAACATAAATAGCTGTGCAAATATGTAAAATAAAGATCTTCAAAACTCACTTAATTTTATATTAAAATGAATAGCTATTAGCTTTTCTAAACTGTCACTTGTCATTTCTATTTATAGAAAAACAAATCTTCCATTTCTGACTTAGCATATCTTTAGCATCCCGTGATTATTTTAATCTCCTCTGTCAGTTAATCTTTGTCATTGATCTTGCACATCTCTCAAGCTGCTTTTTGTAGACTTGTCAATCCAGCTGTGTGAATTGTTTGTTGATCTGCAACCTTGGATATTGAACTGTTCTGCAATTCTGTACTTAGAGAAATTTCTTCACTTCGAGATCTCCAATTAAGCTGTAGAGAACTCGATATCTCGATAGGCATGTTGGCTTGTCGATATCTCTGAAACTTCATTGTTAACTTGACTTATCGACAACTCTGAGTTCTCTAGTGAATTTTGGTTTATCGATAACTCAGAGTTCTCTAATGGACTCTGGCTTATCGATAACTCAGAGTTTTCTAATGAATGTATACTTGTCGATATCTCTGAGTTCTCGAATGGGTATCTGACTTATCGATATCTCCAATAGCTATTCCTGAGTTCTCTACACCCGGTGGATGTTGCTTATCCGTCGGGTAGACATTGCTCATTCGTCGGGTAGATATTGCTCATCCGTCGGGTAGACATTGTTCATCCGTCGGTACTCTCTGGAGTTTAAATGACTTCTTGATAAGTCATTCTGGAGTTCTCGAATGATTTCTCTATAACACTAATTATGTGACTTGTAGAGATCTTGACTTAGAATGTTTTACACCAAACAGATTTATTCAACTCCAAGCTTCTTCATAATTCTTCTGAGGCATGATCTTCTTGATCTTCTTCCAGATAGAATTCTTAGGCTTGACACTGTTTAGAGAAAAATGCTCCAGTCTGCTCCATTTATATTTTACAGACATTAAGTGTTACAAGTATGAATTTACAGATTAAGGTTACAATACAACTAATCTTAGGGTTGTCAGTATGAGTTAGTCTTGTTATAATACATGCATGTCTTGCACAACAATCTCCCCAAATTTGTAAGAAGATTGCTTATCACAAATTCATGCCTGTTAACAAGACTAACCCCAAGTTAAAGAATGAAAATAAAATAATACAAAAGTTGATACAACATTTGTACAATGAATATTTGACAGTTTACAATAATTAAGCAAAGACTGAGCTGTCTGATTCTTTCTCAATTATGTTCTTAATTTGCACAAGTATTTCCAATTCTTCTAGGATGGGAGTGTCAGTTAGAGCCTCTATTAGTTTCAGCAAATCTGGCTTAGGATATCTAGCTAACATCCCTATCCTATAACTTGACAAAGAGCCAGCTTTTATATTCAGAAATCTTCCATCCTTTGATATTCTGCTCTTACCTGCTGCCTTCAACTCTTCTGATCTTCTGATATACTCATCAATGTCATGCTCATACTTTCTCCTCCTTTCAGCTAGCAACTCTTTATGCTTATCTCTCATCTCCTCTCTGTTAACCACAAACACTGCCAATACTGTTCTCCATGCCTTAGTGGTTGAATCTTTACCATTCATCAAGCTTATCACCCTTTTTAGTTTAACAATTGAGAGAGAATCCTTTAGTCTATCTCCAAGCTTTTCAAAGGACCCATCACTGTAGTAGATTCTGACTTCTCTAATGTTAACAACCCAAATTCTGACAATTCTTTCAGCTAGCTATTGGAAGTAGTCTTCATCTGAATCAACAACATTTAGAGGTTTGAAATCATCTTGATTATATCTGTTCCAGATGGCCTTTTCACCAAATCCATGATCATTGGGAGATTCGGCTATCAGTTGTTCTCTTCTTTGTCTTCTTAATCTCCTTTTGACCTTGGCTTCTTTTGGACCTATTCCAACTGTTTTGAAGTGTGTTTTAAGGGGTGGTTGAAATGAAGGTAAGGTTTTGAGTCTTTTCAGAGAAGTATGGTTGTGAGTGATTTGAGTTTTGAGAAGAGAGTTTGCACTGAGCTTGTAGAAGTATTTGGGTTTAGAGATTTGAGGTTGAACAGTTTCTGTTGAGATTGACTGTGAAGTTTTAGCAGTTGGTATTTGGATATTTAGGGTTTTGACAGATTGTGAGGTATCATTCTTTTGTCTTTGTATCCTTCCATCCCTCATTTGAGACTCAGATCCACTTTTCTTCTCCTTCTCTTTCTCACTATCACTTTTTCCACCAATTGCCTTACTAGATTGACTTGAGTTTGAGCCAGAAGGATTTTGACCATCTTTCTTCTACTCATCATCACCCAAGTCATCTGTGTTGATTTTAGTTTTAGGCAAATTGGCTTCAGAGTTATCAATGTACCTCCTCAGAATCTTGATCATAGCTTCATCTTCACTAGTCTTCAATTTCTTACTTTTCAGCCCAGACTCAAGCACCATTATCAGTCTTCTGTTGGCCATGATACAGTTTTTAGGTACTTGGAAATATTTCAGTTGCTTGATTGTAGAGCAAATATAGTGCACCCCTTTGCTTGGATGTAGATAGGCTTCTGGGAATGCAGCTTCTTGAGCTTTCTTCAACTCTGCTAGTAGAATTTTCTCTTCATTGTTGATTATTCTGACTTTGTTAATCAGAATGTCTATTTCAGATGCTCTTCTAGAAATCAGATAATTGAAGTTGACTTGCATACATCTGTCTACACCAGAATCATTAAGATTGGTCACTATCCTTTTCTCCAAAAACTGGTCCTTGACTGGGATTTGCAGCACCCTGATATAATTGATAGTCTTTTCCAAGGTCTTTCTGTAAGTGAAGAAATTGTTGTTGAGAGAGTTCCTTAACCCAGTGAGCAAGTTGTCAAACTCTTGTGTCATTCCTGGACCTTGAGCAGCCATAAGGAGCCTCTCTTGTTCTAGACCTTGTTCTTGACTTTTGAGTGTTGATTGTGCTAGCCTTGCATCTATCTCCCCCTTAGTCTTGGTGACAGGCATGCGTAGGGGAGTAGGAATCTCAGGTCTTACAGCTTCAGGCAATGCTGGCAGTGGTATGTTGAGTTTTCCCATAATGGCTCCCAAAGCAACTGTATTCTGCATTTGTAAATGCTTATGGGACTCCACTAGGGCCTGAATATCATGCTGTTGACTCTCAACCAGTGCAGTTAGAGCTCTGACTTGTGAAGATAAATCTGAGTTGGAAGCTTGAAGTGAGGAAATTTGATCTTGAAGTTCTCTTATTTGAGAAGTAGAGGTTTTGGTGGAAAAGGACCCAAAGTGTTCATCAACAGCTTTTCTGACACCCTCCATGAGTAGAAATGAAGGCTCATACCTAGCAGAATGAATTTGATCTAGCTTGACCCTGGTATCATTTGAATTTGTGATATGAGCTTGAACTTGATCAAACAGGGCCTTGAAAGAGCTCCTCGGTTTTGTCACTTCCTTGTCTATAGAGGCCAGATCCATCCTTGACATTTGCTCAGTGAAAGACTGTAATTGATTTTGGATGTCCTTTTGAGAAGGCACAATGTCATCCATCTTTTCCTTGATCAACCTCCTGACTTTATCTTCATGTCCAGTCAATTTTACTTCATGGGCCTTTCCAAAGAGATGGAAAGCCTTGAGTTGAGCTTTATGCACATCCATAATGGCATCATAGACTTTAGGAGGAGTGAGAGTTTTAACATTGCTGCCCAAGATAGTTATGTATTCTCTCCTGAATCTAGCCAAGACTTCATCCATTTCTGCCACATGGTCACCAGACAACCAGGCATCTACATTTCCATCCTCTTCAGCCTCATCTACTATCTTCTCCTTCCGTTGTTCAACCTCTTCATTGAAGCATAGCAGTATAGCTTGATAGTCCTGGTTTCCCATGTTTGAAGTGAGCAATTGCTGAGAAAGATTGGCCAAGCCTGAGATTTGATCTACCAACATGTCATCAACTGTAGAAGGTTGAGCTTCCATATCTTGTAGCCATTGTACCATGACATATGGTTGATTGGGTTGAGATGTGGATGGCTGTTGAGAAATGTTCACAGTACCACCTGTGACTGAAGTCACAGTTTGACTCACAGATAGATCTGTGGTTTTGACAGTTTGTTGTTCACCACATGCGGTAGGAACCTCCATTGGAATTGGAGAGGATTTGACTGGGTTACTGTCATGTACACCAGCCTCAAACCTTTGTGCACCTTGCAGAGCACTGTCACATAAATGTGATGAACTTGCCTCTCCCATATCAGGGTCATTGGCAATTGTACTCCTAGCTTCAACTATGAAGGCAATTTCAGCTAGGGTTTTGAGGGGAGTTGTTCCTTCTAGAGGAACCTCCAATTGAATTGGAGAGGATTTAGATAGCTCTCCCTCAAGAGTACTACCCTCAAACCTATTCATCTGTGAAGATGATTGTGCACATGAAGGTGCAAGAGTGACCATGGGTCTTCAGTAAAAACTGATGAAACCCCCATGTTTGTGATGGTGTCATCAAGATCTACCCCAGCTAGTAGCCTCTCATCATCTAGATGTTGGTTCTGGGTGGTGAGCACAGTTTCATGAACCATGTCACTTGAGTGTTGGTGCACTTGAGAATCAGATTCAAGTGCTCTATATGATGAAGAAATTTGGGAGATTAGAGAAGTTTGCTCAGTTGTGAGTGTTGGCAGCACCCCCTGAATGGATGAGGGAGCTTTAAGTGATGTGCCATCACTGTGTGTGTCATCCTTATTTCTTCTACCGTACACTTTTAGGTGCAGGTTGTGCTGACTCACTACAAGATGCATTAGGGTGAATGCTCTTTTCAATAGATACAGCCTGTTGAGAGGATGCATCTAGTAACTGTTTACACCCCATTTGTTCAACTGTGCCCTTTTGGGAGGACATAGAGGTGTCTAGAGTGGTCAACTCTGGTAACTTACTCTTCTTTGGTTTCTTGACCAAGGGTGACTCTGGTTCAGTTTGAAGTGTTTCACTCTCATTTACAACAACAAGGGTCGGTTCCTTTCTCTTCTTTTTACTCACTTCAGTCTTTTGAGAGACTAAAGTGGTTGGTTTGCTAACATCTAGAGGTGTAAAACAAAGGGTTGTAGCCTTGGAAGGTCCCTGTTGGTGTGCCTGTGTTTGTGCTTCCACAGGCTCAGGAACCATAGCTGAACTAGCAAATTTAGGAGCCCTCATGTCTGACATAGGGTAAGGATAAGTCCTGAATCTCTCCAACATAAATGGAGTGATTCTGAGACTCACACTCACCTTATTCTTTGAAGTAAGTGAGCCAAATATGATTTTGGATACTTGCTTGCAATTGCCAATTCTACTACAATCAATACCAGCTAACAAATGTATGTCATTGACTTTATGAGCTAAAGTAGACATAATAAACCTTGGCAAAAAGATTTATTTACCTCTATTCTTCAAAGGCATAGTAAGCCTGGTAGCCAGCTCCTCCAGAATTAGACCTCCAACATTCAGATGCCTGTTGTGAGCTATTGAGAACACCAACTTCTGCACCACACTTGAGATGTTGTCAAAGCCAGTTTTCCTGCAAGTGAAAGCCCTCACTACAGAATCAAACACAAAGGACCATTCCTTCCTAAGGTTTCTTCTGTTCAGGCTTGCCAGGTTGATTGAGCCACTGTAGTTGATAAAGTCCATAAATTTACTCAGCTCATCTGCAGTTGGCATCTCTCCATAATTCTCAGTTGGCAATCCCAGGGCTGTATTCACATCAGCAGCTGAAAACTCAATTTTCTAGCCTCCAATTGTGCATGTGACCACCATAGAAGTGACATTCTCTAGAACAACTGTCCTAGTTATAGCTGATGTCCAAAATTCATGAAGAACATCCAAATACAGCATAGGACTTGCAGTTAAAGCACCTGCAATGTAGGATTCAGAAAGAAACTTCACAAACCCCTTGAAACTATCAGGGGTTTGGTTAGCATCAAGAAAAGCAATAAAGTTAGTTCCCTTCTCTGGAATGATAGCTCTAACAATGTTTTGTGCCATTGTAGTGTTTAGAAGTAGTGGGTAAGAAAAAGTTTTGAGAAAGGAGCAAAAACGAGAGAGAAATCGCCTTTTGTCTGAAAGCTAGGTCACTTGAGATCTCGAGAAGGTGTAAGTACAGTGTGTGTATCGAGAAGTCTGAGTATTTATAGAAAAAGGTAAAATACTTATCGAGAAGTCAAATAAACATTTGATATTAAACTTATCGAGAAGTAATTTTAAGTATGAAAAGGGTACATTCGAGAAGTCAAGTGACTTATCGAGAACTCTGATAAATGCCCAGTTTGTCCAAAAAGGACTGAAATACTTCTAATTTATTTGAATTAAATCAAATTGAAATCAGAATAAATTTTCCAAAAGTATTTGTCTAAAATAATTCATTGAATTAAATTATTTTAGTTCTGAGTTATTGATAAATCTCAAAATATCCTTGTTGAGAACTCTGTGAATTAACACTATTAGAGAACTCCACATGGTCTTATCGATAAGTCATAATAGAGCTTATCGAGAAGTCATTCGAGAAGTCTATAAATAGACTTATCGAGGACTCACTCGAGAACTCCAAAATGACTTGTCGATAAGTCATTTTGACTTATCGAGAACTCAGTTCTCTATACCTTTGAGTACTGTTTTTCTGCCTTGTGTTAATTTTACACATTTAAGATGTAAATTAACGACTAAGCAGTTTACTTAGAATTTTGAAATATTCTAAGTTAATTTTTGAGTTTTTAAGAAAGATAAATATACAGAGATTCTGAAATATTTATATTTCATATTTCAGTTAATTTCCAATTAAATCAAACTATGTTGATTTATTAGAAATTAATCTGCTGCAAAACATTAGCTGAGTTCTTGCCTTAGGATGAAGAATTGAGCATTCCAATTTCACTCACAAGTCTAGTGAAGGTTGCTTCATCCAAAGGTTTAGTAAAAATGTCAGCTAATTGTTTCTCTGTTGGAACAAAAATGAGCTCAATGGTACCATTTGCAGCATGTTCCCTGATAAAATGGTACCTAACATCAATGTGCTTTGTTCTAGAATGATTAATTGGATTAGCTACTATAGATATGGCACTAGTATTGTCACACATAATAGGAATTTTGTGTAACACTAGACCATAGTCCATTAGCTGATTTCTAATCCAAAGCACCTGAGCACAACAACTTCCAGCAGCTATATATTCAGCCTCAGCTGTGGAAGTTGACACAGATTGTTATTTCTTACTATACCAGGACACAAGTCTTTGACCAAGAAATTGACAGCTTTCACTAGTACTTTTCCTATCAACCCTGCATCCAGCAAAATCTGCATCTGTGTATCCAACAGCTTCAAAACCAGTTCCTTTAGGATACCATAATCCCAAGTTTGGAGTTCCCTTTAAGTATCTGAAAATCCTTTTGACAACCATCAAATTTGATTCCTTTGGATTGGCTTGAAATCTTTCTTGTCTTCATCCAACTTGGTTGCAGTAGACATTGGTGTAGATGCTGGTGAGTTATCCACCATACCAAATTTCTTCAATAAGTCATTCACATATTTGGTTTGGCTGATGAAAATACCATCACTTCTTTGACTAACTTGAAGGCCAAGGAAGTAACTCAATTCTCCCATCATGCTCATTTCATACTCACTCTGCATTAGCCTAGAGAATATTTGACAAAGCTTTTCATTTGTAGATCCAAAGATGATATCATCCACATAGATTTGAACTAGGATCATATCTTCACCATACTTCTTGTAGAAGAGAGTCTTATCAATAGTACCTCTGGTAAAACCATGTTTGAGTAGAAATTCTGACAGTGTGTCATACCAGGCTCTTGGTGCCTGTTTCAATCCATATAGAGCCTTAAGTAATTTGTAAACAAAGTTAGGAAATTCTGGATCTTCAAAGCCAGGTGGCTGTAGCACATAAACTTCTTCTTCTAGTTCACCATTGAGAAAAGCACTTTTGACATCCATTTAATACACCTTGAAATTTGAGTGTGCAGCAAATGCCAGAAAAATTCTTATTGCTTCTAGTCTTGCAACAGGAGCAAAAGTCTCATCATAGTCAATTCCCTCTTCTTTTGAGTAGCCTTTAGCAACCAGCCTTGCTTTGTTTCTAGTAATAATTCCATTTTCATCCATTTTATTCCTGTACACCCACTTAATTCCAATTATGCTTCTATTCTTTGGTACAGGGACTAATTTCCAAACTTTGTTTCTCTCAAACTGATCCAGCTCCTCCTGCATGGCACATATCCTGTCAGGATCCATTATGGCTTCTTCAGTTTTCTTGGGCTCTACTTGAGATAGAAAACATGCATGTAGGCATTCATTAGCAGTTGCACTTCTAGTTCTCACACCAGCTGAGGGATCACCAATAATAGCTTCTACTGTATGACTCCTATCCCACTTTCTGGTGTGTGTCTGTTGACTAGTGCCTTCATCATTTTCTTCAGTATTACCATGACTGTCATTTCTATTTTCTCCTTCTCCCCCTGAGTTTGTGCCATCAAATTCAGGTGTCTGAAGAGAGCTTTCATTTCCATGATTTTGTTCAGAGGTTTCTTCATTTGTCACTTGTTGTGTCACAACTTCATCTTCCTCATCTGAATCACTATTAGTGGTTAGATTTCCAAATGCAAGGGCTTCAGCATCATTTACATCAAGGCATTCCAAGCCTGGACACTTGTCATCATCAAAAGTCACATCTGTGCTTTCCATAATTTTCTTTTGATCAATCACATAAACTTTATAGGATGTTCTTTCCAATGAATATCCCAGAAAAATTGCTTCAAAAACTTTATATTCAAATTTTCCCACATATTCAGAGTTTTCTTTTAGAATATAATACTTGCTTCCAAACACATATAGATGCTTCACTGTAGGCTTCCTGTTAGACATGATTGAGTAGGGTGATTTGCCATGAACTTTGTTGATGAGATATCTGTTTTGAGTGTAGCATGCAGTATTAACAGCCTCTTCCCAAAAACTAGTTGGCAACTGAGCATCTTGTAGCAAAGTTCTAGCAGCTTCAACCAATGTTCTATTTTTCCTCTCAACTACTCCATTCCGTTGAGGTGTTCTAGCTGCTGAAAATTCTTAAACAATGCCTTTGCTTTTAAAGAATTCACTCAATGTTGAGTTTCTGAATTTTGTTCCATTATCACTTCTCAATCTTTTCACACTAACCTTTCCTTCAGCTTGCTTCTCAATTTTCTTGATGTACTCAATTATAATGTTTGGAGTTTTCATCTTTAGAGTACATGAACTCAACCCAAGTGTATCTTGAAAAATCATCAACCATGACAAGGGCATATTTGTTCCTTGAAATGGACAAGACATTTACTGGCCCAAACAAGTCCATGTGAATAAGTTGCAGAGGTGCACTTATGGAATTCACAGATTTTGACTTGTGACTTGATCTTTTCATCTTTCCTTTCTGACAAGCTTCACAAACTTCCAGTTGAGTAAATTCCATACTGGGTATGTCTCTCACAAGCTCCTTCTTGACTAAGGTGTTGATTTCTTTAAAATTCAAGTGAGATAGCTTTTTATGCCATATTTTGCTTTGCTCTTCTGATGCCTTGGTGTAGAAAAAACACACTCCTTCCTTATTTGTTGAGTCTAAGTCTGCAACAAACAAGCTTCCCTTTCTTACTCCCTTAAGAGCAATTTCACCAGTCTTTTTGCTAATAAAAGCACAATCTTCTTTGTTGAAAACAACTTGAAAACCTCTGTCTGCAAATTGACTAACACTTAGAAGATTTACTTCTAATCCGGCAACTAGTGCTACATCTTCAATGACAACATTTCCAGAAACAATCTTGCCATATCCCATTATGAATCCTTTGTTGTTGTCTTCATAGGTCACCAAAGGGCCAACCATCTCCTCAAATTGTGATATCAGGGCCTTATCACCAGTCATATGCCTGGAACATCCACTATCAATGATCCATATGACCTTCTTCCTTTGTCCTGCACACAATGAGGATTAAGTGTGTTTAGCTACCCAAGCTGTGTTGGGCACTTTCTTCTTGTTAACTGATTTTGCAGAAGTAGAATGAGAATTTTGAGATAAAATGGAATTCATAGACTGTTGAGCATTTTCCCTTTCAGATATAGAACCAACTTTTGATTCTATGAGATCAATTCTCAATTTGTAGCAACTCTTCATCACTTTCATGTTGCAGGGAATGCAATCAAACTTATCACAGAATGAATAGGGATCATTTGCCTTAGCTTCATTGTACTTGCAGACTCCTTCAGGTGGATTGCTAATAATCTTTTTACAAAGATGAGTTAGGTGATTCATTGATTTACAGTTCTCACACCTTTTTCTAGGAGCATCTGCAACATAAGCAAACTTATTGCTTTTGTTTAACCCAATTTTTCCATTTCTATTCTTCTTTCTCTTTTTGACCTGTTCAGCTTTAATCTCCTTCACAGGCTCCTTAGTTTCTTGATTGGCTTTTGGTGTTTCAACAGAGATGGAAGACAGAGTTGTCTCATCATTTTTCTTTTCCTTGTCCTCATCAGCTATCTCCTGTTTGATGATCAACTCTTCTTCACTGAAGTTCACTTCACATGCCTTAAACAAAGGTGATTCAACTTTCTTCAAAATAATTGGAACATCTTCAGTTTCAGTTGATTTCCCTTTGTCACTGACAGACTTCCTCTTGTTGTTCAAATTCTAATAATCAAGACCAATGGCAATGTTTGCACATGGCTTGTTCTTTTCATGATATTGGCCAATCAAATCAGAAGCATTTCTGAAGGATTTCAGCTTCACTTCATTTTTCTCCAGCTTTTCTCTCAATACTGCTTCAATTTCACTTGCACACTTTAATTTGTTCTTTAAGTAGGCATTTTCTTGCTTAGCAGTATCAAGCTCAACCAGCAACAATTCAGTCTCTTATTTTTCACTCTCAAGTTTTTCATTGATCTTTTTCAATCTGCTAACTTCCTCATTTGCAGCAACCATGCATGTATGAATGTGGAACATTTATGTGCTCATCTTTTCAACAGTTTCCTTATATTGACTCACATTTAAATCAATTGTGGTAAGAGTTGGTACCTGTGATTTAGATGATGAAGAATCTCCTTGCTCCAAGGCCATGAATGCATAGTTTCCAACTTCTTCATCTTCATCATTATCTGAATCATCCCAGCTCTTGCCCTCGGCAATATAAGCTTTCCCTTGTTGCTTCTTTGGAAGAGCATCATACTTTGCTTCAAATTCAAGATAGGCTTTATCTTTCTTTGCCTTCTTGGATTTCCTACATTCTGTAGCAAAATGGCCCAACTCATCACAGTTAAAGCACCTTATTTTTGATCTATCAACAGATCCAGTTTTGTAGCCAGTTTTGCTATCAGGAGTGTACTTCCCTTTTCCTTTCCAGCTGCTGTCTTTGTTGAAGGACTATCTTTTGCTCTTGAAAAATCTTGGTTTCTTTACTCTAATATTAGAGAATTTTCTAGCCAAGTAAGCCATTGATTTGTCTAGCTCATCAAGCTCATCAAGAGTGTAGAACTCATCTTCTTCATCCAATTCCAGTATGACTTGCTCTTCAGTGTCATTGACTCTTTTCTCAGTTGTAGAAATTGAAAGGAATATGTCCTAAGTCCAATCATGAATTAGGATTTAGGAATAACTTCCTGGGTAATCTGTTTTGATTTCATTGATATTAATAAAAGACTTGTTTTATTTTTATTACGGGCTCTATCTATTTAAGTGTTTAAATAAGATATACCATAGTTTAGAGTAAAGCTTTTTATGGATTATGATGAGATCATAATAGTGAGACCTAAAAGATGATAACTCTAAACTTAAATAGTTCCTGGTCGTAGGATTACTAACTGGTAATTAATAATCCGCAGAGATCGGTACATACTATGCTTGCTTCATTATGAATGATATCTGTTCTCATAGACATTTGTGTGGTGACACTATAGCTAGTATGTAGGTGCTTATCATAGAATAAGTTCACTGAACATGACTCGCACAGCTGAACAACTGATGGAGTTCACTCACGTATCAGCAGTTGTTCACATAGTGATAGTTGTACAAGTATCCTTAGACTTGAGGTCATCATAGTCATCTTGTGTACACTGAACTATGTTTTGGTTTAGTTCTTAGTCTCCAGGGACAATTATTAGGGCTCTACTGGGTATAGGAATTTGTACACGAAGATAGTGTATGATCAATATAGGATCTACCCCTTCCAGTGAAGGAAGTGAATGTTCAAGGCTGATCCACTTATGCTAGTTCAGGAATCTCTGGCCAGAGTAAATGAAATTAGAAAGGAGTTTCTAATTTGCTTAGAACTACGCATAGTAAATGGTAAGCAAGTGATTAAATTAGATAGGCTTGACACGAGATCCATGCCTTGTATTTAATCGGGACATTGTAGGGTAGAAGGAGTTTATTGTACGGTAACTATTCACTGAATAGGTTCTTGGTATTCTAAGCATTGAATTCATATTATTCGGATAGTCGCGATATGCTGAGAAGTATCCCTCACGATGTAGAATAAATGTGATTAATTAATTAATCATATTTAATAAATTAGAGAATTTATATAAATAATGATAAAATAGTTTTATTATTATTTATTTCTACTACCGGCTTAATATTGAACCTACAGGGTCACACTATAAAAAGAGAATGATTTAATGGTGGAGGAATTAATTAATAATGGCTAATAATTATTTATTTGTGAAATAAATAATTAATTGGCAAATTTAATAATTGATTAAATGAGATTTAATTGATTATAAATTAATTAAGAAAAGTTCTTAATATTATTAATTAAAGGATTTAATTTTTGGAAATTAAATCAAGAGAGAGAATTATTTCTAAAGTGTTTAGAAAAATGATTAATAATTAAAAGGTGTTTTAATTATTAATGAGAATAATAAATGGGATAATAATAATATTATTTATGGGAAAATTTCAGCTGAAAATTTTGCCTATAAATATACTACTATTATAGACCCTATTTTCATTCGAACCCGAAAACCCAAAAGTTTAAGAAAACCAAATTCTCTCCACCTCCTCCTCCTCCTTAACGTCGTTTTCTTGATGGATACCGGTGGAGTGCTCACGTTTGAGGAGCAGCTGCTAAGGATCTCCGAACGTTGCTTTTGGATCGCATATTAAAGGTTAGTAATCGATCCCTATGTTTTTACCACGATTTATATGCTTTTATTTGGATTTTGTATGTGTGAAAGTGTTTTACCATGCCCCCGCTGCGATTAAAATCCAACAGAAATTGCCGGAGTTGGGGATCTTTGTTCATCATTAGAAGTCTGGCCATCATTCACAATCAGTGCACTTGAGCCATCCATTACATATCCTTGACCAGCCCTTAAAGACTTCTTTTGAATCATTTCAAGTTCATAAGTTTTCAGAACCCCATAGAGCACTTCCAGTGTGATTCTACTCAGAGCCCTTCCTTCTCTAGTTGCAGAGATTTTCTGCTCCAAGTGATCAGGGAGAGTAAGCAAGAACTTCAAATTCACTTCTTCGACATCATAAAATTTATCATGAAGCTGCAAGTCATTTATCAGCTTATTAAACCTTTCAAACACATCAGTAATACCCTTCTTTGGTTTAGCCATAAAACCCTCATACTGAGAAATCAATATCCTTCTTTGAATTGACCTAACCTCCTCAGTTCCTTCACAAAGTATTTCAATCTTTTCCCAGATCTATTTAGCAGTGTCACAGTTGACAATGTTATTATACATTACATTGTCAAGTGACTCAATTAGTATCAGTTGCAAAGCACTATCTAGGGAAACTTTCTCTCTTTCAGGTTCAGTATACTCAGAAGGATCCTTGGGAGCATAATGAGCTGGAATAACCATATCTCCATCTGTGGTTTCCTCAACTCTAACTACAGGAGTGAAGGGCCCATTCTTGAGGATACCAATGTAAAGATGATTGGCCATTCTTATAAACAACAACATTTTCTTTTTCCATAAAGTGTAATTGTCCTTATCAAAGGGAGGAATCTTGATACTACTGATTTTCTGTGTATTCATTTTTCCAAGATCTAATCTGTTTACTTTCAGATTTTGCTTTGATACCACTTGTTAGGTATGAATACAACACAGAGGGGGGGGGTGAATGTGTTTTGGCTTAAATGTTTGACTTTCGATCGACTTAGGCTTTAGCAGTTGGTAGTTGTTAATGATTTAGTAGAATGGATGTTAAACATAAATAGCTGTGCAAATATGGTAAAAAAAGATCTTCAAAACTCACTTAATTTTATATTAAAAATCAAGCAGTATTTTTCTACAAAATCTCTAAGTTCTTGTTTTAGAACTTAGCTTCTTTCTTGAGAGAGAACACACAATTTTCTATCCTGATTGTTCTACTTAACTAGAGGACCAGTGTTAACTTTATAACTCAGTTAACTGCTGGTTTACACAGTGGATAATAAATATGCTATTAGCTTTTCTAAACTGTCACTTGTCATTTCTATTTATAGAAAAGCAAATCTTCCATTTCTGGCTTAGCATATCTTTAGCATCCCGTGATTACTTTAATCTCCTCTGTCAGTTAATCTTTATCATTGATCTTGCACATCTCTCAAGCTGCTTTTTGTAGACTTGTCAATCCAGCTGTGTGAATTGTTTGTTGATTTGCAACCTTGGATATTGAACTGTTCTGCAATTCTGTACTTAGAGAAATTTCTTCACTTCGAGATCTCCAATTAAGCTGTAGAAAACTCGACATCTCGATAGGCATGTTGGCTTGTCGATATCTCTGAAACTTCATTGTTAACTTGACTTATCGATAACTCTGAGTTCTCTAGTGAATTTTGATTTATCGATAACTCAGAGTTCTCTAATGGACTTTGGCTTATCGATAACTCAGAGTTCTCTAATGAATGTATACTTGTCGATATCTCTGAGTTCTCGAATGGGTATCTGACTTATCGATATCTCTAATAGCAATTCCTGAGTTCTCTACACCCGGTGGATGTTGCTTATCCGTCGGGTAGACATTGCTCATCCGTCGAGTAGATATTGCTCATCCGTCGGGTAGACATTGCTCTTCCGTCGGTACTCTCTGGAGTTTAAATGACTTCTCGATAAGTCATTCTGGAGTTCTCGAATGATTTCTCTATAACACTAATTCTGTGACTTGTAGAGATCTTGACTTAGAATGTTTTACACCAAACAGATTTATTCAACTCCAAGCTTCTTCATAATTCTTCTGAGGCATGATCTTCTTGATATTCTTCCAGATAGAATTCTTAGGCTTGACACTGTTTAGAGGAAAATACTCCAGTCCGCTCCATTTACATTTTATAGACATTAAGTGATACAAGTATGAATTACAGATTAAGGTTACAATACAACTAATCTTAGGGTTGTCAGTATGACTTAGTCTTGTTATAATACAGGCATGTCTTGCACAACATCTACTAAGATTAAGAGTCACTAGATGCTCTTAAAGGATGAACTAGTGGTCGCCTTATGCTTTTATCAATAACCTGAATACAATATTCATAAAGTTGCGACATAATATTAAAATATGTCAACTCAAATACATATTTTACCAATATTTCAGCAAATGATTAATTTTATCAAGGAGACTGTACTTGGTATGCCCTCTTTCGGTTATGGGCCCTAAACAGGTCCCCATAGGAACATTGAATAGTTGGGCTCTCATGTATGAACTAGATATCGTGGATTAATATGACTTGGGCCAGCGCATGTGAGCTGGGCTCATGATAAGTGAGCCGGTGGGCTCTCATATGAAGAGCTGGGCTCTTACTTGTGAGTTGGGCTCGCATATGTAAGATGGGCTCACACTTGTCATCTGGATGCCCACATGCGGGCTGGGCTCAGGTGACCACATGCGGGCTTGGCTCAGGTGACTACACGCGGGCTGGGCTCAGGTGCCAACACGCGAGTTGGGCCCATGAGCCCATATCTTATAAAAATAGAGGTAACATTGTATTTATTGATTAAAAAGGAAGGTGGCACGGGCCGAGGTAACCAGGTCGGCTCGTATTAGAGGACTTTGTGTGCAATATGGAAAGTGACTCATAGATGACTGAGTTGCTCGTAAATTTCGGGGCCGACACGGGTTGTTCCTACAATTATGGGAAGAAATCCGGAGATCTCGCGAGATTATAGGAAGCGTGTGGAGCCGGTCGAGATTACGTGACTAATTGGCTGAAGGCCTGACTTTATTATGGGTTTGGGCTGCACGGGTTGAAGAACCCTAACCCTAGCCTATGTGACTTGTTCCCCACTAACTACGTGAGGGTTGATCCCTATAAATAGGGTATGTAGGCACTTGTATGAGATATGAGTCGACACTTGATAGGGAATAATAAAAACCCTATTCTTTCTTGAGGAGTCAACATACAAGCTCAGCCACCACCACAAAACAACCTTCCTCCGCCTTCAAACACCGTCCTTGATCCTTGTTCCGACCATCAACCTCATGACTATCAAATGAAAGATAAAATGCCAATGTAGAGATAAAATGCATTTAAAATCTATAATGAATGAAAAATCATGCACTTAATCTTTTGAGAGAAATGATATACGATAGTGATTTCACAAAGATTTTAATGAAATAAGTAATCACCGCTGTAAAAAGAAGTTTGATTTTCTCCTAAAACTGTTCGAGTGCACAAGTATGTTTTTATGCCTAAAAAGATAAATGATTTGATAAGACACAGACTGATGACCTAGCAGTATTAAGAAGAGAATGAAAGATTTTGTCTTTTGATATAAATGATTTTTTTTAAAAGCATTGATCACTTAGGGTAAAGTCTAAGCAATTCTCATTCATGTCAAAAACTCCATAGTCTATCTTTATAAAATTATTACCAACAATATTGTTTATTGATAAATAATCTTAATAAGAAGGACTATGCTGCTGATTTCAAATTGTAGTGAATCTATCAGATATAGCAACTCATATAAATCCACTATAACTTAAAATCTCACAATTATATGCAACAAAATATTAACAATATGTCATTGTCTGATACTTGTCAAGTACTTTAGATACCAATAATTATGTTGCATCCTATTTTAAATATTAAAATAAGATATCGATGAATTAAATACCAATTATCTATCAAAAAGACATCAGCATTCAATTTCATATATTGTACAATTGTTAACTCCTAACAACTGTAATATCTCAAACAATACCGGTTCGATAAATAAAGCAACATTAACCAACATTGTCTTGTTTGCAATCTTAGAAAAATATTATAGGTTCCATATACTTTGATCCATTGAGTATTACATCTATTATCAAAGTGTTTAGAAATTTGCAAATAAGTATAAAAATTATTCTAACTTAACAACATATGGTTACTTCTAATAAAGCAATTAAACATTTTAACCATAGTTGTACTTAAGAAAATTTCCACACTTTCTATATTAGTATAAGTGACTGAAGATAAGTATTAATTACTTAGAGGAGTTCTAAGCAATGTCACAAATACTAATATTTCATAATTAGTTCATAGTTAAACTCTTAATTAAATATCATTAACTGATATAAGTCAAGAATTTACACACAACTAATCATGCTACAGTCATGTTCTGATTTCAGTGAATCTTGAGATATAAGCATTGCTAAATTCACTAAAACCAAAATCTCATAATTAGCTTATAACACATAAGTTACAATCAATTTACTAGATATCAATTGTTGACAGATTTGATTATAATCAATCATGTTACTTATATATTTTAAGTTAGTTTGAATTATGTAGCAAATGAAATCATTGAATTGCTTCAATTTCCATAATTCAAACTACCCAAAATAAATACTAAATAAATAAATACTAAATATCTATGAGTTAGATACTAGCACTTAAATATTTTCATAATTATCCTTGAATAATCACCAATAGGATATATGACTTATATAAATGGCAATCACTCTTTGGATAATTAGTAATTTTAGAAATACTTTTTAAGCATAGAAAATATTGAGAGTTTTATACACATAATTTAAAAATACTCCAACTTTCAATATTAGTGATTTTAGATATAAACATTGATTACTTAGAACAAAAATTCTAAATAATATCGCTAATACTAAAAGTATCACAATTATTCGTACAAGATACAAATAACTATGCTGCATTTTATTTTAATATAATTCAAATTATGAGACTGATATGGAATGGAATTATCTACAGTCATAATTTAAATCAATTAAAATAGTATTCAAACTTAATGCTACAATACTTAACTACCACAAATGTATATGACATTGTAATCATGATAATCAAGATAGTAGCACTAACTACAAGGTACTGGATTACTGATAAATTCACAAGTCCTTTAAATATTGAAGATTTAATACTTATGAACTTATATTAAGAATTCCTTACAAATGGGATTTCCAACTAATATGCAATGAATGATATCCCACACTTACAAACCAGTCTTGAAAGATTAATTTTAACAAGTGATTTAATAAGTGTTTCTGCAAGTGACTCTTTGACTAAAAGACATGCTCTCGAAATAAATTATACCTGGTGTGAAGGTGCCTTGTCATAGAGTGTTCCACAGAGTTGTTGGATTTGAAGTTGTTTCTCATCATAATAGGAAATCAATCTTCTTCCATGAAGTTGACAGCATCCTGAGATGCTTCCCCTTTCACTTAGGTTGACAGCTTCAGAGATGTTTCTCCTGTCTTTCTTACAACCTGCATAATCTGTATCTATATAGCCAAACATGTTAAGCATAATATCTTTAGGGTACTTTACTCCAAGAGTTGATAGTCCCTTAAGATATCTAATAATCTTGTTAATAGCTATAAGATTGGATTCTCTAGGATCCACTTGGAACCTTGCACATTGGCATCTTGAGAACGTTACATGTTGTCTATTAGCATTTGAGTAATAGAGTGTGCTTGTCATACCTTTACACCTTGTCATTTTACCTGAGTTATACTGATCAAGCTTTAGTGGTTTCTATTGGTAAGTAGCCTTGGCATGTTCAGAATCTTCCAAATTTTGCATCTTCAAAAGATCCCTAACTTACTTGTATTGCCATCATTCTTTTGGTGTACTTGTGCTCCTAAAAGAATCGTTCTTTTGGCTTGCTTGAGCTCCTAAAAGAATTATCCTAATGGTTTGCTTGAAGTAATTCCAAAAAGAATTGTAACCTTTCCAACATGCTCCTCCATACCTACTCTGCAATAACTTAGCAAATAATCTTGCGCAAGTCTTTGTTAGTAGACCAATATATAACATTATTATTATATCATTGCACATATAAAACAATATGTTTGTGCCTAGTGATAAGAGAGATATTAATATGACGACTCTACGAGTTCACATTAAATTATAACTTCAGTTAGAGTGCCATACCATGTCCTTGATGATTGCTTGAGTAGTATACTAGTTCATACCAACCTAAAGTGAGCTTATGAAGAAGAGATATATAGAGTCCAATAGATTTGCAACTGCAAAGTCCATGAACTGTTGTGCATTGACTACTACCTTTGACTCACCAACCAGGAGTACACTTGTTCACACTTACCAGAGTCCAATTCCAGGTAGAATGTACAACATGTTCCAGATATGTCGTAATATCCTCAAGTCTCGTCACTGGTGCTTTCTGTGAGATACTGCTTCCTTATAATAACCTAGCATCCAGTTTGGCCTTGTCCCTCGTAACAATGCCATTGTCATCCAGTTTGACTTTCGGTTATCCTTGTACTAATTATAAACTTGTCATTTGGTTAGGATACCAGCTTCCCTACAATCTGCTTGCTGACTGATTGAGTTCATCTTGCTTTGCAATCACCCAATCAATCCGGACCTATTAGAGCTTCTGTAAATTTCTCAATTTCTTCTTTAGATAGAAAACTAGAGAAATAATCATTCACACTCAGTAGCCCTGCTAATCATAACTCCACCCTCTGGATCACTTAAGAACTAGACTCTGGGAATAATATTGACATCAAACCCTTTGTCTCAGTAGATATGTTCTTTAGTGTACTCTGATTTTTAATGAGGTGTTGTGTCTGACTAGTTGATCCTTCTTTTGCTCCCCCTAAGCTGTTGCTGGGATTTCCTGAAAATCCTTACCCTTGATGACTGGCTTCATTGGAATAATGAGTTGTGTTATACACTGTCATTCCACTGCTTTGATATGAATCATCAATACCATTAATTTCTCCTGTAACAGCTTGGAGCATTGAGTTGTTGAACTATGCACTTAGACGTCCAATCATCTTATGTTGATCAACCACAAATGCCCTGTAGGTTGTATACTCCACTGAGTAGCCATAAAAAATATCCTAGCAAGTCTTAGCTGCAAATGCCAAGATCTTCAAACAACTGAAAACATTTAATTATTTGCTTCTATAGAACATTCTCTCCGAATATTTTGAGGTTATCCAGTGTTTGCTTCTGTTGGCCATTAACTCGTTAGTGGTATTCATGTATACATCCCGATCAAGGCTTAATCTTACTTGTTACAAACCGTGTTAACTGCTCCAATACTTTAGTATTTAGAAAGTCTTGATTAGCTTGATATTGTCCTTATAGCTTTAATCAAGTTCCGGTTCTTTCTTTGTACCACTCCACTCTGACACGGAGTTCCTAGTGCGGAATATGTCTCAGAATATTTTTGATGTTACAGATATTAATCAGAACTGCTTCTTGAATTCAGTCCCATTATTTATCCACAAGATCATTTATGTTACAGTTGCTTCCAGCTTGATCTTCTTTGATATGATCAATCACCATCCGTGATGTCTTGTCTTGAGAATGCACGAACAACAACTTTTGTGTTAAGACTAGTCATCAATCATCACTAAGGTATATCTTTACTTTGATGTAATGTTGTCTTTGACTTCTCTTTCTTACATGCCTCACACTTATCATCTTCTGAATTCTAGATGAGGCAGTCCTCTCATTAACCTCTTTTCACAAAAGAGTTCCTTGGGTTGATGTTCAAGGGCGAGAGCTTCTAATGCCATAGCTAAACTTTTGTCGGATGAAGCTTTACGGTAGAAACCATTGACTTCACCTTTATTGAGATTCCAGTCTAGCCATAAGTATATCCTTCCCTTACTCTAAGAAAAGCAAGCTTCTCAACCTTCCCGCTTTAAATGAGACACTAATCCTTCATTGAATTGACATTTTGCCCTTTGATGCATAACTGTCTGATAAGAGGATTTTGCCTTGATTCTCCAGTAAGGAAGTTGCTTCAATTGTTATTAGTGACTCCAATTATTAGTTGTTATCAGTGATAGCAATTGTTGAGTACATGATGCCATCCCTTTTTCTGTATAGCTTGTCCCGTGATGAAAATCTTTGTTGTCATCTCCAAAGATTACTGACGGAATAGCTTATGTTAATCACATTTGATTAAGAGGGTCTTTCTTTGATCATATGCCTTGAGTATGAATTACCAAGAATACATAATAATCAATTGACCTATTATGTCATGCACTCACAAATGGATTAACAATTCTTGGTACCCAACTTATTAGTTGGGGTCCAGTTGGATTAGATATTTTACTATAACCAGAGATACCAACAGCAACAACCTTATCATGCTAATTCTTGTCTTTGACTGACCATTTTCTCCATTTTAATACCCTTGACAGATTTGTCTTAGGCTAGGAGATAAATGGTTCCGACCTTACATAAGGAGGACTAACAGTCTTTGCCCTATTGTGATCCTAAACATGCTTTTTCTATAATTAATGCAAGTACTTGGAGATGCATTCATGGCATAAAAATAAGCAAACATTGAAATAGGAATACATGGCATTCATTCAGAAACTTTACACATAATAATTAAGCAAGACAAGCATGATATGGAGCAAATAGAATTAACAAATAAATCACCAATTCTATCTAGTCCAATCCTGCAAATAAATCTCATCTAGCTATCTCAATCCAGTAATACATCTTAACAAAAAATTCAGATCAAATGAATAGATCACAATGTAATAGGATACATGAAATAAGCATAAACAAAGGTCTTATATGCTGGAAAAACATATACCTCACTAAAGCAATTAATCATGTTCAACAAATATTCAGATACATATTTAAGATCACCTAAAGTAACATACACAAGTTAAACATCAATCCTAGTTACCAGAAAATAATCTAGTGAACTAGTTCAGCATTATATATGTGTGATGTTATTATGCTTGTGCGAGTGTTAAAAATTTAAACACTTTGATCTTAACATGCATTGAGTATTGAAAACAAAATATTGCAGTGGTTCAAGAATTTGAAACCTGAGATATGTAAGTTGGACCATCTCCGGAGATTGTTATGAAAGCAAGATATTCATGATTCTCGTTATCTGATCCATCCCAACTCTTTCCCGTGCACTATAATTTTTGACTGGCTGCTTTCCTAAGAAAACATTCCACCTTTGTCTCAACTCGTCAACTGAATCCCTACTCATCCTTGTTTGTCAAGCTTCTTGTCTTGTTGTAGCAAAACCCCTGATAGTTACTTGACACATATGTCTTGTCAAACCCGTGCTATCAAATCTTGTTTATGTCCCATTCTCAGTCTTGTAATTACCCCTTGAACTAAATCTGTAAGAATCTCTGCTTCATAATAGATAGGCTTGATCCCTGGATATAGCTTATATACTCCTTGTGAATATGATGCAACTAAACTTCCCTGACATATGAAACACTGCCCTGACGTCCAGTCCCTCAAGTACTTCTACTTGAGCTTCTTCTGATTCAGCTATCAGTAACTCTTACATTCTGTCCCGAGGTTCCAACTTTACTACATGTGACTGAGATGTTTGTTTGTCCACACTATTATCTCTGACCTCCACAATTCCTGCCTTTCTGATTTAAAACCAGGAGGAATCTTGAGTCTACCAATACTTTGAGTACCCTTAATTTAATATTTAAGATAAATTTAAATTTCCAATATTTTTAATTTCTTAGAAAATAAATTAATCAAAAATAAATATTTACGTAAAATCTAATTTTCAAGAATTTTAAATTTTCTTAAAAATTAAATAAAATGTAAATTATTATTTAAGAAAAATTTAAATTTAAGAATTTTAAATTTTATGGAAAAATAAATAAATCAGAAATAAAAATTATGGCTAAGTCCAAATTATTTAAAATTCAAAAATCTCAAGTGTTGATAATTTTTAAAAATTAAAAAAAAATGAAAATATGAGAGCTTGACTGTTTGGGCTGACACACCGGATCTGATCTGTATATCAATCAACAAGCTCTGATACCAATTGTTAGGTCCTGAATTATCGTAGAAGGGGGGGGGGTTCAATACGATAATCACTAAATTAAAAATTCTTTCGAATCTTTAGCGGATATAGATTTAGTGCTCGGTTAGTGGTTCCGTGTTCTTGAGGTGAATAGTGTTTGGGAATATAAAACGAGGAACACAAGATATTCGGGGAAGTATATATTCATATATAAATCTGCGAGGGGTGTTGCTACACTCCGATAAATAAATTAACCGGCTACAATCTAAGAACAACAAAGTTTCTAACTTCTACAAAGATCAACAAATTAAATCCTAAACAATGATCTAGCTTTTATTTGTCTAAGAATTTAATTACCGGATAATGATTATAATGCCCCTATGAATATACAAGAGTTAAATCGGGCATTATAACGTTTCTCTGGTGAGAAGTTAAACGGATATCAATGTGCTGAGCTTCTCTGTATTCTCTTTGTTTCTTGTTTACATCACCTCCCGTGAGAAAGAAGATGAACAAAACTTATTAACAATAATAATTTTGATTGTTATATATTCTGCTTCTCTGTGTAATCTTTCAATTCATTTGGACAAGTGGCAGCTTTGTGTCCACACAATCCTTTTAAATTGCTGCAAGTAAATCAATGAATTTCATAACTCTTTTATGGCGACTTGAGCAACCTTTTATGGCGACCAGTGCCTCTGTAATGCTTTAAGGCGACTGCTGATGTTCTATGGCGACCAGGTAAGCTCTATGGCGACCAGGTGAACTCTATGGTGACCAGGTGAACTCTATGGTGACCAGGTAAGCTCTATGGCGACCAGTGAACTCTATGGCGACCAGGTGAACACTTGAAGTTTTATGGCGACCAGCCAAGGCCCTATGATGACCAGGTAGCCACTGTATCTTCTTCTATGGTGACTAAGCTCTATGACGACCACTGTGGTGCCTTAGAGAAATTTTTTATGGCGACTAGTTCTGGGGCGACCATAGATTGTCCTTGTATACATTTCTATGGCGACCTGTGAGAAGACTATCATGCCTTAGAATGTTCCTGCTTTTGTTTAACCATTCTTCACTGCGACAACATTTTCTTCTGTAACTGAATCACAATTCTTTCTTGAATACTGATGTTTGGTGTACTGGTCTGGTTCACAAACAACTAGCATTGAGAGAATCTAATTCAATTTGTCTTGTGTTTCTGAGTTGATACAGATTGGTTGAATATCCATTGCTTCTAACACTGATCATCAATAAACAACTGTACCTTCACTGCAATCCTTTTTGGTACTTTAAACATCATCTTCATTGCTACTACAATCTTGAACACTTCATTCACTGTTCTTCACCGACGCTTGAACATATAAATGAGCTCATGTCAGTGAGTATAACTCCAAGACTGCGGCTGTCTTCTTTAACCTCTATTTATACCATGTCTTCAATTCTTCAGATTCCTATACTTCATACACTGTCTATCTTCAATCAATTCCAATACACTAAAATCTTCTGGTAGCACTTTATACACTGAATCTTCATCATTTCTGAAACCCTAAAAGTCTTTAACCTTTATTCTTCACTGAGGGATGATCATATTAATGAACTTCTTTCAGTGACCTGTAAACAGACTTCAAGCCTTCTTCTAATCTTCCGATTCTTTGTATTTGATTTGTCTTCATTCTTCCTGATTTCTTGTGTAGACGTAGTATTATTAACCTATCCTGTCGAATGTTGTTATCGTGTTGAATTATCATGTAACTGTTCATACAGCTACGCAATCTCACCAACAGAGGATTAACCTGAGAGCGAGCCCCGGTGGTCGCCGCCGCGGGCTGAACTAGGCCCGAGGTCACAGCTTGCTCGGCCTCTTCCATGAAGGGAATAGGGGAGATGGTCATTTCCGAAAAGAAGACAATAAAATGGTACATTAGTCACAATAAGGTACCATGGAGAGAAGATATGCGAGCAGATAATAAATGCAGGGAAATAAAATGCAATGTAAAGTGAGATGCGTGCAGGAAATGTAAACATGCGAGCACACGGGCTCGCATGTGCGGGCCCGATATTCTTACCCTTTCTGGCTCTTTTCTTTGACTTCTTCTTTTGAGGAGTCAGCCTCACTCCTTCCTTCAAAAACCCACACGCGACCATGTTCGAGGTCGTTATGAGTTCTCGGATATCCCTGTTCACCTTAGGAAGTCCTAGAAGGCTATCCGCGTTTATCTTTTCTTGCCCAGCAAGGACAGTGCGAGGCGGGGTGGCTGTAGATGAGTAAAAACATTTTTTTTGTTAAGAAAGAACTATGGTGAAGAAAAGGAATGTGGCCAGGGAGAACTTACATGGATTAAAATAGAGTTGAGTCTGGACTCGGGGCACCTCGTGGATATAGAAGTAGGGGCTCTTCCACTTCCCTGAATTGCTCGGCCCGTTGTGAATGAGGTTCTTCTTGTTGAAGCACGGCCAGACGAAGAGGTAGAAATACCCAAAGTCGTTGGGCGAGTGCTTTAAGTTGAGGAAATAGCCCAGTTACCTCGCAGTTAGAGGAGGGTACCCGCACTTATGGTACATGATGTATAGTGCGAGGGCGGCACAATATCCATTCAGATTGATCTGAAGGGGTGCGAGCTGGTAGTACTCGCAAACATTCTTAATGAAAGGATGAAGGGGTGAGGAGATTCCTAGCCTTAATAGAAAGGTGGAAAAAACCATGTGAGGCACCCTGCCTCCATTCTCCGGGTGGTTGAATCTATAACATCTCATGTGCGGCAAGGGCAAGACAACATGACCCTCGAGCTGGAACTGCTTGATGTGCTTAGCCAAGTGCTTTTGAGTAAGCGAGGTGGGCATATCACGGCAAGCGAGCACCTTTATCTCCTCAGCCATAGTAGAACTCTCCTCCCCATCTGGGATGATCTGCTTTCTGAAGATAACTTCACCCTCAAGCTCGGGCTGGGTATGAGGCACCTAAGGCTTAGGAGAAGCTGCATGGACATAATTATAATTGTAGATCTTAAATTAACTTGTAACATCTTCCACCTCCTCGCTTTGAGGGGAATCATAAGACCAATGTGAGCTGTCTTCTTCACCCTCGAGCCCCAAGATGGGATACTCTGCGAGAACAGGTTCCTTCCCTTTCTTGGTATCATAATAGGCACTCCCCAGGTTGCTATCAGTGGACTCTGAGTCGACATAAATGGGGTCGAGGTCATTGGTCGCAGCTTGCCTAAGGCGGGCTGCCCTCTCTTCAACCATCTCTCTTAAAATCTCCTCAGCTCGTTTTTTGTCCAAAGGAGAGGGCTCGCGGTTTAAGACTTCTTCCACCCCAAGGGAGGCTGGTATCTTGGAAAGGTCCACGGGCCTCTTTCTCCAATCATAAATATTCTTCTCCCTAGTATAGTCTTCAGGGTTAGGGTCGAGGTGAATATCCAGCGAGCCGAAGCCACCTGCTCGCATCAAGTTCTCAACTCTAGCAATGTTCAAGACCCCTTGAGGGGTGATAGCAGAGTCGAGAGATATAGGTTGGCTAAGACGGCCAGATAGGGAGGTCAGCTCGCATTGGAAGTCCTTTGAGCCTCGCTGCTCAGGTGGATATTGATTTAATGGAGACGGAGTGGCTGAAGAGCGAGCCGGGCTGAAAGCGGAACGAGCCGGGCTCGAGGAAGAGCGAGACGATCCGTAGGAACGGGCTGAAGACACACTCGACATCTGTAAAAGATGGTGAATATTAGTGTGTGGCCCTAAAAAAAGTAAAAACAGGTATGGGGTCGCACTTAAGTGTCCTCACGTCTCACACGGGATCACACCTAAGTATCTAAGTGAGCAGACAGGCTCGCATCGCATTTCGTGATTGTGTGTGGGTTCGCATCGAACAAGTGGTGTGTGATCGCGTGATGCATATGAACAAACATAAATGAATATGAATTATTGAAGATTAAATGGGTACTTGTAGGTGAAGTGTAGGATGATCCTGGTGAATCTGTTCCCGGAGAATATCGCCGCCGGTAGACGGTTCTTGTGGTGACGATGATTTTCACCGTGGTAGATCTTTGAGCAAAATGGGTAGCAGTTCGATAAGTGTTCTTGGAAATATGAGAAATGAAGTGAAGATCTCACATATTTATAGGAGATACGAGAGCTAGAAATGGCCTCGTGGGCTCGCACTTGCGGGGCCGAAAAAAGCTAATACTGGAAAATTCCTAACCTCAAGGTGCGACCAGGAATTTTGGGGGGTAATTGTTATGCCCGTTTTCGGTCATGGGCCCTAAACAGGTCCCCATGGGAACATTGAATAGCTAAGCTCTCATGTGTAAGCTAGAAGATGATATAATATTTAATGTATACAAATATAAACGTATAATAACGGTTAAATTGACATATTCTCACCTCTTTAATTCCTCATGCAGTAGTGGTTTAGGGTAGCGCGGCGTTAGAGAAAATGGAAGTACTATAAAAATGGAAGGGTACCAACTCCAAGGGTTGTAGCAAAAATACAAAACAACGGATAACAAAGGAAAGGCAGACATTTAACATATCTGATATGACGCATATCAATCACCTGAGTTCTTAAAAAAGGGCAAGGCGGAGACTATAAGATTTTTCAGTGAGGCATAGCTCATATAAATTGTGCACAATTACAAAAATGAATAACTTATAAAATAGCGTGGTCATGTGATGCTGAGTTATATTTAAACAAATAGCTTGCAAAATATTCAAACTATATAATCAGCAAGCTCATTTATATACAAAAAAAATCATCAATATCAAAACATAGTAAGGTCGACGATTATCACAAACCCGGGAAAGCAGTCCGAAGCGTACCATATGCAATACATAACCGAGATCATACACAATTATAATGAATGCGCCAGGAAAAGAGAGGTTGAGAGAGACATAATACAAAGACATCTTAGACAAAGACCCAATTTTACCTCAATTAGCTTTAATCTGGAAGCTCAGTTAGCTTTGAAGACCCAATATCAAACCCAATCACCTGAAATACAAAGATATAATTTATAATACATAGATTACAATTTATAAAAAGTGAAAGTGTAACAAATTTGTGCGAATTTACCACTTAATCGGAGCAAGAATAGAAACCCTAATTTATAGAAACCTAATCCCTTGCAAAATCATAAAAAATTCAAAAGTTAGTAAGTCTTAATCAATCTTAAATCACCCAATTTTCGATTAAAGCTTTGATTCTTCAAAGAGAGAGAAAGAGTTTGTTCAACCAGAGAGTTTGAGAGAGAGAGAGAGAGAGAGAGTTGAGCAGTCGAGAGATTTTGTCTCAAGTCTAGAGTTTTGGGGAAGTAAGTCAGTGGTTTTCATTTTGGGGGAAAGGTACCGGCCTTTTTTCGTCTGTTTTCCTTTCACTAAATGTGTATTATTCTTTTTGAATTTTAATATTATTTATAAAACTATTAATTATATTATTTATATATGTTATTTAAATTAGTAGTGTTACAATAGAACAAAAAATTCTTACCTTTCGCAACGAAATTCTTGTAACGCTTTTCAAAAACTATTGCATCAGGACACTTATGACGTAGTGTAAAATAAATACAAGTGATTATGTGTGCATGATGTATATCAATCACTCTAAATATAAAATTATCATTAATATGTTTTTTAATTATTTAATGTGTTTATGAGTTACAAATGTGATTGATGAATCATACTACATAGGTAATTGACGTTAGTATTGTAAGTTTATTCAGTGAATGACATATGATACTCTCCGTCCCAATAACTTTCTATTTTGGAATGTTCCAACAGATTGTTAATATTTCCTAAAATAACATATTATTTTTGTAACAACTCCAAAATTTACCCCCGCTTTCTTATTTTTTTCTTCAACATAATTTATTTTTTCAATCTCTGTGTCTAAAAACGATGTTAACAACATATGTGACGGTGAGAGTATATGATATATATCACATAATTATTGATATTGAAGTATAAATCATACATATGTGTATAAATAGTTTATTTTATTTTTTATTTCATATAATTTAATATAATAATTGGTCATTTCATTGTGTTGGAGTACAATGTTAAATTGATGACAAATAAGAATATATGAGTATGTATATATGGATGTGTGTGTATGTATGTATGTATGTATGTATGTATGTATATATGTATGTATATATGTATGTATGTATATATGTATGTATGTATGTATGTATGTATGTATGTATGTATGTATGTATGAGTGTGTGTGAGGACGATAGTAAATTGATGTCAAATAATAATATATGAGTTTGTATCTATGTATGTATGTGTGTATGTGTACGTATGTGTGTGTGTGTATGCATGTATGTATGAATGCATATACTTACGTACGTATGTATGTATGTATTTATGCATGCATGTATATATATGTATATTGTATGTATGCATTTACATATGTATCAATGTACGTATGTATGCAAATATAAATGAGTGATGAGGTGAAATAAATATTATATAGATATTAATGATGCGTCAATTAATATATATTAATTGTGTGCAACAAGTACTATATATATTAATAGTTTACTAACAAATATTAATTATAAAAATAAATATGAAATAAATATTATATAGATATTAAATAGGGGCATAATCGTCATATGAATTAAATTGCTCATCAAATCCCCTGTTATTGTATTATATATATAATAATAGATAGATTAAAGGGTAGTTGTAATTATACATAGAAAAATAGGTTTTGATCCGAATAATCGAACTGAAGTTTATGAAATCGAGATTCGATTCGAAATTCGAATTATATAATTGGATAATTATCTGAAAATCGAATTAAACCGATCAGAAAATTTAATTGAAAATAATCTGAAATACTAGATTCGATTATAAATTGAAACTAATCTAAACTGAATAATATATTATTTGGACGAAATATTACCCGAATTGAGTAAAATTCATAATTTAAAATACTTCATATTTATGATAACACAATTATTTAATCATGATATTTTGTAAAAATACACTATATTATATTAAAAGTACCGCATATAATAAAAAGATATTTTTTAAGTATCAAAAATTGAAAAAATGAATAAGACCGATCTTAATCTGAATTTCATCCGCTTTCGAACCAAATGACATCCGATCCGATTCAAATAATCAGATATATCATATTTCGAAAATGAATTTGATCCGATTATCCGACTTCTAGTCCAATTGTAATAGATCGTTATTATAGTCGATGGTAAAGAATAAAGTTAGACAGTTGTAAAATAAAATGTTGCACCTCTACATTTAATTCTCTTGCTTGCTCACTTGCATATCGGGTAAACGGACTGTTTTCGCCTATTTTGCTTTTTTGTTTCTTTGCTCTCTGTCCGTTGGTGTATTATACTATAATATAAGAATACATTTTGCTTCACTCATAAACAAAACAAGTCCAATTCACATTGTGTCCATTTAGCAAATCATAAAATAAGTAACTTACAATTTAAAATTAATAAGTGACTTAAAGTTGATAGATAAATAAATACTTATAAATTATGTAAATGTTTGATTAATTTTACTTATAAATCAGAATTTTTTAAATTTAAATGAACTAAATAATTATTTTTAAATATTATTATCTTGATTCATGATTTTTATATTAACTTAACATTTAAAAACATATATTTAAAAACTAAAATTAATAAAATAGTGAAAATCAAAATAACTTGAGAAAAAGTACGTCATTAGTAACAATCACCTTATTAACTTATAAGTTGTAAATTCGAAAAACAGAAATTACGGGCTTATAAGGACACAAACAAGGAGAATCAATTTAGCATATCATAAGATAAAAAAATTATGCAAATCTAAGAGGCAAAAGATTACACAAATATTGCATGCATTACAAGACATATATGAAATAGGATTAACTCAACTAAAAGGTATAAATCACAAAATTTGTAACATATGAGGGATGAGTATATAGTACTCCATACACTAACAGTTATAAAAACTTAAAAGTCTAATGGATTAGTTCACATTAATGTAGATGAAGCTCAGGTTGCTGCATGGTATGTTTTACCGTCTTTATTTAGTTAAATTGGAGAGAATAGCTCAACTCCACGGGAATACATATCGCTAGTTACATTTACGAGGAATAAGAAATATACGATCTTACCTTTTTTGGACAACAGGCTTTACCTCTAGCTGGTGCACATACTGAATTAAATTTCCATTACGAATAATACACGTTTTTACGTTACATATACCAAGTCACATACTGAGACAACATTACAAATAATGCATGTTCTTACATTGCATAACACACGCTCAAATACTGAGACAACAGTGGAAGTTGGATTTTAAAGCGAGGCAGCAGCACCTCTTAGTTCCTAACTAATTTAATAGTTCCCCGAGAACAGACGGCAAACAATTAAACATGAACCTTTCTGATGAGTTCACTGCATGAAAATTGCAGAGAGCAGGACCTGCAATTTTCCAAGCAAAATTGCAGGTGCTGACATCTCCTTTGCTCTTAGCGAAGTCATAACAAACATGATATATGGCAAGGGCGTCTACATGAATATCGTCCATGTTCCTAGACCTTCGTTCAAAGTCAGCAGCGCCATAAAGAATCTGCAAGAGGGAGGCAGGGTGTTATCCAAAGTTGGGTTGTGGCGTAACATTTTTTACTAAATCTTTTTGCAAGTAGAAATTCTCACCTCCTTGTATTTATTGATAACATCCTCAGCAGGGTTCATCTCTGATTGATTTTTGGAAGACAAAGCCGCACACATCTCATGCCTGTAATTCTCATAATTTTCCTTCCAAAACTTCAATTTTGCATCAGGGATCTGTACAAGCTCAAAGAGGGGAAGTTTCCTGATTTCTGCAGATGAGAAAAACCACCAAAACGAGTGAAAATACTGTGGTTACTAACTATATGTTAAAATTTAAAGGTGGATAACAGTGAATACTGAAAGGACAATAAAATATATAATCTACATACATACAAACCTCCGTCTATAGAGTTACAAAAACTAAAACTAATCTGGTGAGGTGCCTACACTTCCAACAATCAAGATCCGAAGGAAATTACCACTCTCGGGATGTAAGAGAGAAAATTTTCAATTAGATATAAAGATTTAGGTCACATAAACACCAATTGGCCATTGCAAGGCCTTGTTCTTATAAACTACCAACTTGTTCATTAGTAGTACTCCTCTATGACTTCCTAAAATAATCTTTGCTATACTGTATATCTATTACTAAAACTGAACTGAACAAATTTTACCAATTGTATTCTCTAGTACAAGTCCAATAATAAATTACTCACCTCTGAAATCTTTAATTAATTGAACATACCAGTAGTTAACTTATTATTAGTAGAATTTATTTTCTACACTTAATGTGCAGTGGTATATTCTTATTTACTAGGATCACTTATCAACTTAAAATAATATAATTCTCTGTATTAATATTTAATATTATCTTTTAATTAACTAATTATTAGCGTGTGCTTTCCAATCGGTATTTTAGAAGAAATGACTCCACCGAAATATTAATATTTCAGTGGGGTCAGATTGAGGCTTAAGTTTGCATGATTTGCCAATTGCCACATATATGAGAAAAAATAGATAACTTGCGAGTGTATAGAGATAGGGGTTCTAGTCTACACCCAGCAATTTTGTGAATGACACGAATAACATGACACTAAAATTTAGTGTTTGCGTTTGCCTTTTCAGTACATGACACGAAAGTACATGAACACGAAAAGACACGGCTGAGATTTAGTGTCGGTATTGTGTTTACCCTTTGGATACACAGACATATTTAAATAGATAAATAATTTTATAAATATATATATAATGTAACTTAATAAATTTATTAAAAAAATTATAATATTTTTCAAAGTTTTATGTAATATTACGAATATATTTGAAAATGTACCGCGAACTTTAAGAATTTCGTGGAACAGTTCGTGTTTTCGTGTCCATTCATTTCATTTCGTGTACAAGAATTGTACACAAAATATTTTGTATACTTCGTGTCGTGTCGTGTAGGATGGTGTTTAAGTCCTGTCGTGTTTGTGTAACAGTTTCATATAAACGTTTTGAATTCATGTCGTTTTCGTGTTCACCCACAAATACACGAAGCACAACATTACACGACACAAACCCATGATTTGTCAGGTCTAGGCTCTACTGGTGTCCAAATGTGGCGCTTATGGTTGTGTGTGCATGTGTATGCATTCCTTGAACCGGTTTAATTATGTATTTGATCTTTTTTGCGCATAATTCTGTCTTTAACACAAATACTCGGTCATGTGGTATGATACAACTGATCAGCAACACTCACCTGTAGACATTCTTTCAGTTGTATAAGTGTCCACTGTATCACAAATTTTTCCAAGAACAGAGCTGGATTGATACCCATCACCCTTTCCCATATAATGGGGATACAAGTCTGCTCTATATAGCAGTGGAACCTTAACCTGTTTCAGCAAAGAAAGCATGGCCACAAAATTGCTCAGTTACACGAATGAACAAAAAGTTGGACTAACAGAAATATGCTTAACAAAAATATACAGGCTGGCAAACTCGAAAATTTAAATGCGTCAAATCAAAAACTAGCAGCAAGAGTAACCTCTTTCCCAGTCTTAGGGGCATCTAAAGCATCATAGTAAATGTCGATTAGCTTGAGCATCTTTTTCTTCAAGTTATTCTTTTCATTTGAATTATCATCCAGTGTCAAAAATTTGTCCGTAAAAGCCATCCAGCTATCAGCTGCCACCCCCATACTAACACTAAAGAGCACCTCGCAATAAACCATGCATACACGGATAAGGCAATCACAGTTTAAGCATGTAGTTTCACGTACTTGTGCACAAAACATGAAAGATTAATGTAATATTTTATATTACAATAGCAATGCTACTAATCCAAGAAATAGCATAAATTATGTAAATACTAGTTGTACAAGCCAGACTAAAGTAGATTAAACAACACACAGCATGGAAGAGAAGGCTTATTATTATTTATAACTCAATATAGTGATACGTCTGGGAGGTTATGTTAAACATACACAAAAGCTAAATTAATTACGTCATTCATATTTAGTTGATCCTGTGACCCTTTAAAAGTTGGTAAGATCCGGTATGCTTTCCCACCAATATTATCTGATATATAGTTTACATGAGATTTGAACATTACTTTATAATGGTTTTGAATCAGAATAATTTATCACTGAACCGTGCATGATAGCAGTCTGTTCTTTGCTTTAGCATGCATACAGCATATTGATATAGAAGAATTTCGGGATAGAACAGAATCATGACACAAAAATGGGCTTGATACAGTTTTCATAGCAAGCACCTTGCCTAGAAGAATAAATTACAAGTTGACATCCAGATAGTAGCTGATAATGATTAACTTTAAGATGTAAATCAGAGAGATAAAAATATAACTCTAAGATAAACTCTGAGACGGACCAACAAATATTATATACAGAGCGTTGGATCACTAGAATCTAGAATTAATAAGTGCTCAATTTCAACATATGCGAGAATTTATAAACACACAAACACTGCAAACTTGTAGAGTTACTATGATCCTGTTAGGCAACATAATAAACATAATAAATATTTAATCAGTTACAAATCTGAATAATTAATTTGTACATCAGTTACGGATTTGAAAGGGAGGTTGTCTTAACAGATCCTAAAGCCAGAAGAAGCTGAAAATTATACAGAATTAATTTACAGCAGTACATGCATGATACATCCATGGCTCATGAAATGATACAGCATGTTTAAGTTTATTAGCGACAATTGCTTACTTTTGATTCTTTGTGTTCAAGAATAGCTTAAAAAGTTCATGCTCCAATTCTTCACAAGGTAAGTCACGAGGCTTTTTATGAATTGCATTTGGCGCTGAATGCATGCGCGTCCATGCTTTACTCTGTTTAAAGTAATGCAAGAGCTGCAAAAGCACATCATGGGGTATATAAACTTGGATCCAGAAAACATATAATATGACCTTCTTTTCTATCTATGAGGACAATATTTGAGTAGAAAACGACAAGAAAGGGAATGATTTATAGATTATACTGCTAATCTAATGTACACCAATAGATTATAGTCATGCTAAGAGGGTAATGCAATCTCATGCATCACTTGTGCAAATATTAATATCAGTTCTCCTTACATACTAAGGTTAAAATGTCATTGAAATGATTAGAGTATACAGAAGCTAAGAGCCCTTTACCATTCAGGAAGCAGAACCTTAAAAAAATGCAAAGTAGGTCTATAATTCTTTGAATGAATCTAGAGAAGACCTAACGCACACAAAATTAATAAGTGTGGCATAATAGCTGAAAATAAAGTAATCTTGCTAGTGATCTGAAGTTTCTGAACTGCTGCAAGTTTTATAAACTTCCAAATTGATTGAATCCACAGTTCCAAAACAGGAAACCGAGGACAAGCCTATATATGTATATCAGTATATGGAATAGTTATACTACCAAAATAAAATTATAATTTATGCCAACCTGATTGTTTTTAGAGACCCAATACATATCTCCATCAAAGTCTCCGTTCGCAATCTCGCTTGCAACTGATCTTTGACCTTTGGTAGAGAAAAATATACCATATTTAGCATTCCCTACAACATCTTCCACTTCCTTTACATACACAGCATTTAGAACATGTATGTCCCCGAAATGCAATCCTGGATACCGATAAACCAATACTTTACCCGAAATTTGACCGTTCTCGCTGAAGATAATATTAAAAAAACATTAAGAGTGAGATTACATATTATTCAAAAATGTTCTGGCAACATCGTAACCAATTCGTAACCAACATCATACTTGCATCAAGACATTAGACTGCAGGTAAGTTAATGAATTACCTTCCTTGAGTACATATAAAAACTGCGGCTACCTAATTTTTTTTTAAAAGCCACAAAAGAAGAGTAAACATACAGGATGACGCAAACTTCATTACTATTCAGTAGCCCAGTCGGGTCGGCAGTTCCCATCAAGAAGTAGCTTTCACTGATTGGTAGCCTTCCTTCTCGAAGCCCCTTTCTTTCTGAAAACGCCAAATGAGATAAACGATGTTGAACACAAGGTTCATCCAAAGGAACTCCGGATAATATTATTCTTGCAGTGGTACAATCATCATCTATGGTACCATGGTTCACTGAAGCTGAAACAGAAACAAGATTAAGGCTTCAGCAGAAAGCAAGAGAACAAGGCTTGGCAAAGCTACTAATGAGGTAATGCTAATAATATAAAGAGATGATTTTAGAGTAAAAGGAGGCGCATGGATCAAATTAAATATAGTAGCATGTAAAGCACATGATGCAACAATATGCACAAGGCAAATCCTCATTCTTGTTTGCCAACCCAACAATGTCCAGTTACATGGAAGTCGGGCCAAATAATTATAAAAAGAGAGAGGGATTCATTTATATTATATAGAGAAAGTATGACAAAAAAGATAAATCACGCGTAACAATATTAAGACCCAATTTATGTACCTCTGACTGCAGAACACTTATCGGAAAATAACCTTTGAGAATCCTCTAGTGATTCTGCCAATATTTTCAAGAAGAACTCCTCCGGGACTCCACCAAAGTTTAGCAAGGCAATCAGATACTTAGACAATCTTGATTTCCCAGGTTTGCGACTGGAGAATGAGATGCAAAAGTTATAAGACATCACCATAATGAATCACAGCATGTTAACAAGCAATCGGCGAATGATAACTAATAATTATGCTGGATACACAGGTTAAATAATTCGGCATTCCATAATCAAATGTGTACAGAGCTCTTAATCGGTTAATCAAAAATCATATTTCAGGTTGCCACTATATCGACTGTCTCAATTAAAACCACCCAACAGCGGACAAAAATACTCCTGGCAAATTTTACCTAGGATGCAGGGATAGCGCCTATGGGTTAGACAGGGATACTAGGATTAGACAAATATGATGATATGGTGACTCGGGTGGACTGTGGAGGGGGGGTACAGCACAAATTAAAATAATCTGAATAAATATTTAATGTTATGTATCATAATACCTATTAACAAAACCACTAATTTTATGCAATTTGACTTACATGCATAACTTGATAATCTAAAACACAAGAATGCAAGCTAGAATATTCATATTTGCAAAAGTAATTTAGAACATCAATACTTTTCTATCTTCTAATTAACATCAATACTTTGTTTGGGTAAAAATGGTTAACTTAACACTTAACATTGTTTCAGTTAATTTAAAATGCCCAACTTAAAAGATTGAATAACTGTTAGACAATTAAATTAGCAAAAGAAAAACTGTGAGAGAAATTAGCTGCAATACATATCTATGGTCTTCAGAGAATATATTAGTGCTACCAGAAAATCTGATGCATCATTGCTTAAGCTCGTTACAAAAGTTTGATTGAACGGTTATAACGACCATATAAGAAGGGCTGCGACTAAGTCATACCCTCCTAAAAAGAAGCCAAAACTGGATGTGTTTCTAGGCAGCATGTCACTTATCAGGGTGCCATTATTAACTGCAGGATCCATAGGAACACCGGATTTAGCAGAGTCTGGCAATTTTAATTACTCTACTGTTTGATGTGATTTATGTGACATTACAGAAAATTGGAGTTTACCCTAAAGCATGATCATTTAACTATAGTAGCATTGACAAGTCTCTGTTAAAACTTACAAGTTTTCGAACTCATCTACAAATAAATTTTACATCGACCTTAAAAAGTTTGTAAATTCCACTCCTTATTGAATTGGGATTTAATAACTTGGAGAAAAATCACCATGTCATTTCCCTTTATATTATTATTATATAGATACACATTGTGCACGAAAATTTGACACCTTGAAATATAAGAATGCTAAATTCGGGTATATCTGTATGGCTTTATTAGAGCATCTCCATTAAGGGGTGCCAAGATAGTTGCCAACCCCTGCCAAATTATCATATATTTATAAAAAAAAAATTATTGTCCTCGTCCATGTCTGCTTTGACAACATTTACTCAAAAAACACTCCTATGATTAGCAACCTTTAAAAGTTGCGTAGGTGGTCTCATCTATTACATATTAAGTAACTCTTAAACTAGAATAAGTATTCACAATATATCATTTTTGCACTCGTATATGTACTTTAACCACTTCAAGATGTTTCCAAAAGTTGGGAACTTTCTTTGGCAAGCTTTTAACAATCTACCATCTCCAATAGATAGGCAACCAATAGTGCCATGCCACATAACTTTGGCAACCCCTTTTTAAGTTACATCAATCAACTCAATTCAATGCTCAAAAAAAAAAAAAATTACACGTTGTAGTCCTATCCTGATATGATTTATCCTAGACAGGAAGGTCCTAAGAGGATGTTTGATATGTTTCATGTATCTACTTGCACCAGTAGAGAAGAAAAGTTGCAGTCACTCATTTATATATTAATAACAAGCCATTCCACTGAATCACCTCAAAAAAAGTTATTGTTCACAAGTCTTGATTTCTTTTGTAGTTCACTTTTGAATAAGTTAGGCTTTTCCCATGGCCTACTGTAGTTAGGTTCTGACATATAGATGTAGATCACATTGGCCATATGTGTAATGTTTATTGTTCGATATGACTAGTGTTTACATCATTCACACACACAGAAGTTATAGCAAAGACGTATTCCTTTAGAGGTTAGAGAACACTAATAGTATCTAGGTTTAACGAATGAAGAGGTTGTTATTAAAGAAGACAACCAGCTTACGGAATGAGATAAAAAATAAGCATCTTCATCCTACAATTCTATAACTAATATCAAACACATGTAGATCTTTAGATGTTGTATCCTTAAACTTTAAAAAGGGAAGTGACTGGTCTGGTTGGGCACTGCAACACATGGTGATTCGATATTTATGCATCATGGAAAGCACTCTTATAGATGTGATTGAATAAACGATCAATCCAAGAGTAAATTAAATGAGACATTAATTGGACGCACCTTATGTTGACCACTTCTAATGAGTTTACGGAGGTTGCACCTTTAAAGTTAGGATCGGCCTCAACTTTAACCATAGATTGTCTAATCTGAATTGTGCCAGGCGGAAGCTAAATATTTTTATAAAAAAAGCCCTTGTCAATAAGCATAATAATTAAGAAAGAAGCCAGTAAATAAGTCGAAAAACTAGCACATGACAAGTCAATTAAATAATTACAGTGACAAAAATGCTACAGCGTGATACGACTGGAACGGGAACTAGACCTCAAATACATATAATGATAAAACTACATTAGGATAGCTGAAGGGGATTAAACAAGATTGGACTTTTGCATCAGTGAGGAATTGGTACAATCCTCAGTGGTAATAAGATTACATTTGACTTGCCAAAAAAAATAAAATAAGATTTACATCTGAGATATATAGGACATAGTGCATATGCTAAGTTTTTTTCTCTATCAAATTCTTTGCAAAGATAGAAACAAGTTGAACTGTTCTGGAACAGCAACAAACATATTCCAAAACAACATCAATCAGTTGCATGAAATGATGCATAGACATTAAGGCTACTCTGTTGCATGGGATTAGTCATGCCTCAACTATTTCCATAAACACTAAGACTGTTCTGTCTGCATAAAGTAGTCACTGAGTATATTTTAAGGAACCAAGTATAATTAAAGGACTGAAAATTGTGAAGAAACCCAGATTAAAGTTAAAGCACTGAAAATTGTAAAGAAACCCAGAGTAAAGTAATTCAAACAAACATAGCTTACAAGAACAAATTTCCCAAGACCTTGTAATATTATTGGTTCTCATTTCTTGTCACAAATTACACCGACAGTTGAGTGGTTAAAAAATCTATTATTGTCCACCAGAATTAACAAAATTCATATGAAACAACCAACACTGTGTCAAGCACTAAAACTACACAGCTCTGGCCTAGAAATGACAAACAACACTTTTCTTAAATGAGATACTACACCTTTCTATTGACAAGGAAGGTTCCCTTGACTGCACAACCACTGTAGAACAAACGGCACTGCATCAGCAAAGGCTATAGAAAACGTAAAATAGAAGATGAAACTGTATCAGTAATCATCGATGCTAGAGAACATATATCAGATATTACTGAATGGTGAAAAGTTTTTACCGGTTCCTTAACATAGGCATCTGTCAGTCTCCCTTCTAATGGGATATCTTCCATCTAGACATAATCATTAAATACAAAATGATTTCAGAGATAGAGGAACTATCCAACGCAAAAGCTGGCACACACTAGAAAAATAAAAAATCTAAACAAGCACAAGACTAATCAGTGCAACACAAGAAGAAGCATATACTTGTGTATTAATACAACATAACTTTTTTCGTGTATCTATCAACTCCTATAATTATCAATATTGACCATGCTGTTACTCTCTTGGATACATTAAATATGTAATGTTTTAAATAGTTATCAGAAGACAGCCTTCAAGCATGAAACCAATAACATCGACTCCTATAAAAATCCATATTGACCATCATGTTACTCTCACAGCCTCCAGTTTAAATTGGGAGTGTAAACTAGCTATCCAGAGGAGCATGAAATTAATAACTAGACCGAGGGTGAGTGGATAAAATCACTAAATTATATTATCCTACACAAGTAATAAATGTAGGATAGACCGAGTGCATTGTTGCCTTCACAGACTACTCCTCTAAGTGCTTATACATCCATACACATTATTACCCAACTGAGAATCTCTTTTGATGATAAAATATCTCATCTCCATGTTGGATACACATTATTACATCCATACAAGTAATAGTCCAGAATGAAGAGTTTCTTTTTCTGACAATTTAATATGTCAAATGGGAATCTCTTTTGATGATAAAATCTCCATGTTGTTAACAACACAAAATATCTGTATCGCCAATGAAACCCCTTTAAAGTTTGTAGATACTTAAAAACAAATACCTATAAAAGGTAATTAGTTGTCTATAACTCCTATCCAAGTTTATTATCTACCTATAGGTACAAGTGGAAGATTTAGATATATACATAATAAAAATCAATTTATGAACAGAACTACAGTGATAAAAAGCAGAAAAGTGTGCAAAAAGGAAAAATAATGTATTACAGAACTATACGTGAATAAGGGGCGAGCACGCCATTAAGTGAGACCTATATTAGGCCTGTCATCTTTTCAAGTCTGGATATTAGTAATTACTAATAAAAGATATTTTGTGAAGAGAGGGCTAAATTCTGACCTCGGAACTTTTGTCCTTCCTGTATTTTGCACTGAGAAGTGCCCTAGGACACTTCATTGCCAAATCTTCCGATATGAAACCAGTCCCATCAGTATGGATCAAAAGGTCTCCATCTTCATTGCAAATATTAATACCATTTTCGTTCTGCAAGGAGAGAGGGGGGGGGTTAGTCATGTCTCTCTTTAAAAATATACATTAAAAGAAAACAAAGAACAGAATGTACCTGGCATGGTATGTCATTAATTCTTTCAATACGAACTGTATCAAAATCGACTTCAACCTTTATAGTTTGTGACAGAATCAAGGAACACCTGCATAGCAAGCAAATTTTCAAACGACACAAGTTGTGAGAATTTCAGACAAAAGGCAATAGCAGCACTAACCTTGATGCATATTTGGCCATGCTGGGTGTTGTATGAAGATGCATGAAAAGACACCTTGCTTCATGCATTGTTTTGTTTAATAAATTAGAAGGATCTTTCACATTACAAGGAGCAATGAGTTCCATCCGGGTGAAGTAGCACTTTACATCGGATGTAATGGGTGAATTTTTCTTTCCCTTCCTCTCTCCATCTTTAAAAACTATTTACAGCCATAAGAAGATGAACAGACCATTAGATTGAAACACTAACAGTTTACTTGTAAGCTTAACTGTACATGCTGACCATTTAGATTAAATATATTTTATGAATAAGAAAATAGCCGATTTCGAATTTAAAAATGCACATTAACGGTCACCTAACTCCATCTAAGCTTTGAAACTTGTCATGACAACATTTGAAAGAGGAAAAGAACATGTCAAAAAAAGCAATACAATTAATCGTTCCCCGGGGGTCATAAATTTATAAAGAATTTCAGCGAAGAATAAGTGAACCTTAGAATCATCAGATTCAGAGATATAAAAGTATTTACCATCAAAGAAGATACAAGTAACTTACAAGGAACCCCACAGATTCAAAATAATACATTACAATCGTGCAATGGCAGCAACCTAATCAAATTCAGGTCTAAGAAATAAGTAAAGACGAGACACCTTTGAAGCACAAAGATCGCATCAAACCATGCAAGCAGGACACTGATGAAATTCTTGATTAAAAGTAGAGGAAGGGGAGGAAGTGGTAGAAAACAAGACAATTATTTCCAAGGCTAAAAGAAGAACTAAAGGTTTATCCTATAAAAAAGAAGCCCTCGACATAATGCAGAGCAGACGGCAGCCAGCAACATGTTGAGGCAGGGATAGGTTTAATTAGAGGAACAACAGGAAGAACGAAGAATGTAAAAAGGATAGCGTGACAAGAATTCTCAACTCAAGGTCTTAAAAGGTGCAAAAATAGTATGTGCTGGAACTGCTACACTTGCTTCAGTACCAGCTGCTGTAGCCTGTAGGTACACTGGGCATGTCCTTAGTTCCTCAACCAACTAGCTGGCAAAAAAGTCACGATGGGCTAAATAATGCCAATCTATACTATTGTACCAAGATAATTATTCTCACACCTCATCCAACTCTAGATATAAGCAAAGACTCCATTCGTTTTTTGCCTGTAAAAAGTTGATTGGCAATTTCTAACTACTCTCTTGCATTCTTAGTGCAAGAATTTGAACTAGGATAATGATATTTTCCTCTCACTTTCTGTCAATGAATATAATATGAGTTGCAATGTATCAATTACATTGTTACTTCATTATTAGCACTCCACAATAAATAGAAGACAATAAAATAAAAAATGTAGAGTTAGAAGCATAAGTGGATACGAAATGAATTAAAATGTGTATGCATACGTTGAGAATATGCAGACACAAAACCTCAATCCCATCAAGGCTTTCTAACATAAAATATACATGCACATTATAAGAAGCTTAATTGGTGTAACTGTTTATTTAAAAGAATAATATTTAGGTAGTTCAGAAATATTACCAAAAAAACGGAAGCACCTCTGACCAATAAGTATGCCCTCTTTTGCAACATTCCCATAGAAAGCATTATGATCAGCAGAAATTATGGGAGAACCACCTCTTGCCTGTTCTTCAAATTTCACGATCAATATATTTTCATCACCTAATGTCCTATGCAGAAGAGTCTTAGTTGTTTTCAAATATGGACCCTGCACCATACAAAGACAGTCAGAGACTATATTAAGATACATTATAGGCTGTTAAATTGTTTATTCATGTGCCTTTTGCCAGATTAAAACGGAAACGGACTACCACGCATTTACACTTCCAAAATTTAACCATTATACATATACCAATTTACATCAATTCAAAGTGACAGCTATTTGCTACAAATTTACGGGTCTTCTAACAAGTTTGTATGATGATACTTGGGGGTTGGTATATTTAACAATTGTGTGCGGACTCATGTTTTTTATGTGTGTCACACTTCAATAATGCGTAAGCATTGCACCTAAGCCCCAAAACTTTGCATACTGATAAACCAAACCTTGTCACCAATTTCTATAGTAAAAAATAAAATAAAAACAATGTATTAATGTTAAAATCAATTAATAGATACCTCAAAGTGTGTGCTTCTGATTTAATAAAAAACAGAAAAATTTATGTATACACACTAACCAGAAGCAAAACTGCTTACTTACCTTAAAACTAAAACTTCCATCTCGCCAAACATGACAATGATAGTGATATGTTTTGCCACACTCCCAATCAAGATACTGGAAGAGAAAAAGGTAGAATAATTATCAAGAAAATAATGTGTTAGATTGAATTACGATATACAGTACAGCACTAAAGCCCGTGCTGTTAGAAATTCTACAAGTGAGCTGCACTAGGATTAAATACATGATAATTAAGATTTTATTTAATGGTTATAAATCCAAAAACTGTAACAAACAGATTATGTTATGGCATTTAATTTTCGGAACACGTGCAAGTGAGCTGCAGTCAGGTCTCAGGGACATCATTAATATATAGAGTTCATATACTAAAATCAAAAACTAAATATTGCTGGTGATAAATTAAACCCACCCCATGTTGCTTTATTACACCAAGACATGAATCATTACCTTCCTCCTGTCTGTTGACTCAGTTCCAGCAAAAGAAAAACGGCTGTACATAGTCCAAATTTCTGATTCAAATCTTTCCATGGGATAATTTTTCATCTGTAGAATTTTGTAAGCTTCTTGTTCGGAAACTACTGCTTCTAGCTTCTTCCTGCACAAACTTTCAGGTCCGGTAAAACACAGCTGTAGATTATTTGAGAGATAGTAAAGATCAAAGAACCTCTAATCAACTAACCTTCCGATGTAATTCAAAACAAGAAAGATCCTCCTAAATTCAAGTTCAGACAAGATCTGCCATTGTATACTAACTGTGGGAGTGTTTGTTTGAATCGTATTGACATGAGGTGAGAATATTAATCTCTTCCTTGTAGGTGTATTTAAATTCCCTGAACCTGAACAAGGAGAGTCTCCAGTTGTCTGCACTTTAGTAGAGGGGGAACCATCAACTAGTACCAGTGCATCTTTTTTGTTTGAATCGGAAATAGGTGTGCGTAGAAGATGCTTGGAGAATGGAAAATAAAACCATCTGTGCCTAAAAATAAGAGAGAAAAAATTAAACACTGACTAAATAATGTATAAGCAAATGTATCCAGAGGTACTTAGTTTAGAGCTTAAGACTACACTTCACTAATAAATCACACATTTGACATAACCTAATAAATCTAACATACTTAAATTACCTCCTTTGGATTATCTTCTTCACATCTTTAATCACACATTGCACAAGATCATTTTACATGCTTCAGTTAACACAAACAAATTTGAAACTAAAATTCGACAGTTGAAAAAATTAAAACGCCCTGTTTTCCTACTAACAAATCAAGAAAGGCACATTACTAAAAAAAGATAAAGACATTACCATAAACAATCAACTGTATTTTCTATTTATACTTGGAATAAAAAAATCAAAAACAAAACAAATAAACAGTGCATATATTATACATACATATGGTGATCAAAGAGAAAGTGATAACCTGGTAGAGAAGAAGAGGGTCGCTTTAGAGGAGTATAAGTGGTGGATTTGGGTTTGTAATCCTTAACCAAGTACTTGATAAACCCACTGAAAGTTCTGATTCTTGTCTGAGAAATGATAGTTAGCATGTGAATGGAGTTGTCTTGGCCGATGGAAGCCAAGATTTTACGAGCATCGGTGTCGGGCGGTGGCTGAGACTGCTCATAACATATCTTTTCGATCATTCTCTGTACTTTCACCGGAAGTTCAACTTCTGTTTCCCCCATCTTGTATATTCAGCAGTTTCTTGAGAGAGAGAGAGATACTAAATACTAATACTAATACTAATACTAATATTTATACTTATACTAATACTAATACTATTATTTTGAAATTTGAATCAGGGTTATGCGTGTAACTAGTAGTAGCTGCTTGTAGTGTAAGTAATAGTTTGGTACTGTGAAGACAGATTCCCGCTGCCTTTTAGGGACGTGATGTGATAACTACTACATATTTCATATACAATCAACTTTTTTACTTTCTTTTTCTAAAGATGCACCAACGGACAATAATGTGAAAAAAGTGATGTACTCTCTTTATCTTTTAAGTACTACACAATTTTTTAACTTTTGAAATTTTATGGACTAGTGTAACTTTTGAAATTATGGAACTACTTTATAGGAACTGTCACGTACATTTCTGCGGACGCTAACTTTATTCGGATTGCTTAGAACGTTTTTCGTGGAATGTAAGAAAAGTGAATGCAAGCGATTGTTCTTCCGATTTATTTCTGGTAAGAAAATCGCTAATTTAGAAGTTTGTGAGTTTTAGAATACAATAAAGCAGAGTGTATAAATGTCTAGAGCATTGTATAATTCTTACTTTTCAAAACTATATATATATAATCAATCATGTCATTAATACTCGTTCGATCGTTGATGACGAGAGAAAAAGGGGAAACGTTTCTTATCTGATCATTATCAAACGGTCAGCTCTTTTTCCAGGGTAGAGTTTACAGACTCTTCTTTTGTTTACTTTCTGAACTAAGTTCCTTTTTTTGGACGTCTTATGGGTTTAAAGATGGTATGCGAGGTGTTGTAAGGTAAAAACATTTTCTAGGCTTCTTCAATGTCTTAGAACATCCTTCTAAAATTGACCCTGGGCATTTTCTAGTGTTTTTATTTTGTTTTAGAGTCGTTCATTTGGTCCAGACCAGATATACTCGACAGTTCTCTTTTTTTTGTGAAGGCTTGATAGTTTCTTTATTTTCGAATGCAGGGACATTGCTTCATGGGTTACGGGGTAGTGGTAACTTTTTTCTTCTTGTTTTTTCTTTTGTTTTGCATATTTCATTCTGCTTTCATATTTGCTTCTCTCTTTCACATATTTTTGACTTATTTCTTTGTTTTTTATTTTCAATGTCTTTTAGGGAGGCTTTGTTTGAAAGGAAGAGTGTGAAAACAAGGCGGCGCTGGAGAAGGCAGTGGTGAAGGCTGCCAAGATGAAAGATAAGGATCCTTCAACCCAAGTTGAGAAAGCTGTTGATGGGGCTGAGACTAGCCGACAAGAGCCTCCTGCTTTGGAGGAGGTAGTTGAAGGTGACCTAAGTGGCCCTAAAAACCAGGTCGAATGAGCGGCTCCCAACAAACGGCTTAGAAGCCGAGATGGGATCGTTCAGACGTACGTTCCCGAATGAAGCGTATTGATAAGCGATAATATCATCAAGCCGGTGATCGATAATACAAAATAGGTGGCCCCTAATTTATGTCGTGGCCTGCAGCTACCGAATGACCTCTCTTTTTATGTCGTGGCCATTGAATCCGGATCGTTTACAGGTTATGGTATGAAACAAGAATCTAACCTTCTACGATTCACAACAACTATAATACAAGTGTAAATACCTTTAAACTAATGCTCTTATCCTATTCTTCTAACATCTTCAACCTCTCGCAGCGGAAATCTCTCTAACGTCTGCTGTCTATCAAAACTATTCACTTTTACCCTAATCTGTTTCTGGAAGAAATAAGAATTTCAAAGCAAGAGTGAGACAAAAATACCCAGCAAGTATATAATTTGAGTCTCAAGCATTAATATCAAAGAAAAATTTCCGGACAAAATCTTTAAATAAGTTTTTAAACAATTCTATTTATTTGAGAGAGTTGAGCGAATAAACATTGGTTGTTACCAGCCTTTAATTATAAATCCAAAAATGACAAACGATTCCCAGATTCATCTCCTGAATTAGGGGTTTGTCCGATTTTTGGAATCATAAATCTTTTCGAGAAAGAATGTCGTTAATGGCGATCAACAACAAATTAGAATGGACACTAGTTCACATCTATATCCTGCTGATCAGTCAGGATACAATGCAGATCTATACCCACCTGTATAGATCCAGTCAGGTCCCCAGGCACTACGGCCCATCTCAAGGCATCGGTCATGTCCCGGTCTTTAGGATTAAGTAAAACTTAATCCCACACATCATCATTATCTAGCCCATAGAATATTTTGATGTCAAATCATTTTAAATTCAAAACATCCCAACTCATGGTTCGCAAATAACCCGAAAGAATGGGTATTTGCTCAAGAGAGCAATCGAATTATAGGAACAATAATGAAAGGAACATGCATAATCAGAGTAATTACAGCGAAATGTAAAACATTTAACTATTCCGAACTTAGAATAGGAACGAAGAAATAATTGCAGTATTTTAAAAGAAAGTTCTGGAATACTTGCCTCAAGAAGCCTTAAGCACTATTATCGGTTGACTTTTAAATTGCCTTGAACGTTTGGCTTTATCGTCGACCCACTATCCTATTCTCGATATAATCCTATCCTTCATGTTCTTCGATGGGAATCTTGTTGAGTCTGATGATTAATCACTAGATCATTCCTAGTCCAACGTCAAATCTCGGGTCTTCCGACTAGGACCTACAGGGTTAAAATACCCTAATTTAGATAATCGTATCGCTCAACATAGCACCACTATCGCTTCTACCCATACGATTTCATAACCCAACTCATATTTATATGTATTATTAAAATACACATAACAATTATGGTCCACATCTTCGAAACTCGGTTCGGTACTTATTTTCGGAAAGTAGATATACTCGTTTTGAAAATAGGGTAATCGATTAATTATAAAATATCTTATCCCAACATGTAATTAGGTTCGTATAATATGATTATATATCTTCATTCAACGTCTCTGATAATTACAGGGTACGTCCCCGTATTTTCGGAATTAATTTTCCCGAAAATCGGGCAGCGTCTCCTTTGTTTATCGGCCTACTCGTCGAATCAATTTGACATCTAATCACAACAACAATCCAATCACAACAACAACCAATCACAATTTGAAATCCCAATCACCGATACAACTCAATTATTATTATTATTATCCGTATTTTTATATTTTTATTCGTAGGACTCAGATTATATCATCACAGTCCACCATCGGCGGTAAAATTCGCGGGTTTCCGTATTTTCGGACATTCTACACAAACTTTACCGATTAAATTAATACCTCTCGCGTAAATATATATATATATAATATATATTTTTTCAGTATTTCAATTAAATTATTTTCTTGTAGAAAATAAATTAATCGAAATCAATAAAATTCTCAAAACCAAAGTTCAGTTCGAATTAATTCGAATTTAGGCAACACGGAACAGAGGAACCAACTACACGCGCATAAGTGAAGTACAGAACCACGCCGCCTCACCTCGCCGGAGTCCTGGAGGCGGCAACGAAGAAAAAGGACGGGCAGCAAGAACACAAGGCACATCACACCATACGCACACACATATACTTACACATATATATACATACGCAACAGAAACATCACCGAAAAACCAGGGATGCAACCCCTCCCACACGCGCCACCACCACCTCGCCGGAGAGGGGCGGTGATGAGAGGGGAGAGAACAGGGCACCTGCACCATGATCATATACTTACCAAATCACAGCAAAGTATCTGACCCAGCACAAATTCGAAGTCGAGTTTGTGGAATTAAAAATCGAACAGAGATGTAGGCGGTGGTGATACTACCGAACAGGGGGGGATTTAGGGTTATATATATATTTTTTTTCTTTTTATTTGCTTTCTTCATTTTAATTTATTCCCGTTATCACCCCTTTTTGTATCGCAATTTAAGAATTGAATGAGTGTTTAATGGGTAAAATACTCCGGAAATTTACGAAAACAATTTCTTTAAAAATCCCGAAATAATTAAGAGTTAATAAAATTAAATTTGCAAGATTTTTTTAAATCATTTTTATAACGCGCATTGGACCTGTATTCTTTTCAATTTAACGAATACACGCGGTTAAATAAAAGCCAGAAAATTTCCAAAATAATTTTAAAATTCTCGAAATAATCAAAAAGTAATAAAATAAAATTTTCATAATTTTTGAAGAATTCTGAAATTAAGTACTGATTTTACAATTAAATGGAATCAGAAAATCATTTAAATTAATAAATAAAATATTAATTTCTAAATTTTATAAACTCCTAAAAATAATAAATAAAATTATAAAATAATAAAATAATTTTAGGAGCAATTTTAGCATTTATGAGCATCAATATTTAATTAAAATCATTTTAAAACAAATTAAATTCATGCAGCTCAATAATTAATTATAAAATTAATCCCCGCTTTGAACAAATTACACACAATTAATAATAAAGCAACACGCACAGCTGACAAAACTATCCCATATTTTATTTATTTGATAATTCGATAATTACATTTACATATTGGATCCGAAAATAGGTTACTTAGCCGCTAAGTAACTAAAAAGACGATACAATTTTAATACAAGACTTGGATAATTATCAAAACAGAACTTCCTATAAAACACTTTACACGAAAACGAGGTAGTAATATCTCGCCTTCCGAGAATACAAATTTTTATCGATCTATAAAATGATTAACGTATCGAAAATTTCACATCGGGACTCGTACAGGTCAAACCGTACCCCGGATCAAAAAAGTCAAAACACGAAAAATGTTCAGAATTATCAGATTAGGTTAGGAAGGAGTTTTCAGAAGAGTTTCGGGTTGTAAAAACGCAAAAATGGTTGAATTGGGACGATTTCTGATTCTTAAAAGTAATTTTATAATTACGTAAAAAAACATTATCAACTCTATAAATTCTTATAAAATCATATAATGATCCAAAAATTACTAGAAAAATACCAAAATTATCTATATTTAATTATGGGTAATTAAAAATTAAAATAACTATTTTTTATCAGAAATAAACATCCAAATATTATTATCCATCATCAAATAATTCACCAAGATTCACATAAAAATTACATAATTATTTATTGATAAAAATAATTACATAATATTGCCCAGACGTTACATCCTTCCCCCCTTAAAAAGATTCTGTCCTCAGAATCATGCTAAGGAACAGGCCATGATATTTCTCGAGTATCTTACTTAAAATTTCTCTGAACTCATCACTTCAATCACTATTTAACGGTCCCCTACCGTCATCAAATTTATCAGTTGCTCATGCAACCTCTAACTCAATCTTTACTTCATACATTTGGAGCTAAATTACTCTTCATAGTCATACACACATGAATGTTTTATAAATTCGTTATACCTGTGACAACAAGTCCAACTCATTCACAATCATTCTATCTACCTCATTATTTCGAAGGACTAACTTAATTTACACTAACCTTCTTTTCTTTCTAATTCTAATAGTTTGTGTTCATGAACTTTCTATTTTCACTGACTGTTCTACTCTACTTTTCATGTCTTATTCTGTTCGGGTAGCCTGGCCTATGATCGTTTTCAATCGTAGTCGAGAATCTTTAACCGATCTCTTGTACTTTTTGTTCATCTGTGTCTGATATACTGAGCTCAAGGCATTTTATGCTTCAAAATGTCTTACATCTATTCAAAAGTTTAATTTAAAGGAAAATTTCAACAATTGCATTTAACTTACCATTTAATAGTATATTCCAATTCCTTTTCAATCTCTATCAAGGATATTCACTGCGATAATCTTTTACTATCTGAAAGAAAATATATTAATTTGGAAAGAAATGAATCATAACTTTATTCAAAACCCGGTTTCTTGGTACTAATACTCATTTTGTTGTCATATTAAATTAGATATCAGTACGAACTTTGATGCTTACAACATCCCATACTGAAGTCAACATCAATCATCTGTATTAATACCACCTTTGATATCTAACAATAAAGTAAGTATCAGCATAACTCAGAAGACGGATCAGAACCTATTCTTCAATTTCTAACTTTTCCTATTCCTTTATCCACTCCCCAGTAATCTTAATGACATTCACTCTTTCTTTTCTACCCAAGACATCTGTCTTTAAATGAATCTTTCTTGGTTGGTAATTAACCATACCTCCGTAGCTCATAATCAATTATGACCAGAGTTCATACCTTTGAAGCTTATAACGCAGTTGCTATTTTTCAACCCTCCGCAAGCATATCTTCCGACATTTAACTTGGTCTTCCTTAGTCCTTGAATGGGCGAGGATGTTATCAATAAATACAATTACACTATCCTACTACTCCTGATATACTATGTTCATTTAATTCTCAGACTTATCATATCTGATAATATGCGTAACTCATACCTCCATCTCTTTTTCCCATGATCACTTCTGTGCATAGCGCGAAACACTTCTTATTTTATTATTATTTCATTCCACATGCCTGAAGTTTCCTTCACTCATTACTTCATGTTAGTCCCTTAAAATATAGCAAGAATTACAGAAGGGGGGTTGAATGGAATTCTTTATCTTTTTCTTGAAATAAAAATGTTCAACTCGATTATAGATATGTCTGTTTTGATTAGCACAATGCGGAATATAAACTTTAATGAATCAAAACAAGAGTAATTAAAAACAAGAGTATTTAAAAACTTTCTGGTGGATTTAAACAATTCCACCAGAGATATATATTAATATACCGAGAGAACTCTGTGTGCAGAAATGCTCACAGCTGCTTTTACAAGATAGAACAGCTAAGAACACAGGAAATGCTAAAGATAGTGCTTACAAAGATTTCTCTGTGTTTTTTTTCTAAGCTTCTTTTTCTTTGCTACTCTCTTGGTTTATATATATTACCAAGATTACAAAGTAAAAAAGAACTGAATAAATATAAAATCTAACAGTCTTGATCTTTGCTGCTTTTCGTCCTCTATGACCCAGTTAATAGCCTTCCACAGTGTTTGTATCCAATCTCGACGGCTGTGTGTCAGCTTTCACTGTTCAACTGATGTTTGAATCTTGATATTATCGTCCGTCGACTTTCAGATCATCCATCGATGACTTACTTGATCATCCGTCGACTGCCATTTTGAACATCCGTTGAGAGTCATTTGATCATCCGTCGAAGCTTTGTTAAGCATCCGTTGATAGCTATTTTGGCACTTGACTTCATTTCACTTATATAGAATTACAAGACATTGCTTATGTACAGTTAATCAACCTATTCTGCATATCTAGTTAAAGTCAACATGACTTATATGCTACTACAGATTCTATACAAAGGTGCATACAACACTGTGCTACAAACTTATCATTTTATAAGCTACTCACTCGATGGATAATAAATTACTCATCCGTCGGTACTTAAAATGAGTTATCCGTCGGAACTATAATTCTTATCCGTCGAGTGCTACATTATTTCACTAAGTAAAATCTACTTAGATGTTTTGTTTAGGTAATCATCAAGTGCACAACATATTCACAACAATCTCCCCCAATTTATGTCTACTGGAATTGTAGCCATAAATTAAGAAATACTTGATGATAACAAAACATCCTGAACATACATCTTTAAAGATAAGTAGATAAAACTGAAAGAGCTTCAATTTAAACAAGGTATACAAGGTTTGGCTCACAGTCAATTCAAGATGCTCCTCTAGCCTGAGCAGATTTTTCTAGTTTCTTGAAGGTCTGGATCTTCTTCTAAGCTTTCGGTTGTTTTCTTCAATTTGATTCTGGAGCTGTCTGTGGAATTCTAATTCATCAGATTCCGAGAGATCTAACATTTCTTGCATTTCCAAAAGAGTCTCATTGCTAGAGATACTCAATTGGTCTTCTAGTCTGAAGAATCTTCTCACACCCTTGTCATCCATGAATTCCATCAGCCAGTAGGGCCTTAGATGCACTCTTCTCCCTGTGTATGGGATGATAAGAGTTTTGGGTAGTGCATCTTTGGCTCTAACACTCCTTAGCTCTTCAATCTTCTTCAATACTAATCTTCTTGCAGTTACATTAAACCCAAAGTTTTTCTTGAAGGATGAATAGACTTTGATCAACACAGCTTGGCTTTCTTGAAGTATCCTGTGAAGAGGCCACTGAATCTCCCTTCCTCCTTTGTACTTGAATACCAACCTTTCAGGTAGGTTTCTGTATGCATCAATTGCCCTTACCTCATCCAGCTCCTCCAGATAAAGGTTTAGGTCTGAAAATTCCTTGATGTCACACAAGTACAAGTAGTCTCCCTTGTTGATCTTGGGTTGAGCTTTGACTACTGCCTTGGATTTGAGAGGTGACAGCTTCACTTTCTTGACTGCCCTTGATTTTGTCCTTCTTGGCTTGGTGAGAATTGGCAAGTTGAAGTCAGGAATTGGTAATTTATCCCACTCTATTGGCTCATCCTTTGGCACAATAGGCTCTCCATGTATGTTCCTGTAGGGGTCCACCACCCTTATGTCTTCAAATACCACAGAGGGCTTTGATGCTTGAGTTTCATCTTTAGTGGATTCCATTGGAAATTGATCTTCCAATTCCTTGTTAACAATATCCAACTTTCTTTTTGTTCTTTTAGCCAATTCTTTCTTTCTTGGAGATTTCTTCTGTTCTTCAGTCTTCTTCTTTGATCCAGTAGCTTGAGTTGGTTGAGAGGGAATTTGTTGAGAAGAATTCACAGCCTGTAGCTTGGTCAAGATAGCAAACTGTTCTTTCTTTTGTTTAGACTTCTTTGCATCTAGAGCAGCTTGCCTCTTTTCCTGCTTCAATCTGGCTTTTTCTTCTTCCTTTGCTTGAGCAAATTATGGATGTCCAGCTACCACACAAATTTCCTTCCCATTTCTGAATATCTTTGCAATTCTCTCTCTTGAGGCTGAATCAGCTGGATCTTTGTAGAGAAGAATAGATCTTGACAGAAGCTTCTTTTCATCAGGCTTGGGTGTCTCATACACAGTATCCATAGGGTTCTTCAAAGATGACTTTGGATAGTTTGCCCTTGGTTTAAGAATCATCTCAGCCTTTATAGTCTTGATGCAGGAAGATTGTCCTTTCTCCAGATAGTTCATGCTCATCTCATTCACATTGATTGGCTTGACAAGAGAGTGATGGATTGCTGACTGATCTGGTTCCTTGACTAATTGAAACTTTCTCTGTATTTCCTCATCAATCTTTTTCCAGTTGATCAGAGTCAACTCTTCTTTATCAGCATCTTTCAAACTTGCTGCTGCTGCATTTATAAGATCTATACCATCTGCAACTGGTGGCTTGGAGATAGTAATTGAAGGTACAATTACTTTGCTGATTTGAACTACAATGTTCTCCCCCTTAGTTGGTCCTTTCTCCCTCTTTCTTGATTCTCTCTCCCCCTTTTTGTTATCATCAAGTGAAGGAGTTAGGCCTTGTGCTTTAGCCAGTTGCATGAGAAGATTTGTCTGAGTCTGTTGATTTTGAAGAAGTAGGGCCACTGAATTCTCAATAATTTGAACTCTGGTCTCCAGCTTGGCTATCTTCTTTTCAGAATCTGATTCTCTTCTCAACCTTTGTAATAAATCATGCATGATACCATATGGCATTAGTGAATCCAGTTTCTCAGAGTTGTATGTCTTTAAGTCAGCTATCTCCTTTTTCAATTCATCCACACTGATATTCTGTCCGGAGTGTTGGATCTTCATTAAGTGCAAGGAGTCTAGATGAGCTTTAAGAATAGCCTTGGTACCTGCATCTGAAACTTCCTGAAGGGCTTGCTGAATAGCTGTTACTTGTCTTACCAAGGACACCTCAAATTGTCCTGGTGTAAAGTCCTTTGCCCATGCCCATTCAGGTAAACTTAAATCAGAACTTTGGCCTTCAGCTCCCCCTAAGTTCATGCTTCTATTCAAAGAACTAGAGTCATCATCATCAGAATTTACTCCAAATTCTTCAGATGGCTCTCCAGCTTGAGGAGGCATCCTGTTGACAGCAGCTTTATCTCTTTGAAGAGATTCTGTGGTGTGCACTAAGTGTAAAGTCTGCTCTGCCTCCACATTGCCCTGAGCAGCCAACAGTTGATAGGCTGAAACAGGGTGAGTAAAAGTGTCAGCGTCCAAGGAAATGTTATCAATTATAGCTTTGTAATGTTGCTGAAATTGTCTTTCCTTTTCAGCATCCTCCACAATCATTGACTCACTAGCAATGGCTGGCTCCATCCTTATTGCTCCAATACCTGCTTTTCTCTCATGTTCTCTCTTTTTTCGCATCAAGATCTCACCCTGGCTCCCCACCCTCACACCCTCACCTTCACCTACTAAGGTGGGACTCCTCTCACTCACTTTTGCCAATCCTGAATGAATGGATTGCTGAGATTCACTCTTTTCCTCTCCTTTTGCCTGGGAGCAACCCAGCCTCTCACTCAATACACTCTCCTCTCTCAGTCCTAAGAGTGATTGTATTACCACCAAATCTTCTGCACTAGAAATTATTGAAGTTTGAAGTTGTGCAGAGACACTCGACGGATAAATGATATCCATCGGGTGAGTGGTAAAGCTATCCGACGGATAACTGCTGTTAAGCTTATCCGTCGGGATACAATCACTACCCGACGGATGAGCAATATCCATCGAAAGAGTAGAAATGAATGAGGTGGGAAGAGAAACTATTATTGACTCTGTGTTGATTGAAGTTATTTGAGGCACAGATGTCACAATAGAATCAGAAAGAATTGGCAAGTGAGCCAACAAATCATCTAAAAGATGATGCTCACTTGCATTAGATTTTGGCTTCCCCAACAGAGTTAAAGAAGGGGAATCAGGAATTGAAGTGTCTATCATGTCCACTTCCAGTGAGTTGGTTGGTGAGTATTGTGTTTCAGTGGCTTCTATCAAGAGAGATTTTGGCTGTGACTCCACATTTATTGGAGCCACATCAATCTGAATTTGAGAAGGTGCAGGGACTGTGTCTTTAGCATCAGTTTGCACTAAGTGTGTGTCCTGTGCATCCCCAGTTGTTTTGGATTTCTTCTTTCTAGTGTAAGTTTGGTGTAGGCTTGTGTCCCTAACCCTCTTGGCCTATGCTCTTGGATGAGAGCTTTGTTCAATAGCCACATCCTTTTGGGAGGATGCAGCTAGAAATGAGCTTCTGTCCTTTTTAAGCACTGCAGTTTGTTGGGAAACTGTAGTGTGGCTAGGCTGGGATTCACTTATCTCTCCAACCTTATCCTTGGGGTTTCTTTGATGTTCACCCCTTCCCTCACCTATCTTACCCTCCTTCACACTCCCCTCTTTGTGTTTGGTAGGATTTTCAACTGGTACCTTTTGGGAGATACCAGAGGGGGTTTTCTTTGATTTGGATTTAAGAATTGCAGTTGTTTTGGCAGCTTTGGTAGGCAACTGTTTGGTCATTGTCGCAGTTGCCATAGCTATGCCTGAAGTCAAAGAAATAGAAGGGATTGGAATAGTTGAGAGTGTAGATGAACTTACCTCACTTACCTGAGGTGCCATCATTACAGGAAAATAGAACATTGGCACATCCTTGTGATGGTTGGCTCTGTTCAGATCTGCAATGATTCTTCTCTCTTGAACCCAACACGCTAATTTGTTGGTTGGGTTCTCAAGTACAATCTCTTCACAAAGATGGTTAGCCAAAAGCATAAAAAATCTAGCATAGTAAATATTCTTTCCTCTTTTGGCTAAGTCACCTAGTTTGTAACCTAACTCATACACAACCAGATCACTTAAGTTGTAATATTTGTCTGTAACTAGCATGTATAGCATGTTAAGCATGGAAATGTTTACAGAATCAAAATTACTGATTTTTCCAGAAAAGACCTTAGTTACTACATCACACAAGTAACTCCATTCCTTCCTAAGACCCAGTCTTCTAATTTCACTTAGTTTTGCAGTAGGAAGTGCATAATGAATGGAATTTAGCATATTGACAATATCAGTGTCAGTGTGTGGTGCAGTAACATTGTCATCAGGAATCTTGAAACATGCTTTTATGACATCACTATTGATACAGAAAACATTACCTTTGATGGTCAGAGTGATGGTTTTGTCAGTAGAGTTGTAGATTGCTGTTGTCCACATCTCCTCAATAACTTCACAATAAATTGTGGGTGATTCCAGCATAGCAAAACTTAACTTGCAGTTCTTCACGAAGTCCATCATCTTATGATAGTCTTCAGATTGCTGAATCCCCTTATTGACCAAGGCAGTGAAGTTGTTCTTCTCATAGATGAACCCAGTCTATGACATGATCTTTACTACGGGTGCCATTATTAGGGAAGAAAAGCTTGAAGAGAAAGGGGATTTTTGCTTGAGAGAGAATGAATTAAGACAGTTGAATTTGAGAATGATAAAAGAAAATGATTAGAATAAAATAGGCTTTTATACTTTGCTCAAACTCAACAGATAAAAATAATAAAGAGAAATAAATTACCCAATAGAAACTGCCTAAAATTACCGTTTTAAAATAAACTATAAAAATTCCACCCATTATCCGTCGTGTAATGCTTATAAACTGTAAGTATACTCGATGGATAATGTTCAGGGAATTAACAGTTAAGATTTAGACACTTCGACGGATGAGGATAAAATGTTATCCGTCGAGCTTTAAAATATTCCAGAAGAGTAATGGATCTTTATTTACAATTTGTATATCGACGGATGACTCAACCCGATGGATAATGGTCATCCGTCGAAAGACAAATTTTGACTTAGCCAAAATTTCATCCAAGACTAAAAATCAACTAAATTTCTGGCTTATTTTCAACTTGCAAGAATAATTCAGATAAATTCAAGAGTAATTAAGCATACCTAACTCACTTACCAACCTAGAAAAGGTGGATTCATCCAGTGGCTTGGTAAAAATATCTGCAAGTTGCTTCTCACTTGGAACAAAATGTAACTCTACAGTACCATTCATTACATGTTCCCTTATGAAATGGTACTTGATGTCTATATGCTTTGTCCTTGAATGTTGCACTGGATTTTCAGTGATGGCAATTGCACTTGTGTTGTCACAGAAAATAGGAATCCTTTCAACTTGCAAACCATAGTCTAGCAATTGATTTTTCATCCATAAAATCTGTGCACAGCAACTGCCAGCGGCAATATATTCAGCTTCAGCTGTAGAAGTAGAAACTGAATTTTGCTTTTTACTGAACCAGGACACAAGCTTCTCTCCTAGAAATTGACAGGTTCCTGTTGTGCTTTTTCTATCAATTCTGCAACCTGCATAATCTGCATCTGAATAACCAGTTAGATCAAAACCAGAATCTCTAGGATACCAAATGCCAAGGTTTGGTGTTCCTTTGAGATATCTGAAAATTCTTTTAATAGCTATCAAATGAGACTCTCTAGGATCAGCCTGAAATCTAGCACACAAACATGTAACAAACATTATATCTGGCCTACTGGCTGTTAAGTACAGAAGTGAGCCAACCATGCCTCTATAACTAGAAATATCCACAGACTTTTCAGTAGTGTTTAGTTCAAGCTTAGTTGCAGTGGCCATAGGAGTTTTTGCAGATGTGCAATCCATCAGATCAAACTTCTTTAAAAGATCAAAAATATATTTAGTTTGACTAATGAATATTCCATCACTAACTTGCTTAACTTGTAAACCAAGAAAGTAAGTTAGTTCTCCCATCATACTCATTTCATACTTGCTTTGCATCAGTTTGGCAAACTTTTTACAAAGTTTTTCATCTGTAGAGCCAAAAATAATATCATCTACATAAATTTGAACAAGTATGCTAGAGCCATTCACATTTCTGAAAAATAAAGTTTTATCTACAGTACCTCTTGTGAAGTGATTTTCCAAAAGGAACTTTGATAAAGTGTCATACCAGGCTCTAGGTGCTTGCTTCAGTCCATAAAGTGCTTTCAATAGATAGTAGACATACTCTGGGAAATTTGGATCTTCAAAGCCAGGAGGTTGACTTACATACACTTCTTCCTCCAAATCTCCATTCAGAAAGGCACTTTTGACATCCATTTGATAGTCCTTGAAATTGGCATTGGCTGTATAGGCTAAGAAGATTCTGATGGCTTCAAGTCTTACAACAGGAGCAAATGTTTCATCAAAATCTATCCCTTCTTGTTGACAATAGCCTTTAGCAACCAATCTTGCTTTGTTCCTTACTACTGTGCCATTTTCATCCATCTTGTTTCTGAATACCCATTTGGTGTCTATTGGATTCTTTCCTTTAGGCTTGGGTACCAGCTTCCATACTTTATTCCTTTCAAATTGGTTTAGCTCCTCCTGCATAGCTAAAATCCAATCAGGATCTAATAAGGCTTCTTCTACCTTTTTTGGTTCTTCCTTAGACATGAAGCTGCTGTATAGACATTCTTCTTGAGTTGCTCTCCTGGTTTGAACTCTGGAAGAAACATCACCAATAATCAGTTCAAATGGGTGATCTTTTGTCCATTTCCTTGGTTGAGGTAGATTAGCCCTAGATGAAGAGACCTCAATGTTGTCTTGATGTGTGATTGAGTTTTGATTGCTAGAAACTCCCCCTGAGTTTGTGGATCTTTGATTTGAAATTGGGGTGCTTTCTATGGGTGATCTGCCTTGACTTCCTGCTCCTTTTGATAACCCGACGGATGGTGAATTTTGAGTACCGACGGATGAGGCAGGTTGTCTTCCGACGGATAATACAGATTGCCTTCCGACGGATGAAGCATTATGTAACTCGACGGATGTTGAGTTTTATGCTTCATTTGTAGTAAATTTGTCTGCATTATCCTTAGACACTATTTCTTGATCACTTTCATCATCACTTTCTTCACTGACCATCTCAACATTGTCGAATTTGAGGCTCTTATGGTAATCTCCATCTTTTAGTCCTTCAATCTTTTTATCATCAAACACAACATATATAGATTCAACAACAATGTTGGTTCTTAGATTGTAGACTCTATATGCTTTACCAACAGCATATCCAACAAAAATTCCTTCATCTGCTTTAGCATCAAACTTCCCATTTTGATCAGTTTGATTTCTCAGAATATAACATTTACAGCCAAAGACATGAAGAAAGTTCAGAGTTGGCTTGAACAATTGATAAGGTGTCTTGCATTTTGCTTGATTAATCAGAGAGATGTTCTGAGTGTAGCATGCAGTGTTGACAGCTTCAGCCCAGAAATATGTTGGTAATTTTGATTCTTCAAGCATTGTCCTTGCAGCTTCAATAAGAGATCTATTCTTTCTTTCCACTACTCCATTCTGTTGTGAAGTCCTTGCTGCTGAAAACTCATGCAGGATCCCATTTTCCTCACAGAATGCTCTCATGACATAGATCTTGAACTCAGTTCCATTGTCACTCCTGATTCTTCTAACTTTGAAATCAGGATGATTGTTAACTTGCCTTATGTGATTGATGATGATTTCACTAGCTTCATCTTTGGACTTTAGGAAATAGGTCCAAGAGAACTTTGAGAAATCATCTACAATTACTAGGCAAAATCTTTTCTTTGAGATTGACAAAACATTGACTGGTCCAAACAAATCCATGTGAAGCAGTTGCAGAGGTTCTTCAATTGCTGAATCAAGTTTCTTCCTGAATGATGCTTTAATTTGCTTCCCTTTTTGGCAGGCATCACACAGTCCATCCTTTGTAAACTCCACCAGAGGAATGCCTCTAACCAGCTCTTTCTTTACCAGCTCATTCATGGTCTTGAAGTTCAAATGGGATAGCTTCTTGTGCCATAGCCAACTTTCATCTTGACTTGCTTTACTGAGAAGACAAGTTACAGATTCTGCTTTATTTGAGTTGAAGTCAGCTAGATACACATTTCCTCTTCTCACACCAGTGAGAACCACTTTGTTGTTTTGATTATTAATCACAACACAGGTTTCTTTGTTGAAGGTTACTGAGTTGCCTTTATCACAAAGCTGGCTGATACTCAACAGATTGTGTTTGAGACCATCCACTAAGGCAACCTCTTCAATGATGACATTGTCCTTTGAAATCAAGCCATATCCCACAGTATAACCTTTGCTGTCATCTCCAAAAGTGATACTTGGGTCAGCTCTCTCTTCAAACTCTGTGAGCAGGGTAGAATCACCAGTCATGTGCCTTGAACAACCACTATCAAAGTACCAAAGATTCCTTCTGTTTCCCTGCACACATCAAAATCAAATCAAGTTGATTTTGGTACCCAAGTTTCCTTGGGTCCTGCCTTGTTAGCTTTCTTCTTCTGTTTCTTAGGTTTTAACTCATTTGACTTGGGAATTTCAGATTCTTCCTTAGTCATTTGAGTTGGGCCTTTGAAACCACTAGGTGCTACAGAATTATTATGCATGTTATGGCTAACAGGAAATGGCATGCTTGGTGCAAACATGTTGTTCTGGTAAGACATGCTAAATGGCATTTGAGGCATATTGTATGCAGCATAATATGGATTAGGTGCAAATGGCATATTAGCAAACTGTGCATTCATGTTCTGTGTAGGCATAGCATTAACAGGCATAGGAGGCATGGCATTCATGTTAGAGAATTGAGGCTGAACAGACATGGGAGTAGGCATGACAAATTTGCAATTAACAGACAAATGATTTACACTGCCACATTTGACACAGATTTTTCTAGGAGCATATTTGTCAGGTGTGTAGTTGTTATGTTTGTTAATCCCTACTTTACCATTCCTATTGTTTTTCCTTTTAGTTTCTGTTTTTACCTCTATCTTCTCAAGTCTGTCACTCAATTGTTTGACAGTCATGTGACCAACATTAGCCTTCTTCCCTTTCTTGGCTTGACTTGACTCCCCTGAAATAAAGTTCTTGGAAACAGACCCATACTTTTCATTAAGCTTGGTTAATTTGGCTTTACTAATGGGTTTGTTCACAGCCGACGGATGAGGATTTTTATCATTCGACGGATAACACATTTTGTTATCCGACGGATAGTCCTCATCATCCGTCGAGTCTACATCTGTCAGCAATCCATCTACCAAAATAGGTTCTAGTTTCTCCTTATTCTTTTTCCAGGCTTCATCACAAAAGGACTCAATTCCTTGAACCTTGGTGATTTGAGCATGAACATCTCTGGATGTTTTCCATGCTTTAATCACCTCCTGTTCACGATCAAGCTGCTTCTTTAAAATTTCTTCTTCAAGGACTCGGTTAATTCCTCCTTAGCAATTCTACACTCAATTTTTAGTTTCTCAAACTCAACAAACTGAGACTCAAGCACATTATTCCTCTCACTCAAAAACAAGTTGTTTTCTTTGATTTTAGCATTTTCTTTAGTGAGGGACTTAAGTGTAACACGCAAATGATACAATTCTGTAGACATGTCATTTATTGCATCATTACACTCAGCTTTAGATAAATGTGCAAGGTTTGTAGAAATTACCTGATTGCTTGAGGAACTTGTCTCTGTTTCATCAGACTTGGCCATAAGGGCTAGATTGACATAGCTGATCTCCTCATCTTCATCCAAACCATCAGCTGCCCAGTCATTCTCTTGTGTAATAAAAGCCCTTTCCTTCTGTTTGAGTAGATCAAAGTACTTTTTGCTTATAATCCACAGACTCAAATCTCTTCTTACTAGAATCTGACTTTCTACACTCATTTGCAAAATGCCCTGCCAAGCCACATTTGAAACACTTGAATTTTGACTTATCCACCATGTTTCTATTTGGCTTGGCAGCTCCAAAGTTCTTCTTGAACTTGAGCTTGGTAAATCTTCTTGAAAGGAATGCTAGGTGCTCATCAATGTCCTTCATGTCATCTTGACTCAAAGAATCTTCACTTTCTGCAGCTAGCCCTTTACCCTTGCTTTCACAGGCCCTTGAAGTTATTTCCACAACTTCCATCTTCACTTCCTTCTCCTTTTCCAGTTCAACAACTAGTGCAATGGATCCTCCTTTCTTCTTTCCTCTCTCCATTCTTTCATCCTGCTCTATTTCAAGCTCATAGGTCTTCAGAATGCCATACAGTCTCTCCAAAGTAAACTCCTTATAATCTTGTGAGTTTCTCAATGAGACTGTCATTGGTTTCCATTCCTTTGGAAGAGATCTGAGAAATTTCAGATTGGAGTCTTTAGTCTGATAGACTCTTCCATGCAATTTAAGAGCATTTAGTAGCTTTTGGAATCTACTAAAAATGTCAGTGAGTGACTCACTTTCTTCATTGTGAAAATGCTCATATTGCTGAATCAGGAGCTGCATTTTATTTTCTCTTACTTGCTCAGTACCATCACAGATTATCTGTATTGTGTCCCAAACTTCCTTGGCAGTCTTGCAGTTGATGATGTTATCAAACATATCTGCATCAACACCATTGAACAGAATGTTCATGGCGTTTTTATCTTTCCTGACTTGTTCAAGATCAGGATCAGACCATTCATGCCTTGGCTTTGGAACTGATGGTTCATTTCCTGTTACAGCTCTCATTGGAACATGAGGGCCTCTTTCTATGCAGTCCACATAGGCCTCATCTTGAGAAAGCATATGCAGATGCATCTTTACCTTCCAATGATGGTAATTATCTTTATCCAGAAAAGGAATCTTGATTCCAACATCTTTCTTGTTCATCTTGCTGAATTGTTTTGATCTTTAAACTCTTTGTAGATTAAGAGCTTGCTCTGATACCAATTTTTAGTCCCTTAACAATATAGCAAGAATTACAGAAGGGGGGTTGAATGAAATTCTTTATCTTTTTCTTGAAATAAAAATGTTCAACTCGATTATATATATGTCTGTTTTGATTAGCACAATGCGGAATATAAACTTTAATGAATCAAAACAAGAGTAATTAAAAACAAGAGTCTTTAAAAACTTTCTGGTGGATTTAAACAATTCCACCAGAGATATATATATTAATATATCGAGAGAACTCTGTGTGCAGAAATGCTCACAGCTGCTTTTACAAGATAGAACAGCTAAGAACACAGGAAATGCTAAAGATAGTGCTTACAAAGATTTCTCTGTGTTTTTTTTTCTAAGCTTCTTTTTCTTTGCTACTCTCTTGGTTTATATATATTACCTAGATTACAAAGTCAAAAAGAACTGAATAAATATAAAATCTAACAGTCTTGATCTTTGCTGCTTTTCGTCCTCTATGACCCAGTTAATAGGCTTCCACAGTGTTTGTATCCAATCTCGACGGCTGTGTGTCAGCTTTCACTGTTCAACTGATGTTTGAATCTTGATATTATCATCCGTCGACTTTCAGATCATCCGTCGATGACTTACTTGATCATCCGTCGACTGCCATTTTGAACATCCGTTGGGAGTCATTTGATCATCCGTCGAAGCTTTGTTAAGCATCCGTTGATAGCTATTTTGGCACTTGACTTCATTTCACTTATACAGAATTACAAGACATTGCTTATGTACAGTTAATCAACCTATTCTGCATATCTAGTTAAAGTCAACATGACTTATATGCTACTACAGATTCTATACAAAGGTGCATACAACACTGTGCTACAAACTTATCATTTTATAAGCTACTCACTCGATGGATAATAAATTACTCATCCGTCGGTACTCAAAATGAGTTATCCGTCGAAATTATAATTCTTATCCGTCGAGTGCTACATTATTTCACTAAGTAAAATCTACTTAGATGTTTTGTTTAGGTAATCATCAAGTGCACAACATATTCACAACACTTCATCCCTATTGAGTTATACGATACAGGGCTTTTGACACCAGCTTGACTTTGTGCAGTAACCGACGAGAAATTCTTACCTCATTCCCCGAGGTAACCTTGGTAAATCATTCATTCGAACCTTCGGGACTTCACTTTAATTTTAAAGAATTCCGGCATGAGATTAATTGTAACGTTCTTCTCTAACAATTCGCCATTAATACCTTTGTTTAATTTCCTGCTTACACACATTCTTCGAATGAAATTCCTATCTTCAATTATCGACATTTCACTTCATTCTCCTATCAGTTCTAGCACATCTGAAGTTCACAACTTGCTTATATCCTGGACAATTTTATAAAATTTCTTTATCATCCTTTTGATTCCACTTCTTTTCTTAATTAATTCTTCATTCTCATTATTCATTAACTCTTTTAACATAAGGAATGTCTTTTTCTTGATAATATTAATATGTTCATCATTAGATAAGCTATTCCTGAAGTTAATACTGGAATAAAGGCTTTTATTTATAATATTTAAATTCTTATTGTAATAACTCAAATTTTTGAGACCTTGTAAAACGTTTAATGAATAGTAACCCTGACGGACGGGAAAACTTTTGAGCCCACACTATGTAGTGCATGAGAAAATGAGTTTCAGAGTTGATATTATGATTATACGTACCAAATGAGTGTATGTAAACGCTATTAGTTTTTGAAGAAAATGAACTTTGAAAAACAACCATATTTACGACTCATCAAGGATTACGGGAATCCCAATATAATTACAAGATTAAAACCCTACGAATTTATATCCAAGTATGATAATTCAAAACATAAGGAATAAATGCGAAAGGAATTAAATCACGAACCATTTACGAGGAAGTATTACGAAAACGTTTAAGCGACCGAGCGAACGCGTAAATGATTAAATAAACGTAACGCACTAACTAACCATGGTAAGAAAGTAACCATGGTTACTTTATCAAATAGTGAGCTAGATATAGGATGATCAACCAAGGCTAATCAAATAGTGTGCTAAGGAAGCTAAAACAAGTAGCTTAGCTTGTAAACTAGGAAGCTACTTAGATTTGTCCATGGATTTGGCAACAAGAATAAACCTAGGATTATATACTAGGAGAATATCAAATCAATATAAGATATCACCAATCCCATTTCCTAGAAGCAACCAAGGAAGCAAGCATAAAACTCTCTCCCTCTTCTTCATTTCTTCCATTCGGCTTTCTTCATCAAGGGAGGAATTCAAAATCAAAATCTCAAGTTCTAGCCATGGTTAAATCCTCCCATTAATTTTCAAGCTTCCTAGCAACCAAAATAAGGTAAGATAATTCTTTGATCTCTTTTTATCAAGGTTTGATGGGTGAAATAAAATTAAGAAAGTTGCTAGTGAATAGTATGAATAGTAACTCTTCTTTGGTTTCTTGATTTCAATGGTGGTTTTAGGTTCCAAAAACCATACCAAGCACTCCCAAGACTCCATCATCCTCAAGAACACATCTCAATCTTTCAAGAAAGGTAAAAATCTTTGACCCAACTTTATTTAAAATTCAATTTCAAGATCCTTTTAGTATGTAGTTACAAACCTAGTTTTAGAGGTGATATTGTTGAAATCTTGATGTTTAGCTAAGTAGATTTAAGGTTGATTGTTGTTGCCTCAAGAACATGATGTTCTTGAGAGGAGTTAGTGTGTTGATGATGATATGATTATTTTTGGTGGTAGTATAAACATTTAAGGCATAAACGAAACTCCGATCGTAAACGTAATCTCGCTAAAACGAACAAAACATAACTTTAAGTTTCTGCAGAAAGTACCGAAGATGTAAACTGTAGTTTCTTGAAAAATAACCATTTATTATGATATATAATGTTATAAGGATCGTTTAGGCACTTGAATCGCTTGATTCCGATTTACAGATCAAAAGTTATGGCCGTTTTACTTAAAGTGATTTACGCGACAAAAACTGCTAAGAATTACGAACTTTGAAAATATAAAGGATCGACTTAAGAATGTTCATAAATCATGAAATTTTTACAGAGAGTAGTATTTTTAGTTTTCTAACTGCAATAAATATTTCAAGTGAAAATAATGATTTTTCAGTTTTATAAAAATATCGGAGCCGAGACCGCGCGATTAGAAACCGTAGAATCCATAAGCGGAGCCGACGGCGAAAATGAAAATGAACCTAAGATACTTAGAAAAATGAAGCGACCATGATGTGAATAAGGACTTAAAGGAATAATAAGGGTAATATAAGTTGAGAGGGTGCATAATAAGTAGCCCATGAGTGCGAGTCACCGTAAATTAGAACGGGACCTAACAAAACGAATTGTGTCTATGATTATAGATTTCCGAGCGGAACCTAGAGCATCATCCACCTCGAGATACCCATGCAAGTTTACGAAACCAATTCCATTTACTGTTGTGTTGTCAAAGGATTGTTTTATTATCATTGCATAAGTACCATGTTTGACATGATACGTAGTTATTGAATTTTTGCATGATATAGCGATGTTGTATGATAAGTATATATTGTGAAATATTTAATTCCGCTATAAGCGTAACGTATTATAATAAGACCGAGAGTCGGTCGGGATTTCAAGATAAAAACCCGGGAATCATTCCGGTGATATTATAGAATGATTACAAGTCCATAGTAGTACGTTTTTAAAGGGACTCGACGTCCGCTTACCAATATTAAAACACCTCGAGCTTTTATTAAAACGATTTCCAAAGATCGTATTCCCTAAACTATACTTTATCATTTGGACAAGAAATATTTACTTACTATTCACTTATTAGGGAGAAGTATTCTCCATTAAATATTTACTTCAATCTCAATTAAATATTAAAGTTATTAATGTATTAAACATAAATTAGTTGAGGAATATTATTTATTCTTTTAAAAGTAAACTCCTTCGAGGTTTAATTATTTATCGATTATCATTTAATTATTTACTATTTATTACAGGGTTTATTTATGATTTAAAAATCATAGAACCGGATTTAAATTACTTTCTGATTTTCAAAAATCATTCGAATAATTTCAGATCGTCGGAGAATATTACCCCGACTTGTTTAATATTTTGAATATAGTTTCAAGGAGAAACTTTTCCCCCTTATTTAATTATCTGTTGACAACGGTCAACTCACATCCTTAGTACTTCCTCCGAAAATTTCGGAAGTACGTATATATATACATTTATATCTTAGTAAGATAAACTGTTTCTATCAACAAGCAAAACGCTTGGGGAACTTCGATGTGGTTCGAGTTCTCGAGATATGATAGAATTTTATTTAAAAGGACGAGGGGTAGACTCTTGTACTATGTGTGCTAGATGGACTACCAAAGGTACCGCAGGCGAAGGTACTCTGTGTACTCAGGAACTTGTGAAGTATGTGTATACCCAAAAATGGGACATGTAGCCCGAATGCGGCAAGGGTGATAACCGGGATACGAAGGTGTCGTCCTTTTACTAGTAGAAAAGGTTACTATTATCATATTACGACTGATCATCGTATGCGGTGGCTCCAACGGGTGTCCTAATTCTTCCAATTGGAATTGTGATGCAATACCGTAACCCAAGCCTAGGTGCTGGGTTTACTATTAAGGTATTCGCAGGATAATAAAATCCCCTAAAGAATTGTTTTCATAGAAGGTGTGTATCACCAAGGGAAACTAATTTCGAATAAAACATTAGTATCATATATGATGTTTTACGTAAGTTATCATACAGTCATTTTCATACTGTACATTATTATGCTGGGCATTATAGCTCACACTTGTTTTCTTAAATTGATAGAGCACAACAGTGAATCAAGATGCCTACCATGAGAACCACAACCAGGAAACGGGTAGGAAATGGCCAGCTGTTCCGTAGATTATTTGGTGTTGTACCACAGGTAGTCCGAATAAGCTGGATTGGTTTTCAGTTGTTTTTAGTTCGGCTTATTTATAAGTATGACTTATGTAAGGTAATAAACAAGAAACGTAGAAGTTCGGCTTATTTATAAGAAATTTGGAATGATCACTTAACGCGGATTGAGTTTTCTTATGATAATCGATCGTATGTCAGTATCGAGGTATCGCCTTATGAGATCCTTGAGGGATGACAATGTCGATCTCCCTTATGTTAGGATGAAGTTGTAGAGCGCAAGATGCTCGGACCCGCAGTAGTCCAAAGGACCAAAGATATAATTGATCTAATCAGAGGACGGCTGGTAGTAGCCCAAGATGGACATAAGAAGTATATTGATTTGACACAAAAGGACAAAGAATAGGAAGTAGGGGACCTAGTGCTGTTATAGGTATTCCCTTGGAAATGATGGATGTGGTTCGGAAAGAAAGGAAACCTAAGCCCACGAATTGTTGGACCCTTGGATATATTAAGTCGTATTGGGAAGTTAACATATGAGCTAGCCTTACCCCGAACCTTAGCAAGTTCATAACGTGTTCCATGTACCAATGTTAAGGAAGTGTAATCTGGATGCCAGACAAATAGGGGCATATGAGCGCATAGACATGCAACCAGACGTAACCTATATGGAGCAACCAGGAAGGGTTATAGATCAAAAAATGGACAAGTGCTTAGAAGAAGGGTTATCATGCTAGTCAGGGTTTGTGGCAGAACCACAATGTGGGAAAATTGACTTGAGAGTTAGAAAGTGCAATGCTAAGAAAGTATCCCTATTCATTTTCTATCTGATTCCGGGACGGAATCCTTTTAAGGAGGGGAGACTGTAATAACCCCAAAAATTTTGGACTTTTTGTAAACCTTATGAATAGTGATTTTGCTGATTATGCTTAATAAGAAAACTTTTCATGCCACACCTTGTAGAGGTTCTTTTATTGTTATTTTGAGATGTAATTAGTACTCTATATGGTATATAAGTGTATGTAAAGATCGTCAGAATCCAAATTCGAACACTTTGATTTTTTCCCGAAAATCCACCAGATAGCGAAAGAATTGAGTATAAGGTAACAGGATAAAAAGGATTTAAATTCAAGGATTATAAGAGAGGATCATAAAAGGAATATAATGTATTGAGAAAGGTTAAGGAAACCCAAGTAATAAGATCCCGGGTATGATCCCTCAAACGATAAACAAGAACGAAAGTTAAGCGAACCGTATAACAGATCAGCGGTCATTAGCCAAGTAATTAGGAGTTAATCAAAGAGGTAAATGATGATGATGTCATCACACCAACAAGAAGAGGACAAGTGTGGGAAGATGACATAGGAGGATGACATAAGCATGACCAAAGGGAAGGAAGTGTTGGTTGATTATAAACCACACAAAATTTACCATGGTTAAAAGGTAATTAAGCAAAACAAAAAGGGAAAGCAACCAAGCAAACATCATCTTCTCCCCCCTCATTCTTTGCTCTCGGCTTTTCCATGAAAAGCAAAGGAGAAATTTTCAAAATTCAAGCTACACACCTTCAAAAATTAAGAGGTTTGTTTCCTTAGCTTCCATAATTCATGACTTAGTTATGTTATGAGTTTGAAGCCAAGATTCCAAGGTTTACTAAGCTAATCAATTCATCAAAGTTCTTGGTGAATAGTGTTTTCAAGAAACTAACTTTGTGTTTTCTTATATTTTCTTCAAGATCCAAGCTTAGTAGAGATAGTTAGGGGTTACTTAAGGCTTCCTAAGTGATTCTCCACTCTCCAAGGAAGGTATAACTTCTCAAACCCTTAATCTTAAGTTTTGTTGGTTTGGATTTCATAATGTTTAGATGATGGGTTAAGTGTAATGGGTGTGTACTCATGTTTAGAGCTTGTTACGAGTAGTATGGTTCATGAGAAGCATGGTTATTGAAAATTTAGAGATTGGTTGGTTTTGTAATGTTTTTGAAATGGTAAATCTGGATTATTAGTTAATGAACTTAAGTAAGCTCTTAGTTCATGATTGAAAAGTAGTATAAAGTGGAAATCTTGAGTTGTTGGGGCTGTTAATGTAAAGAATGGATGAAGTTTGGTTGTAGTGGTGATTGTGGGTTGAATTGTGAATTGAATGGAATGGTTTAAATTTCGTAATCGCGTAAACATAGCCGTCGTAATGCCCGATTTACCCTAGACTGCTTTTGTTCTTAACATTAGGACCCGTGAACTCAATGTTAGGTTTTGACCATTGCCATGATTAGATAGTTCATGTTACGAGCTTCGTTTTGATATGTGGTTCGCTAGAATCCGATGTACGGTTTAGGAGAAACGACCGTTTTAAATAACAGCGTTTCGCAAACGAACCATTACCCCTCGCCTTACTTTGAAACCTTGGTTAAGGCCCTTAAATGACTAATTGGAGTATGAAACGATTGTGTAAAGTGGATTAGGTAGTTAGTAGGTTACTCGCAAAAGAATCGCCTTAAAATTCTTAATGGTTAAATTATTAAAAATGGTGGAGCCGAGGGTACTCGAACGACTTACATGATTCGTTAAGCGTAAGAAGTGACCATAAGCGAACGTTAGGGTTCAATTGGTTAAAGTCTAGTTTCTTAAGCGATCGGGGTTTAATTCCAACTTATGTTGTTGTTCATAGGTTATCGAACCCACTCTAAGCTTAAGTCTATCCGGGAGCACTTAGGCAAGTTTTCTACCCGTTATACTGTTGTTGTGATGTATATATGTATATGCATTATCGTATGATAAGTGCATGAATGTTATTAGCAAATCTTACGATATATTGGAGCATGCTGGTATGGTATATATGCATGTATGTTTCGTAATCTTGATATCTAATTGTTGATTCAATTGCTTATAAGTTGCATAATACCTAGGCTAGAGATAAGCAGTAGTTGCGTATACACTTAGTATAGGGGACCCAAAGGTGGACATTTTCTAAACCGGGAGTCGATGTTCCCAAGTATAATATAACCTCGATAATAGGGAACAACCCAGTGAGAAGGGTCCTTCAGTGGATAATGGTGCTTCAGTGGATATCTTGCTCCATGATACCTTTTTGAGGATGGGATATAATGACTCCATGATATCTTGCTTCAGTGGACTTATGACTCCGCTTATTTATTACATAATATTCTTTATTTTATTAAAGAATAATGTTTCGATAATCAAACTTATTTTCGATTATTCAAATAAAGATCATACTTTCGTATAAGTATATATTTGGTTATTTATTATTCATTTCAAGTATGAGTTTTAAAACTCCTACCTCGATTATTTTTATAAGGATCATCCTTATGGGAATATTATTTAAATAATAATATTCAGATATTTTCTAACATATCGGGACTGATTTAGTTTATTAAATCAGCGTTACTCTAAACATTCTTTAAAATGTTTTCAAGTCTTCAAAATGATTTTAAAAGTTAGGGCGGATCCCAAAACTCATTTTTATATTTAAGATCCTCCTTTCAAAGGGGATTTAAATACTCGCTCAAAACCTGAGGGATCCGGCTCTGTGGTGTGTTTTATATTCGCAACAAGGCTATTGTTTTGATAAAAGAGTTTTTGATTACTTACCCAACACTCGGGAAGTAAAATTCTTAGAACAAGTTAATCCATTAACAGGCATCGCCTGGGAAATATCTGTGAGTTTTCCTCTCCAACTAGATACGACTTCTTGGTGGAGCCGTATCAACAAGTTTCTACTTGGGGAAAGGGGGGACAAGATTTATGTTTCAGAGTCATGGATTTCATCTGAACTATGAGTGGCGTAAGTGGTCGAGTGGCGCCGGCCCAGCCTTATTATATTGGCCCAAATGGCCTGGAAGTTCCACTAAGACGGTCCATTCCTTAGGAGTACAGTGTTCGGTTGACAAGTAAATCCGACAGGTTCTCCTCTACATGTAGAAAATGGTGGGGTTGCACTACTGCGACTGATCATCGTAAGTGGTCTTCCTGGCGCGACAAACTCCCGTAATGAGTTCATCATCCAGTTTGGATATTTCTGCTACACTACCCGGAGCATTCGATCGAAAGGCTACGGATGGGAGATTGTTGAAGCAATGACAGGGTCAAACAGTTATAATGATGTTTCCCTCAAATGAAGTATCTCGTAACTTCATTTATTTTAAACAACATTTCAAAGATTGAATCTATTCAAGTCTTATCTTGTAGTCTCATCTATGTGATGAACTTTCGAAACTGTTTATACCTTGAACGGTGGTGGTTCAAGTAGTATTCAGAAAAGATATAAGTATATTGGAGTATCTTGTAACTTCATCTTTTCAACTTATATCCAGTTAATGATTATCTTATGCATGACAAAGATTTTCAGAAAAACGTTGAGACAAGGTTAGATATATGAGATCACCTTGCAACGATATTTTTATACAGTTATAAACTGGAACTCTGTGTATATTATACATGTCATAGGATTTCAAAGATTGTGAAAAGTATATATGTATATATATATACTGAATATTTGGCGACTTGGTAGCGTTAAGATATCAACTTGGTTCATTTCTTCTTGACCAAGACTTTCATGAGTACTATGAGAATGCTCATATATTGTTAATTATTATACATATTATTTCAGTGGGCTTGTTGCTCACCCTTGCTTTCTTCTTTCATCACACAATAATAGATAGCAAAGATAAACATGACCAAGCTTCCAATTCTCAAGCGGTTAGGAAACGTTCCGCAGTTTTCTAGAAGCGTTGATGCCGCCGTAGCTGAGGTAGGAACTACCAATAGGCTAGGCTTTCAACTATTGATAAACCAGAATTATGTATATTATGAATTGTAATAATGGCAAAGAATATGTAAATTATTCAGAAACCCTTTTAAGGTGTAATGACATATAATTGTGGAATAAAATGACTCGTGTTATTTTTGGATATTCATATCTGAGACTATAACTTGTGGTGTGTGTGTTTATTGTGGGGTCACAGTACAGAGTAGTTGATTGTTTATTAAGATTGGGTGTTATTAAGGGAAATGGAACTCGTGACAACCCGGATCCCCGACCCCGGATTTGGGGGTGTTACAAAAATGGTATCAGAGCTAAGCATTATAAACCTTAGAGATGATGTGACGTTAAAATAATAAGTTCACTAAGATAATAAGAACTCTTGCCAGGTTCATAGTCGGACTACCCAACGTAGTACTGACAGTTAAAACCCTTATGGGAACCCTTATAAATAACGTGATAGAAGCGTAGTTCGTTATCGTATATGGTAGCGGGACTCCGAACCCTGAGGTTGAGGAGCAACAACACGATGATGTTTTATTACTTATTGGAGATCAGATTGTGGATCCGATAGAGTGTCCTAACGTGGGACCGGATAATGTTAATATTGAGGATATAGTGGTTGAGGATGTTGTCCCAGAAGGGATTGTTGCTGAGAAGGATCTCGTGGAGGATCCTAACAAGACTGAAGAGATGGTCGCTGAGGAATTGATAACCATAGTTAGAGCGACTACCATAGGTAGGATTGGCCGGTCACTACCGGAGGTTCATTCAAGTTTGTAAAGATAGTAGCCCCTTTAACGCGGCTTACTCGTAAGACTGAGAAGTTCGAATGGACAGAGAAATGCGAGAACAACTTTTAAGAACTGAAGGAAAGGTTGGTGATGGCCCCTATGATGGCGTTGCCGGATGGAAAAGGAGATTTTGTGATGTGTAGTGACGCTTCACATAAGGAATTAGGGTGCTTCTTATACAGCACAACAAGGTAATCGCGTATGCGTCAAGACAATTAAGGGAATATAAAATTCGATATCCCCACCCATGAGCTTGGACTCATGGCAATAGTTTTGCCCTAAATATTTGAGGCACTACTTGTATGGAGAGAAGTGCGAGATTTATATAAGCCATAAGTGCTCTAGTACATTTTCACGCAGGAAGAGCTCAACATGCGCCAGACGGGGTGGTTAGAGCTAATCAAGTATTATGATTATGAGATTATTTATCAGCCAGGTAAAGCCAATGTGGTGGCTAACGCCCTTAGTAGAGAGGAGAGACTCAAGATGAAAATGTCTTTTGGAGAGTTGATAAGAGATTTTGAGAAAATGGAAATAGAAGTGAAGGTAACCGGAGCCGGTATCGAAAAGCTGTTTGAGATTGTAATACAGCCCGAATTATTGGAGAAGATCATATTGTGCCAAGAAAAAGTGATGAATAGAGGCAGAGAACCAATGACCGAAGAAGAGATTAATACCTAGAAATATGATGAGGGAATAATGATGTATCCCTATAGAATTTGGGTTCCAAATGTTCAAGAGCTTAAGGACTGGATCTTAGATGAAAGTCATAGTTCGAGGAATAAGATTTAGGGCAAACCCTGAATGTGATAGTCAGGGAGGACGCCATCAAGATAGAAGGAACCCATAACATAATGAAGTGGAAAATGAGGATTTAAAACATGTAGGATGACCCCGATTATGGGGAGGATGAGAAAACATTTCATACGGAGAAAACAGAAGTCGAGCAAGATAGGGAGAACCAGGACGGTACTCCTATGGGGCAATTCATGGACCTACCTAAACAAAACTTATACTTTTATCCCTAACCACCACCCTGAGGAAGCAATGCGGTGGGAAATTCTTTCAGGACCTTTAAGTCGCTAAGCTCTCAGAGTTCCAAGGAACAAGCTGAGCTAGCCGAGGCAAGGGCCTGGCTAAAGGAAATAGAGGAATGATTTTATATTCTAAATGATTGATGAAGCGCAAAAGACTATTTTTGTCACTTACCTTCCTAAGAGAGAGGCCACCCGTCGGTGAAAGGCCAAGAAAGGCACAGAGACAGAGGTTATAATAAACTGATTAAAGTTCAGACAATTGTTTTCGGGAAAGTACTTCCCAAGGTTATGGAGGTAGTGTAAAAGCTTTAGAGCCAGAACAAAAGCGGACGAGTATGATGAATTATGAATCTAAGTTGTAAAAGTTGTCAAGATTCGTTCTGGGGACACGAATCCAGAATGACGGGATGTTTGAAATCAATGCTTATGTTGTGTTGGTTCATGTAATGGTTGTAATGGAAACGAAAATAAAAGACTGAAAAGGGAAGGAGTATGAGGGGATATAAAGGAAATAGAGTTGAGAAGTGATAAGGGAGTTAGGTATGGGAAACCCTAAGAAACCCTTGCAATAAATATAGAGAAGTGTGTCATCATCAGCGCGATGGTGACTGATCATGAGATAAATTCAATGTTTGAAGGCGTAAGCAATACGTAAAGTTAATTCCCTTGAAATTGACAGTATTCGATGAAAATTTGAGATAGATCGATTGATTAATAAGGAAACACGGATGGACTGAGGAGACAAGAAAGTAAGAAATTAGGAAAATTGGATGAAGGAAGTGACCTTCAAGAATGTGGAGTGTAAGACCGGGGGCATGATACCCAGAAAGGGAGACGCCAGGTATGAAATATATCCCAACATTGAGATGACTGTTGAGATAAATAAAAGAGGTAAATGAGTAGTTAGAACTAAAAGGTTCACGTTGAACACGACCAACATCTTCTAGAACATCCCTGTTATCATTACTAAATCAGGCAAGAAAAGCGGATAACCGTTCTTATCTTTTGGAGGCCATATTGATTGGCCTCATTTTGAATACAGATGTTATTGTGAAATTAGGCATATACTATCGATGTGGGAATGATTGAATAAGATACCCTTATCAGGGATATATGACTTGATTTATCCATGGAAGGATGCGTGTGTAATATCCCGTATTTTCAGAATTATTATTATTATTATTTGAATATGTTTATGTGATTTTCTGATTTAGAAAGAATAATATGGTGGATATTTTATTCCTATTTGACGAGTTTGTGTTATTAAACGGTAATGTACTAATTGTTAAGTGTTATATCGATCCTTGTTAATTTCTAAAAATATTTGTTTAAATGTATTATTTTTAAAAGTTATTTGAAAACCGATCAATTATTGATATCGGTAAATTGAGTTTGTTTAGTAATATTAGGGATTGAATGGATATTTTGTCTGCTATGTGTTATATGTAATATTAATTGTGTGGGACTCAATTGTGATTGAGGATTATTTGTATTATTAATTACTGAGTCGTATCGTTTTGTTTTCGTCTTTAAAAGTGATTTTATTGAAAATCTAATTTCATAAATATTTAAATTATCTTTAAAAAATATTTTTATGACTTTATAATTACAATAATTATTTTTGGGATTTTATAAAATTTAGAAATCAATATTTCATCAATTATTTAGCCCTGTATAATTTTCTGATTGCATTTATTTGTAAAATCCGTATTTAATTCCAAAATTCTTCAAAAATTATGAAACTCATATATATTTAAGTTTGGAATATTCTGAGAATTTTAAATTATTTTGGGAATTTTTAGGATTAATTTTACCCGCACGTTGAATCGTTTAATTGCTAAAAGCGGGTATAAATTGCGTTTCAAAAATTATTTTAAAATTTTGAAAATTATGTTTTTATAAACTTCGGGATATTTGTAACATTTTAAGACTATTTTCGTGATTTTCTGAATTTGTTTCAAGTGCAGCTTGGTTCGTTTAAATATAAAATGCGGGACAGAAATGAAAGTGCAGTGCAGGAGGGAAACGTGTCAACACAAAGACACGTGCCCTAGTGTTTTGTCTTGCGCGTGGCATGTTGCTGTTGCTGAAAAAAAAACAAAACAAAACAAATTAACCCCAGTACCCCACCCCCACCCGCGACCTGCACCACTTCCCCCGTTTTATTTCTTTTACTTAGAAACTAGACAAACCTCCTCCCTTCTTTTTCATTTTCTTTACCCCTCTTCTGTCTCCCCTCTCCCGTATATTTATATATACTTTCAACTTTCAAAAATTCATATCTCTCAAACCGTTCGCCCAAATTTTAATTATTATATATATAAATGATCAGCGCTTCGATACCTACACATAAATATACGGGGTCAGGAAAATATCCGAAATATCTCCAGAAAAATCCGAAATTAATAGCGATAGATATATAAATGGGGTGATCAGAATTTATTTTGGGTAGCGATTCCAAAATTCTGCCTTCGTACTTTTGTATATTATAGCATGTTAGTATTTATATATTTATTTCATAATTTTTAGAAATTGTTGGAGAAGTCACTTTTGGTCCGAGTTTTGGTTCAGGTGGCCGTGTTATTCATTTCTGGAGTGTTTATATGCGTAAATATAAATTATTGTGTTGATTTTTGTTGGTTGTGTCGATATGATATCGACTGGCAGTCCGAGAAATAGAGGAGGAGCTGTCCGATTTCCAAGAAAATATTATTTTAAATTATTTTCCAGGCTCGATAATTCTTATAAAATTATTTTCGGGTGTTCGAGCCCAATTATTTAGTTATAAAATGATTCAGAGACCTGTTTTAATTCCGAAATATGTTCAAAAATTCATATTAAATAAACCGTTCATCCGTTTAATACGAAACGAACGCGTACAGACTCAGAAAAATATTCCGCTTTCATTAAAAATACTTTCGAGACCCAAATCCTTTTTGTTTCGAAAGGTCGCTTGTTTTACGAGTCATTCTAAGTCGATTATTGATCGATAAATCGTATTTTGACCCAATTTCAGTTTTAAACGTAACGACTCCTGTGTCATATGAATTATGTGATACGTGAGTTATGTGATTACGTGTTATATAAATTATGTGTGTATGTGGATCAAGAGTCCTGTGATTGTCTGTTATATTTATGGTGGGCTATCGTATGGGTAGACGATAGGATTTTGACGCGTAGTTCATCGAGTGATTATCGTTTAGACAATTAAAGCTATATATTTTAATTATAGGTGCGGATCTCTCGAGTTGATCAGGACAAGACGTTGGATAAAGAATGAGATGGAATGGCATTTGGATATTTGGCTTCTAGCAATCGCATGACCAGCATATCGGTGAAGTGTTGAAAAGAAAGGCGGTGATGTTTTGAGACAGAATGTCAGAATAGATGTGGTTTAGCGAGTGTGACTAACTGCTAAAATCTCAAAGGCAAGTATCCCTATCATCACTTATCATTCAAGTGATATTTATTTTAAATCTTCTTATGCAAGTATTGTTTTCCCTATTCTCAGTTCAGAATAGATAAATGTTTTACATATCGCTGAATTAAATGATTTTGTTCATGCAAGTACTCTTCTGCTATTCAATGTTCAGAATAGCTAAGTGATTTTACTTATCAAATGAATGGATTTATAAATGTTTTGGGTTTTGAGAAAAATGAGTTGGTTTTGCGAGTATTCTTGCCCAAGTAAATGGGGGAATAAAAGTTTATAAGGGTGTCGAGTATTATGACCCCTTTCAATAAAATATTTTTAAGGTTGGATGGTTGCGTAAGAGGCCGTGGCGGCGGTCCAGTGTGAGCTATGTGTTATACAGGATATAACACCTTGCTAGGCCGATATGTGCCTTGGGTACCCCTTTGTTTAGTTGGATATGCTTCGGCATACCGGTGTTGCTCCGCGGCTGATCACCGGTGGCAACATACCGTCGTTCGAGGATTCCAATCTAAATTATTATATTGCTTTTGATAATCTTATAAGGAATGATTTATCAACTGTTTTGGTTTTGAATAAAGGTGGAATGCAGTTTTGATTCAGATTCTGATTGATGTTGATATTTAAGTTGTTAAATATCAAAGGTGGTATTAATGCAGATGATTGATGTTGACTTCCCTATTTTAGCGCAGGTAGGTTATGAGCATCAAAGTTCGTATTAATATCTAATTTGATATGACAACAAAATAAGTATTAATTTCAAGAGTTCGGTTTTGGAGTAAAGTTTATGATTAAATCCATAATCATTGGTTCTTGTTATTGTGGTTTACGATATTTCCGTAAACACTGTTTTACGAGTTTTATTTTCGTCAAGATTCAAAGTATGGCTGAAGCATTTTCACTCAAAAATATCAAAAGGATTTTGAATACAGAGAAGGAATCAATTCTGGGATTCCTTAACTAAATTTTCTGGATCAACAATTTTGATTTTTAAATGTTCTGCGCTATTGCAGATGTCGGTTTTATATCAAAAGACCATATATATGTCATAATGATCTTGCTGAGCATTTCTTTCGCTCATACTTGCTTATTTTTAAATTTAACCTTCAGTGAGGATTAGCTTGCGCTGTTTAGCTGCGTAATTCGAGGAAGCAAAGAAGAAGCTTTTGGAAGGTGGTTGGTCCAGGGTTTGCGAACTAGTGTAAGTTTTATTGTGTAAAGTTGTTTATATTATATTATATTATAATTGTGTATTGTATTTGGGACTAGTATACTTCTTTTCGAAGTTATACTAGCGGGTTAAGTTTTAAGGTTGAGAATTATTGAAAAGAGTTTTAAAAGAAAGTGAAAAATTTATTTGTGGAATTTGGATATCTTGTTTCTAGAACTGTAACCTTAAAAGATCTTGGATTAATTGGGGTCATAGATGATAATTATCTTCCGCTGGCATTTATTAATTGATTTAACAGGTTAATTTGGATTGAAGTTTTATAGTGACGACCAAATTATCTGACCCCGGATTTGGGGGCGTTATAGGTTGGTATCAGAGCTGAGGTTATAGTAAACTAGAAACGAGAGTGTGTAAGAGTGTGTATAGCTATGTGAGGACGTTTGAGCTCATATCGAGTTCCTGTTGGACTATCGGATATAGTGCCAACGAGTAAGTTAAGATATGCGCATTCATTCGAGATGGTTGTGTTGAGCTGAATGGAACTTCGGGAAGCTGCAAACTTCTATGGTGGAATCTTCTGAGGCTACTACGATTCGACGATGATGAAGATTATCGATATCCCTGGAATATGAAGAAGTGTCGAGAATCGGATGACGAGTCAACTGAAGAGTTCAAATTGAAGATAAGCATTAAGACTTTGGCAATACCTTCTCTTTCTATAATTTCTTTTGGCCTATCTCAAAAGAAGTAATTGTTAGAGGATATATTCCCTAACACTCATTTTCAATCATAACTGTGTTTTAAATGTGCCAGAGGCTGTCATGAAGCCTATTTTTCAGGTTTTGATAGCTCTGTCAAGTTATGATAATTAATTCCACTTTTCTTATTTGGTGGATAGTTTCTTGATAATGTGACACCACTTGCTCATTTGGTGCCAGAATTTTGTTCTCTGGATTTCATTCCTTCAGAAATATCAGCTTTGAAATCTTTTCAGTTTTATTCATTTGATTTTCGATCACTTTGATATTCTTTCATTCTGACTGAGATGAACAACCCTAACTATAGGGGACACAAGGTAAACCTGTCTGTGTGATAGGAGTTGGATGGGATGCCATCACTTGTGTGTATTGTGAATACATGAAGGTTAACAACCTTTAGTAGTGTCTTAATTTGGACACGCAATACCAAGTTCATTTGATCATATTGATCTCTCAGTTATTCTTTCATTTCAACAACACTTTCTCATAAATTCAGACTTTGGTACCCACAATGGTGAGACAACTGTTATGATATCAAATTCTTTTCATTTTGAAATTCCATGATTTTATCATCTCAAACATTCGAAGGTATGCCAATCAAGTTAAGCTGAGTTTTCCTGGTCAAGTCAAAGCAGGGTTATGTGATGGAATTATCAAGAGTAACAGTGGATTGCAATGCGATTAAAATATCAGGGGTGTATAGCGAAGTCAGTCTGTTTCTTTATTTCTCTATCTTTCTCTTTCTTTTCTTCCCTCTATCTTTCTCTCTATTCTTCTTTATCGCAATCAATAAAGCGATTCTATTGAGGAATTGGTCAAAAGAGGTGAATGGAACAGTGGTGCACAGTGAAGCTCCTATAAAAGTTTTATTATACAAGGAATACAAGATTTATTTGAGATTATGAAAAATTGAGGTTATTTGGAAATTGAAAGTTGGCTAGAAGAATAATTAGTGCTTTCTTCTGCTGATTCCGAGGACAGAATCCTTATAAGGAGGGTAGATTGTAATATCCCGTATTTTCAGAATTATTATTATTATTATTTGAATATATTTATGTGATTTTCTGATTTAGAAAGAATAATATGGTGGATATTTTATTCCTATTTGACGAGTTTGTGTTATTAAATGGTAATGTACTCATTGTTAAGTGTTATATCGATCCTTGTTAATTTCTAAAAATATTTGCTTAAATGTATTATTTTCAAAAGTTATTTGAAAACCGATCAATTATTGATATCGGTAAATTGAGTTTGTTTAGTAATATTAGGGATTGAATGGATATTTTGTCTGCTATGTGTTATATGTAATATTAATTGTGTGGGACTCAATTGTGATTGAGGATTATTTGTATTATTAATTACTGAGTCGTATCGTTTTGTTTTCGTCTTTAAAAGTGATTTTATTGAAAATCTAATTTCATAAATATTTAAATTATCTTTAAAAAATATTTTTATGACTTTATAATTACAATAATTATTTTTGGGATTTTATAAAATTTAGAAATCAATATTTCATCAATTATTTAGCCTTGTATGATTTTCTGATTGCATTTATTTGTAAAATCCGTATTTAATTCCAAAATTCTTCAAAAATTATGAAACTCATATATATTTAACTTTGGAATATTCTGAGAATTTTAAATTATTTTGGGAATTTTTAGGATTAATTTTACCCGCACGTTGAATCGTTTAATTGCTAAAAGCGGGTATAAATTACGTTTCAAAAATTATTTTAAAATTTTGAAAATTATGTTTTTATAAACTTCGGGATATTTGTAATATTTTAAGACTATTTTCGTGATTTTCTGAATTTGTTACAAGTGCAGCTTGGTTCGTTAAAATATAAAATGCGGGACAGAAATGAGAGTGCAGTGCAGGAGGGACACGTGTCAACACAAAGACACGTGCCCTAGTGTTTTGTCTTGCGCGTGGCATGTTGCTGTTGCTGAAAAAAAAAACAAAACAAATTAACCCCAGTACCCCACCCCCACCCGCGATTTGCACCACTCCCCCCGTTTTATTTCTTTTACTTAGAAACTAGACAAACCTCCTCCCTTCTTTTTCATTTTCTTTACCCCTCTTCTGTCTCCCCTCTCCCGTATATTTATATATACTTTCAACTTTCAAAAATTCATATCTCTCAAACCGTTCGCCCAAATTTTAATTATTATATATATAAACGATCAGCGCTTCGATACCTACACATAGGTATCTATATTGCGAGGTTTTGAGAAGAAAAATAGCGGGGCATATTTCCGTTATATTTTCGTTTTAATTTATTTTCAGGGCGTAGAAAAAGAGTTTGGAGGCGGTGATTACTCCATATGGCATCTCAGCGTGTATATATCTATCGCTATTAATTTCGGATTTTTCTGGAGATATTTTCCGGACATCAGATTTTCTCTTCGGGGTGATCAGAATTTATTTTGGGTAGCGATTCCAAAATTCTGCCTTCGTACTTTTGTATATTATAGCATGTTAGTGTTTATATATTTATTTCATAATTTTTAGAAATTGTTGGAGAAGTCACTTTTGGTCCGAGTTTTGGTTCAGGTGGCCGTGTTATTCATTTCTGGAGTGTTTATATGCGTAAATATAAATTATTGTGTTGATTTTTGTTGGTTGTGTCGATATGATATCGACTGGCAGTTCGAGAAATAGAGGAGATGCTGTTCGATTTCCAAGAAAATATTATTTTAAATTATTTTCCAGGCTCGATAATTCTTATAAAATTATTTTCGGGTGTTCGAGCCCAATTATTTAGTTATAAATAGATTCAGAGACCTGTTTTAATTCCGAAATATGTTCAAAAATTCATATTAAATAAACTGTTCATCCGTTTAATACGAAACGAACGCGTACAGACTCAGAAAAATATTCCGCTTTCATTAAAAATACTTTCGAGACCCAAATCCTTTTTGTTTCGAAAGGTCGCTTGTTTTACGAGTCATTCTGAGTCGATTATTGATCGATAAATCGTATTTTGACCCAATTTCAGTTTTAAACGTAACGACTCCTGTGTCATATGAATTATGTGATACGTGAGTTATGTGATTACGTGTTATATGAATTATGTGTGTATGTGGATCAAGAGTCCTGTGATTGTCTGTTATATTTATGGTGGGCTATCGTATGGGTAGACGCTAGGATTTTGACGCGTAGTTCGTCGAGTGATTATCGTTTAGACAATTAAAGCTATATATTTTAATTATAGGTGCGGATCTTTCGAGTTGATCAGGACAAGACGTTGGATAAAGAATGAGATGGAATGGCATTTGGATATTTGGCTTCTAGCAATCGCATGACCAGCATATCGGTGAAGTGTTGAAAAGAAAGGCGGTGATGTTTTGAGACAGAATGTCAGAATAGATGTGGTTTTGCGAGTGTGACTAACTGCTAAAATCTCAAAGGCAAGTATCCCTATCATCACTTATCATTCAAGTGATATTTATTTTAAATCTTCTTATGCAAGTATTGTTTTCCCTATTCTCAGTTCAGAATAGATAAATGTTTTACATATCGCTGAATTAAATGATTTTGTTCATGCAAGTACTCTTCTGCTATTCAATGTTCAGAATAGCTAAGTGATTTTACTTATCAAATGAATGGATTTATAAATGTTTTGGGTTTTGAGAAAAATGAGTTGGTTTTGCGAGTATTCTTGCCCAAGTAAATGGGGGAATAAAAGTTTATAAGGGTGTCGAGTATTATGACCCCTTTCAATAAAATATTTTTAAGGTTGGATGGTTGCGTAAGAGGCCGTGGCGGCGGTCCAGTGTGAGCTATGTGTTATACAGGATATAACACCTTGCTAGGCCGATATGTGCCTTGGGTACCCCTTTGTTTAGTTGGATATGCTTCGGCATACCGGTGTTGCTCCGCGGCTGATCACCGGCGGCAACATACCGTCGTTCGAGGATTCCAATCTAAATTATTATATTGCTTTTGATAATCTTATAAGGAATGATTTATCAACTGTTTTGGTTTTGAATAAAGGTGGAATGCAGTTTTGATTCAGATTCTGATTGATGTTGATATTTAAGTTGTTAAATATCAAAGGTGGTATTAATGCAGATGATTGATGTTGACTTCCCTATTTTAGCGCAGGTAGGTTATGAGCATCAAAGTTCGTATTAATATCTAATTTGATATGACAACAAAATAAGTATTAATTTCAAGAGTTCGGTTTTGGAGTAAAGTTTATGATTAAATCCATAATCATTGGTTCTTGTTATTGTGGTTTACGATATTTCCGTAAACACTGTTTTACGAGTTTTATTTTCGTCAAGATTCAAAGTATGGCTGAAGCATTTTCACTCAAAAATATCAAAAGGATTTTGAATACAGAGAAGGAATCAATTCTGGGATTCCTTAACTAAATTTTCTGGATCAACAATTTTGATTTTTAAATGTTCTGCGCTATTGCAGATGTCGGTTTTATATCAAAAGACCATATATATGTCATAATGATCTTGCTGAGCATTTCTTTCGCTCATACTTGCTTATTTTTAAATTTAACCTTCAGTGAGGATTAGCTTGCGCTGTTTAGCTGCGTAATTCGAGGAAGCAAAGAAGAAGCTTTTGGAAGGTGGTTGGTCCAGGGTTTGCGAACTAGTGTAAGTTTTATTGTGTAAAGTTGTTTATATTATATTATATTATAATTGTGTATTGTATTTGGGACTAGTATACTTCTTTTCGAAGTTATACTAGCGGGTTAAGTTTTAAGGTTGAGAATTATTGAAAAGAGTTTTAAAAGAAAGTGAAAAATTTATTTGTGGAATTTGGATATCTTGTTTCTAGAACTGTAACCTTAAAAGATCTTGGATTAATTGGGGTCATAGATGATAATTATCTTCCGCTGGCATTTATTAATTAATTTAACAGGTTAATTTGGATTGAAGTTTTATAGTGACGACCAAATCATCTGACCCCGGATTTGGGGGCGTTACAGGTTGGTATCAGAGCTGAGGTTATAGTAAACTAGAAACGAGAGTGTGTAAGAGTGTGTATAGCTATGTGAGGACGTTTGAGCTCATATCGAGTTCCTGTTGGACTATCGGATATAGTGCCAACGAGTAAGTTAAGATATGCGCATTCGTTCGAGATGGTTGTGTTGAGCTGAATGGAACTTCGGGAAGCTGCAAACTTCTATGGTGGAATCTTCTGAGGCTACTACGATTCGACGACGATGAAGATTATCGATATCCCTGGAATATGAAGAAGTGTCGAGAATCGGATGACGAGTCAACTGAAGAGTTCAAATTGAAGATAAGCATTAAGACTTTGGCAATACCTTCTCTTTCTATAATTTCTTTTGGCCTATCTCAAAAGAAGTAATTGTTAGAGGATATATTCCCTAACACTCATTTTCAATCATAACTGTGTTTTAAATGTGCCAGAGGCTGTCATGAAGCCTATTTTTCAGGTTTTGATAGCTCTGTCAAGTTATGATAATTAATTCCACTTTTCTTATTTGGTGGATAGTTTCTTGATAATGTGACACCACTTGCTCATTTGGTGCCAGAATTTTGTTCTCTGGATTTCATTCCTTCAGAAATATCAGCTTTGAAATCTTTTCAGTTTTATTCATTTGATTTTCGATCACTTTGATATTCTTTCATTCTGACTGAGATGAACAACCCTAACTATAGGGGACACAAGGTAAACCTGTCTGTGTGATAGGAGTTGGATGGGACGCCATCACTTGTGTGTATTATGAATACATGAAGGTTAACAACCTTTAGTAGTGTCTTAATTTGGACACGCAATACCAAGTTCATTTGATCATATTGATCTCTCAGTTATTCTTTCATTTCAACAACACTTTCTCATAAATTCAGACTTTGGTACCCACAATGGTGAGACAACTGTTATGATATCAAATTCTTTTCATTTTGAAATTCCATGATTTTATCATCTCAAACATTCGAAGGTATGCCAATCAAGTTAAGCTGAGTTTTCCTGGTCAAGTCAAAGCAGGGTTATGTGATGGAATTATCAAGAGCAACAGTGGATTGCAATGCGATTAAAATATCAGGGGTGTATAGCGAAGTCAGTCTGTTTCTTTATTTCTCCATCTTTCTCTTTCTTTTCTTCCCTCTATCTTTCTCTCTATTCTTCTTTATCGCAATCAGTAAAGCGATTCTATTGAGGAATTGGTCAAAAGAGGTGAATGGAACAGTGGTGCACAGTGAAGCTCCTATAAAAGTTTTATTATACAAGGAATACAAGATTTATTTGAGATTATGAAAAATTGAGGTTATTTGGAAATTGAAAGTTGGCTAGAAGAATAATTAGTGCTTTTTTCTGCTGATTCCGAGGACGGAATCCTTATAAGGAGGGTAGATTGTAATATCCCGTATTTTCAGAATTATTATTATTATTATTTGAATATGTTTATGTGATTTTCTGATTTAGAAAGAATAATATGGTGGATATTTTATTCCTATTTGACGAGTTTGTGTTATTAAATGGTAATGTACTCATTGTTAAGTGTTATATCGATCCTTGTTAATTTCTAAAAATATTTGCTTAAATGTATTATTTTCAAAAGTTATTTGAAAACCGATCAATTATTGATATCGGTAAATTGAGTTTGTTTAGTAATATTAGGGATTGAATGGATATTTTTTCTGCTATGTGTTATATGTAATATTAATTGTGTGGGACTCAATTGTGATTGAGGATTATTTGTATTATTAATTACTGAGTCGTATCGTTTTGTTTTCGTCTTTAAAAGTGATTTTATTGAAAATCTAATTTCATAAATATTTAAATTATCTTTAAAAAATATTTTTATGACTTTATAATTACAATAATTATTTTTGGGATTTTATAAAATTTAGAAATCAATATTTCATCAATTATTTAGCCTTGTATGATTTTCTGATTGCATTTATTTGTAAAATCCGTATTTAATTCCAAAATTCTTCAAAAATTATGAAACTCATATATATTTAAGTTTGGAATATTCTGAGAATTTTAAATTATTTTGGGAATTTTTAGGATTAATTTTACCCGCACGTTGAATCGTTTAATTGCTAAAAGCGGGTATAAATTGCGTTTCAAAAATTATTTTAAAATTTTGAAAATTATGTTTTTATAAACTTCGGGATATTTGTAATATTTTAAGACTATTTTCGTGATTTTCTGAATTTGTTTCAAGTGCAGCTTGGTTCGTTAAAATATAAAATGAGGGACAGAAATGAGAGTGCAGTGCAGGAGGGAACAAAGACACGTGCCCTAGTGTTTTGTCTTGCGCGTGGCATGTTGCTGTTGCTGAAAAAAAAAACAAAACAAATTAACCCCAGTACCCCACCCCCACCCGCGACCTGCACCACTCCCCCCGTTTTATTTCTTTTACTTAGAAACTAGACAAACCTCCTCCCTTCTTTTTCATTTTCTTTACCCCTCTTCTGTCTCCCCTCTCCCGTATATTTATATATACTTTCAACTTTCAAAAATTCATATCTCTCAAACCGTTCGTCCAAATTTTAATTATTATATATATAAACGATCAGCGCTTCGATACCTACACATAGGTATCTATATTGCGAGGTTTTGAGAAGAAAAATTGCGGGGCATATTTCCGTTATATTTTCGTTTTAATTTATTTTCGGGGCGTAGAAAAAGAGTTTGGAGGCGGTGATTACTCCATATGGCATCTCAGCGTGTATATATCTATCGCTATTAATTTCGGATTTTTCTGGAGATATTTTCCGGACATCAGATTTTCTCTTCGGGGTGATCAGAATTTATTTTGGGTAGCGATTCCAAAATTCTGCCTTCGTACTTTTGTATATTATAGCATGTTAGTGTTTATATATTTATTTCATAATTTTTAGAAATTGTTGGAGAAGTCACTTTTGGTCCGAGTTTTGGTTCAGGTGGCCGTGTTATTCATTTCTGGAGTGTTTATATGCGTAAATATAAATTATTGTGTTGATTTTTGTTGGTTGTGTCGATATGATATCAACTGGCAGTCCGAGAAATAGAGGAGGTGCTGTCCGATTTCCAAGAAAATATTATTTTAAATTATTTTCCAGGCTCGATAATTCTTATAAAATTATTTTCGGGTGTTCGAGCACAATTATTTAGTTATAAATAGATTCAGAGACCTGTTTTAATTCCGAAATATGTTCAAAAATTCATATTAAATAAACTGTTCATCCGTTTAATACGAAACGAACGCGTACAGACTCAGAAAAATATTCCGCTTTCATTAAAAATACTTTCGAGACCCAAATCCTTTTTGTTTCGAAAGGTCGCTTGTTTTACGAGTCATTCTGAGTCGATTATTGATCGATAAATCGTATTTTGACCCAATTTCAGTTTTAAACGTAACGACTCCTGTATCATATGAATTATGTGATACGTGAGTTATGTGATTACGTGTTATATGAATTATGTGTGTATGTGGATCAAGAGTCCTGTGATTGTCTGTTATATTTATGGTGGGCTATCGTATGGGTAGACGCTAGGATTTTGACGCGTAGTTCGTCGAGTGATTATCGTTTAGACAATTAAAGCTATATATTTTAATTATAGGTGCGGATCTCTCGAGTTGATCAGGACAAGACGTTGGATAAAGAATGAGATGGAATGGCATTTGGATATTTGGCTTCTAGCAATCGCATGACCAGCATATCGGTGAAGTGTTGAAAAGAAAGGCGGTGATGTTTTGAGACAGAATGTCAGAATAGATGTGGTTTTGCGAGTGTGACTAACTGCTAAAATCTCAAAGGCAAGTATCCCTATCATCACTTATCATTCAAGTGATATTTATTTTAAATCTTCTTATGCAAGTATTGTTTTCCCTATTCTCAGTTCAGAATAGATAAATGTTTTACATATCGCTGAATTAAATGATTTTGTTCATGCAAGTACTCTTCTGCTATTCAATGTTCAGAATAGCTAAGTGATTTTACTTATCAAATGAATGGATTTATAAATGTTTTGGGTTTTGAGAAAAATGAGTTGGTTTTGCGAGTATTCTTGCCCAAGTAAATGGGGGAATAAAAGTTTATAAGGGTGTCGAGTATTATGACCCCTTTCAATAAAATATTTTTAAGGTTAGATGGTTGCGTAAGAGGCCGTGGCGGCGGTCCAGTGTGAGCTATGTGTTATACAGGATATAACACCTTGCTAGGCCGATATGTGCCTTGGGTACCCCTTTATTTAGTTGGATATGCTTCGGCATACCGGTGTTGCTCCGCGGCTGATCACCGGCGGCAACATACCGTCGTTCGAGGATTCCAATCTAAATTATTATATTGCTTTTGATAATCTTATAAGGAATGATTTATCAACTGTTTTGGTTTTGAATAAAGGTGGAATGCAGTTTTGATTCAGATTCTGATTGATGTTGATATTTAAGTTGTTAAATATCAAAGGTGGTATTAATGCAGATGATTGATGTTGACTTCCCTATTTTAGCGCAGGTAGGTTATGAGCATCAAAGTTCGTATTAATATCTAATTTGATATGACAACAAAATAAGTATTAATTTCAAGAGTTCGGTTTTGGAGTAAAGTTTATGATTAAATCCATAATCATTGGTTCTTGTTATTGTGGTTTACGATATTTCCGTAAACACTGTTTTACGAGTTTTATTTTCGTCAAGATTCAAAGTATGGCTGAAGCATTTTCACTCAAAAATATCAAAAGGATTTTGAATACAGATGAGGAATCAATTCTGGGATTCCTTAACTAAATTTTCTGGATCAACAATTTTGATTTTTAAATGTTCTGCGCTATTGCAGATGTCGGTTTTATATCAAAAGACCATATATATGTCATAATGATCTTGCTGAGCATTTCTTTCGCTCATACTTGCTTATTTTTAAATTTAACCTTCAGTGAGGATTAGCTTGCGCTGTTTAGCTGCGTAATTCGAGGAAGCAAAGAAGAAGCTTTTGGAAGGTGGTTGGTCCAGGGTTTGCGAACTAGTGTAAGTTTTATTGTGTAAAGTTGTTTATATTATATTATATTATAATTGTGTATTGTATTTGGGACTAGTATACTTCTTTTCGAAGTTATACTAGCGGGTTAAGTTTTAAGGTTGAGAATTATTGAAAAGAGTTTTAAAAGAAAGTGAAAAATTTATTTGTGGAATTTGGATATCTTGTTTCTAGAACTGTAACCTTAAAAGATCTTGGATTAATTGGGGTCATAGATGATAATTATCTTCCGCTGGCATTTATTAATTAATTTAACAGGTTAATTTGGATTGAAGTTTTATAGTGACGACCAAATTATCTGACCCCGGATTTGGGGGCGTTACAGGTTGGTATCAGAGCTGAGGTTATAGTAAACTAGAAACGAGAGTGTGTATGAGTGTGTATAGCTATGTGAGGACGTTTGAGCTCATATCGAGTTCCTGTTGGACTATCGGATATAGTGCCAACGAGTAAGTTAAGATATGCGCATTCGTTCGAGATGGTTGTGTTGAGCTGAATGGAACTTCGGGAAGCTGCAAACTTCTATGGTGGAATCTTCTGAGGCTACTACGATTCGACGACGATGAAGATTATTGATATCCCTGGAATATGAAGAAGTGTCGAGAATCGGATCACGAGTCAACTGAAGAGTTCAAATTGAAGATAAGCATTAAGACTTTGGCAATACCTTCTCTTTCTATAATTTCTTTTGGCCTATCTCAAAAGAAGTAATTGTTAGAGGATATATTCCCTAACACTCATTTTCAATCATAACTGTGTTTTAAATGTGCCAGAGGCTGTCATGAAGCCTATTTTTCAGGTTTTGATAGCTCTGTCAAGTTATGATAATTAATTCCACTTTTCTTATTTGGTGGATAGTTTCTTGATAATGTGACACCACTTGCTCATTTGGTGCCAGAATTTTGTTCTCTGGATTTCATTCCTTCAGAAATATCAGCTTTGAATTCTTTTCAGTTTTATTCATTTGATTTTCGATCACTTTGATATTCTTTCATTCTGACTGAGATGAACAACCCTAACTATAGGGGACACAAGGTAAACCTGTCTGTGTGATAGGATTTGGATGGGACGCCATCACTTGTGTGTATTGTGAATACATGAAGGTTAACAACCTTTAGTAGTGTCTTAATTTGGACACGCAATACCAAGTTCATTTGATCATATTGATCTCTCAGTTATTCTTTCATTTCAACAACACTTTCTCATAAATTCAGACTTTGGTACCCACAATGGTGAGACAACTGTTATGATATCAAATTCTTTTCATTTTGAAATTCCATGATTTTATCATCTCAAACATTCGAAGGTATGCCAATCAAGTTAAGCTGAGTTTTCCTGGTCAAGTCAAAGCAGGGTTATGTGATGGAATTATCAAGAGCAACAGTGGATTGCAATGCGATTAAAATATCAGGGGTGTATAGCGAAGTCAGTCTGTTTCTTTATTTCTCTATCTTTCTCTTTCTTTTCTTCCCTCTATCTTTCTCTCTATTCTTCTTTATCGCAATCAGTAAAGCGATTCTATTGAGGAATTGGTCAAAAGAGGTGAATGGAACAGTGGTGCACAGTGAAGCTCCTATAAAAGTTTTATTATACAAGGAATACAAGATTTATTTGAGATTATGAAAAATTGAGGTTATTTGGAAATTGAAAGTTGGCTAGAAGAATAATTAGTGCTTTCTTCTGCTGATTCCGAGGACGGAATCCTTATAAGGAGGGTAGATTGTAATATCCCGTATTTTCAGAATTATTATTATTATTATTTGAATATGTTTATGTGATTTTCTGATTTAGAAAGAATAATATGGTGGATATTTTATTCCTATTTGACGAGTTGGTGTTATTAAATGGTAATGTACTCATTGTTAAGTGTTATATCGATCCTTGTTAATTTCTAAAAATATTTGCTTAAATGTATTATTTTCAAAAGTTATTTGAAAACCGATCAATTATTGATATCGGTAAATTGAGTTTGTTTAGTAATATTAGGGATTGAATGGATATTTTGTCTGCTATGTGTTATATGTAATATTAATTGTGTGGGACTCAATTGTGATTGAGGATTATTTGTATTATTAATTACTGAGTCGTATCGTTTTGTTTTCGTCTTTAAAAGTGATTTTATTGAAAATCTAATTTCATAAATATTTAAATTATCTTTAAAAAATATTTTTATGACTTTATAATTACAATAATTATTTTTGGGATTTTATAAAATTTAGAAATCAATATTTCATCAATTATTTAGCCTTGTATGATTTTCTGATTGCATTTATTTGTAAAATCCGTATTTAATTCCAAAATTCTTCAAAAATTATGAAACTCATATATATTTAAGTTTGGAATATTCTGAGAATTTTAAATTATTTTGGGAATTTTTAGGATTAATTTTACCCGCACGTTGAATCGTTTAGTTGCTAAAAGCGGGTATACATTGCGTTTTTTTTAAAATTTTGAAAATTATGTTTTTATAAACTTCGGGATATTTGTAATATTTTAAGACTATTTTCGTGATTTTATGAATTTGTTTCAAGTGCAGCTTGGTTCGTTAAAATATAAAATGCGGGACAGAAATGAGAGTGCAGTGCAGGAGGGACACGTGTCAACACAAAGACACGTGCCCTAGTGTTTTGTCTTGTGCGTGGCATGTTGCTGTTGCTGAAAAAAAAAACAAAACAAAATAAATTAACCCCAGTAACCCACCCCCACCCGCGACCTGCACCACTCCCCCCGTTTTATTTCTTTTACTTAGAAACTAGACAAACCTCCTCCCTTCTTTTTCATTTTCTTTACCCCTCTTCTGTCTCCCCTCTCCCGTATATTTATATATACTTTCAACTTTCAAAAATTCATATCTCTCAAACCGTTCGCCCAAATTTTAATTATTATATATATAAACGATCAGCGCTTCAATACCTACACATAGGTATCTATATTGCGAGGTTTTGAGAAGAAAAATTGCGGGGCTTATTTCCGTTATATTTTCGTTTTAATTTATTTTCGGGGCGTAGAAAAAGAGTTTGGAGGCGGTGATTACTCCATATGGCATCTCAGCGTGTATATATCTATCGCTATTAATTTCGGATTTTTCTGGAGATATTTTCCGGACATCAGATTTTCTCTTCGGGGTGATCAGAATTTATTTTGGGTAGCGATTCCAAAATTCTGCCTTCGTACTTTTGTATATTATAGCATGTTAGTGTTTATATATTTATTTCATAATTTTTAGAAATTGTTGGAGAAGTCACTTTTGGTCCGAGTTTTGGTTCAGGTGGCCGTGTTATTCATTTCTGGAGTGTTTATATGCGTAAATATAAATTATTGTGTTGATTTTTGTTGGTTGTGTCGATATGATATCGACTGGCAGTCCGAGAAATAGAGGAGGTGCTGTCCGATTTCCAAGAAAATATTATTTTAAATTATTTTCCAGGCTCGATAATTCTTATAAAATTATTTTCGGGTGTTCGAGCCCAATTATTTAGTTATAAATAGATTCAGAGACCTGTTTTAATTCCGAAATATGTTCAAAAATTCATATTAAATAAACCGTTCATCCGTTTAATACGAAACGAACGCGTACAGACTCAGAAAAATATTCCGCTTTCATTAAAAATACTTTCGAGACCCAAATCCTTTTTGTTTCGAAAGGTCGCTTGTTTTACGAGTCATTCTGAGTCAATTATTGATCGATAAATCGTATTTTGACCCAATTTCAGTTTTAAACGTAACGACTCCTGTGTCATATGAATTATGTGATACGTGAGTTATGTGATTACGTGTTATATGAATTATGTGTGTATGTGGATCAAGAGTCCTGTGATTGTCTGTTATATTTATGGTGGGCTATCGTATGGGTAGACGCTAGGATTTTGACGCGTAGTTCGTCGAGTGATTATCGTTTAGACAATTAAAGCTATATATTTTAATTATAGGTGCGGATCTCTCGAGTTGATCAGGACAAGACGTTGGATAAAGAATGAGATGGAATGGTATTTGGATATTTGGCTTCTAGCAATCGCATGACCAGCATATCGGTGAAGTGTTGAAAAGAAAGGCGGTGATGTTTTGAGATAGAATGTCAGAATAGATGTGGTTTTGCGAGTGTGACTAACTGCTAAAATCTCAAAGGCAAGTATCCCTATCATCACTTATCATTCAAGTGATATTTATTTTAAATCTTCTTATGCAAGTATTGTTTTCCCTATTCTCAGTTCAGAATAGATAAATGTTTTACATATCGCTGAATTAAATGATTTTGTTCATGCAAGTACTCTTCTGCTATTCAATGTTCAGAATAGCTAAGTGATTTTACTTATCAAATGAATGGATTTATAAATGTTTTGGGTTTTGAGAAAAATGAGTTGGTTTTGCGAGTATTCTTGCCCAAGTAAATGGGGGAATAAAAGTTTATAAGGGTGTCGAGTATTATGACCCCTTTCAATAAAATATTTTTAAGGTTGGATGGTTGCGTAAGAGGCCGTGGCGGCGGTCCAGTGTGAGCTATGTGTTATACAGGATATAACACCTTGCTAGGCCGATATGTGCCTTGGGTACCCCTTTGTTTAGTTGGATATGCTTCGGCATACCGGTGTTGCTCCGCGGCTGATCACCGGTGCCAACATACCGTCGTTCGAGGATTCCAATCTAAATTATTATATTGCTTTTGATAATCTTATAAGGAATGATTTATCAACTGTTTTGGTTTTGAATAAAGGTGGAATGCAGTTTTGATTCAGATTCTGATTGATGTTGATATTTAAGTTGTTAAATATCAAAGGTGGTATTAATGCAAATGATTGATGTTGACTTCCCTATTTTAGCGCAGGTAGGTTATGAGCATCAAAGTTCGTATTAATATCTAATTTGATATGACAACAAAATAAGTATTAATTTCAAGAGTTCGGTTTTGGAGTAAAGTTTATGATTAAATCCATAATCATTGGTTCTTGTTATTGTGGTTTACGATATTTCCGTAAATATTGTTTTACGAGTTTTATTTTCGTCAAGATTCAAAGTATGGCTGAAGCATTTTCACTCAAAAATATCAAAAGGATTTTGAATACAGAGAAGGAATCAATTCTGGGATTCCTTAACTAAATTTTCTGGATCAACAATTTTGATTTTTAAATGTTCTGTGCTATTGCAGATGTCGGTTTTATATCAAAAGACCATATATATGTCATAATGATCTTGCTGAGCATTTCTTTCGCTCATACTTGCTTATTTTTAAATTTAACCTCCAGTGAGGATTAGCTTGCGCTGTTTAGCTGCGTAATTCGAGGAAGCAAAGAAGAAGCTTTTGGAAGGTGGTTGGTCTAGGGTTTGTGAACTAGTGTAAGTTTTATTGTGTAAAGTTGTTTATATTATATTATGTTATAATTGTGTATTGTATTTGGGACTAGTATACTTCTTTTCGAAGTTATACTAGCGGGTTAAGTTTTAAGGTTGAGAATTATTGAAAAGAGTTTTAAAAGAAAGTGAAAAATTTATTTGTGGAATTTGGATATCTTGTTTCTAGAACTGTAACCTTAAAAGATCTTGGATTAATTGGGGTCATAGATGATAATTATCTTCCGCTGGCATTTATTAATTGATTTAACAGGTTAATTTGGATTGAAGTTTTATAGTGACGACCAAATCATCTGACCCCGAATTTGGGGGCGTTACAGCGTGTACCTTTTTAAAGGTGGAATTAAGGATAGAACATCGGTAACTTAAAATGAATCCTAGGGGAATGAATAAAGGTTGGTATTTCACTTAATAGGGATAGTATGAGTTTTGACAGTATGAATTGGAAAGGATTAAGGTAACAACAACCTTTAAGGATCAGTGGAGAAATTTTTCAGAAGTATATAGACAATGATTCTGGTATTAGTAAATGGTATCTTGATATGCCCTGTGCCTAGGGTGTACCTGATGAAGGATTTAAGGATAACCTTAGAGGTTTTACAAGGAGAAAGGTAATATTCAAAGTTCTCAAGAATAGAAATTTTGATGAAGGAAATATGACGTAATTATAATAATGGCAGGTGGGGCACGTGTTGAACCATAAGAAAGTATAGATCGATCCAATAAGGGTCGAGATTAGTGAAAACAAGAAAGACCCAAGATAAGAGACGTCCTAAGTATGATCGAGAGTTAGTCGTGGCAATGTTCACATCTAAAGACTAAGGCAATGACTTATGGAAAAATGGTGATTTTTTTTTCTCACCAGGACTAAGAGAAGCATTTTCACATAAGCAGTGATTGAAATGAGGTAGAAAATTTAGTTGGAGGTGGTTAAAATGACATTGATTGTAAGGAAATTTTACTATCAGGAAAAGCCAAAGAGGTGGCCAACACTTTAAGTGTAAGAGGACAATTATCGGCGCTCGTGCCAAAGGAATACAGTGATAATGGTTAATTCCGTGAAGGTTGTATTATGGTGTGAAAGATTGACATTCCTTCTGATGACTGTGCGGTACTCAACTGTAATAGTAGTTTGGTAAAGATTTAATTCATGTAATCGCAGTGAACGGGCTTTCTATCTTAGAAGGTCCTATCTTGAGATAAGCCAGGAGCATGTTACGAAAGGACTAAAGGAACCTTTGAGCTTTATGTCTCCTAATAAAGACATATGATTACGAATGGTATTAACCTGCTATCGTTGCTTTGATTGAAACTCTTCTGCAATTTTATCTGCTTCATGTCATGAATGTACGTCAGGATCTGGAGTGTTCTTCACGAATCATGAATGGTGATTATGTTACCTCCTTAGAAGGATTCGATATGATATGAATGGACTCCGTATGGTTAGCTATTAAAACTTCATGGAAAACGAATGACTACAGTAGGTCAATGGTGGGCCATAGTAATGCAGGAATGATTCTGCGAGTAATGAGCCGATTACTTACAACCGTGAGAGTTGTATTGGAATGGATGTTGAGAGAGTGAGTACCATTAATCGAGTCGTGGTGGTGTATAAGTTATCATTGATAGGCTAATTAAGTCATTATCTACCTATTGAATACTTATTCCTTCTTATCAATAGAGAGTCGTATTACTATACGAGGAAGGTTGCGATGCAAGCATAGAATTCTAATAACATAGATGTCTAGAATGAAATCCCAGATTCGATTTTCGATGTCGAGGGAGTTTTAAAGGTGATTGTTTATAAGCTCGAGCAAGAGCATGGGTTCATAGAATGATGGACGAAATAGTAAATATTCAGACACGTGAAATACGATGCTATAATATTTGATGTTGATATATATACGTATATGTTTTGTTCTCTTATGATAAACCTCTATAGTTCAGAGGTAGATTCCAAGCCAGATATTTTATGGCAGTATATTTTATATATATACAATTCTCTTCAATTCGTTCTTTTCGCTCCTTTTCATTTCATATAAGCTGAGAAGAACAACCCTTCCAGAAGGGGAGGTATTACCGAATGACTATCTATCTATGTGATAGAAGCCTAGTAGGATACCATCTATTGTTTAATTGCTTGTCAAGTACTAAAGGCTGGCCACCTTCTGTACTAACTATGTAATGTAACAAGTTTTCATGATCATAGTGATCTCTCAATAAATTCTTTTACTTCTATATGAAGGACCAAGCTTTCGAAGATGGAGGCAGCTAGAGAGTAAGTGGTACCAAGTATGGTGGTATTCCGATTCTAACGCGTTTGTGATACTAAGGTTGACGCGATTATTAAAAGGTTATAGAACGCTAACGAGCAAAAGTGTAATCAGTATAAAATTTGGTACGGAAGATAGTAACGATTATGAACTGGAAAAGAGTGGGTATTGAGAAGCAAAAGCAGTAGATCTAGATTAGATAATGAGAGTCTGTACAATAGACTTGAAAGAAATTTGGAATGATCACTTAACGCAGATTGAGTTTTCTTACGATAATCGATCGTATGTCAGTATCGAGGTATCGCCTTATGAGATCCTTGAGGGAAGACAATGTCGATCTCCCTTATGTTAGGATGAAGTTGTAGAACGCAAGATGCTCGGACCCGCAGTAGTCTAAAGGACCAAGGATATAATAGATCTAATCAGAGGATGGCTGGTAGTAGCCCAAGATGGACATAAGAAGTATGTTGATTTGACACGAAAGGACAAAGAATAGGAAGTAGGGGACCTAGTGCTGTTATAGGTATTCCCTTGGAAAGGATGGATGTGGTTCGGAAAGAAAGGAAAGCTAAGCCCACGAATTGTTGGACCCTTGGATATATTAAGTCGTATTGGGAAGTTAACATATGAGCTAGCCTTACCCCGAACATTAGCAAGTTCATAACGTGTTCCATGTACCAATGTTAAGGAAGTGTAATCCGGATGCCAGACAAATAGGGGCATATGAGCGCATAGACATGCAACCAGACGTAACCTATATGGAGCAACCAGGAAGGGTTATAGATCAAAAAATGGACAAGTGCTTAAAAGAAGGGTTATCATGCTAGTCAGGGTTTGTGGCAGAACCACAATTTGGGAAAATTGACTTGAGAGTTAGAAAGTGCAATGCTAAGAAAGTATCCCTATTCATTTTCTATCTGATTCCGGGACGGAATCCTTTTAAGGAGGGGAGACTGTAATAACCCCAAAAATTTTGGACTTTTTGTAAACCTTATGAATAGTGATTTTGCTGATTATGCTTAATAAGAAAACTTTTCATGCCACACCTTGTAGAGGTTCTTTTATTGTTATTTTGAGATCTAATTAGTACTCTATATGGTATATAAGTGTATGTAAAGATCGTCAGAATCCAAATTCGAACACTTTGATTTTTTCCCAAAAATCCACCAGATAGCGAAAGAATTGAGTATAAGGTAACAGGATAAAAAGGATTTAAATTCAAGGATTATAAGAGAGGATCATAAAAGGAATATAATGTATTGAGAAAGGTTAAGGAAACCCAAGTAATAAGATCCCGGGTATGATCCCTCAAATGATAAACAAGAACGAAAGTTAAGCGAACCGTATAACAGATCAGCGGTCATTAGCCAAGTAATTAGGAGTTAATCAAAGAGGTAAATGATGATGATGTCATCACACCAACAAGAAGAGGACAAGTGTGGGAAGATGACATAGGAGGATGACATAAGCATGACCAAAGGGAAGGAAGTGTTGGTTGATTATAAACCACACAAAATTTACCATGGTTAAAAGGTAATTAAGCAAAACAAAAAGGGAAAGCAACCAAGCAAACATCATCTTCTCCCCCCTCATTCTTTGCTCTCGGCTTTTCCATGAAAAGCAAAGGAGAAATTTTCAAAATTCAAGCTACACACCTTCAAAAATTAAGAGGTTTGTTTCCTTAGCTTCCATAATTCATGACTTAGTTATGTTATGAGTTTGAAGCCAAGATTCCAAGGTTTACTAAGCTAATCAATTCATCAAAGTTCTTGGTGAATAGTGTTTTCAAGAAACTAACTTTGTGTTTTCTTATATTTTCTTCAAGATCCAAGCTTAGTAGAGATAGTTAGGGGTTACTTAAGGCTTCCTAAGTGATTCTCCACTCTCCAAGGAAGGTATAACTTCTCAAACCCTTAATCTTAAGTTTTGTTGGTTTGGATTTCATAATGTTTAGATGATGGGTTAAGTGTAATGGGTGTGTACTCATGTTTAGAGCTTGTTATGAGTAGTATGGTTCATGAGAAGCATGGTTATTGAAAATTTAGAGATTGGTTGGTTTTGTAATGTTTTTGGAATGGTAAATCTTGATTATTAGTTAATAAACTTAAGTAAGCTCTTAGTTCATGATTGAAAAGTAGTATAAAGTGGAAATCTTGAGTTGTTGGGGCTGTTAATGTAAAGAATGGATGAAGTTTGGTTGTAGTGGTGATTGTGGGTTGAATTGTGAATTGATTGGAATGGTTTAAATTGGTAATCGCGTAAACATAGCCGTCGTAATGCCCGATTTACCCTAGACTGCTTTTATTCTTAACATTAGGACCCGTGAACTCAATGTTAGGTTTTGACCATTGCCATGATTAGATAGTTCATGTTACGAGCTTCGTTTTTATATGTGGTTCGCTAGAATCCGATGTACGGTTTAGGAGAAATGACCGTTTTAAGTAACAGCGTTTCACAAACGAACCATTACCCCTCGCCTTACTTTGAAACCTTGGTTAAGGCCCTTAAATGACTAATTGGAGTATGAAAAGATTGTGTAAAGTGGATTAGGCAGTTAGTAGGTTACTCGCGAAAGAATCGCTTTAAAATTCTTAATGGTTAAATTATTAAAAATGGTGGAGCCGAGGGTACTCGAACAACTTACGTGATTCGTTAAGCGTAAGAAGTGACCATAAGCGAACGTTAGGGTTCAATTGGTTAAAGTCTAGTTTCTTAAACGATCGGGGTTTAATTCTAACTTACGTTTTTGTTCATAGGTTATCGAACCCACTCTAAGCTTAAGTCTATCCGGGAGCACTTAGGCAAGTTTTCTACCCGTTATACTGTTGTTGTGATGTATATATGTATATGCATTATCTTATGATAAGTGCATGAATGTTATTAGCAAATCTTGCGATATATTGGAGCATGCTGATATGGTATACATGCATGTATGTTTCGTAATCTTGATATCTAATTGTTGATTCAATTGCTTATAAGTTGCATAATACCTATGCTAGAGATAAGCAGTAGTTGCGTGTACCCTTAGTATATGGGACCCAAAGGTGAACATATTTCTAAACCGGGAGTCGATGTTCCCGAGTATAATATATATATACTTATATATATATATATAGATATAGTTTTCAAAACTATAAATCGAATAAGGTTTATTCGATAACTTTATTTTATTTAATGAATATTATTTTGAATATTCATTCGAGGACTTAAGACTCCGTTTATTTTATTTAATGAATATTATTTTGAATATTCATTCGAGGACTTAAGACTCCGTTTATTTTATTTAATGAATATTATTTTGAATATTCATTTGAGGACTTAAGACTTCGTTTATTTTATTTAATGAATATTATTTTGATTATTCATTCGAGGACTTAAGACTCCGTTTATTTTATTTAATGAATATTATTTTGAATATTCATTTGAGGACTTATGACTCCGCTTATTTATTACATAATATTCTTTATTTTATTAAAGAATAATGTTTCGATAATCAAACTTATTTTCGATATTCAAATAAAGATCATACTTTCGTATAAGTATATATTTGGTTATTTATTATTCATTTCAAGTATGAGTTTTAAAACTCCTACCTCGATTATTTTTATAAGGATCATCCTTATGGGAATATTATTTAAATAATAATATTCAGATATTTTCTAACATATCGGGACTGATTTAGTTTATTAAATCAGCGTTACTCAACATTCTTTAAAATGTTTTCGAGTCTTCAAAATGATTTTAAAAGTTAGGGCGGATCCCAAAACTCATTTTTATATTTAAGATCCTCCTTTCAAAGGGGATTTAAATACTCGCTCAAAACCTGAGGGATCCGGCTCTGTGGTGTGTTTTATATTCGCAACAAGGCTGTTGTTTTGATAAAAGAGTTTTTGATTACTTACCCAACACTCGGGAAGTAAAATTCTTAGAACAAGTTAATCCATTAACAGGCACCGCCTGGGAAATATCGCTGAGTTTTCCTTTCCAACTAGATACGACTTCTTGGTAGAGCCGCATCAACAAGTTTCTACTTGGGGAAAGGGGGGACAAGCTTTACGTTTCAGAGTCATGGATTTCATCTGAACTAGGAGTGGCGTAAGTGGTCGAGTGGCGCCGGCCCAGCCTTATTATATTGGCCCAAATGGCCTGGAAGTTCCGCTAAGACGGTCCATTCCTTAGGAGTCCAGTGTTCGGTTGACAAGTAAATCCGACAGCTTCTCCTCTACATGTAGAAAATGGTGGGGTTGCACTACTGCGACTGATCATCGTAAGTGGTCTTCCTAGCGCGACAAACTCCCGTAATGAGTTCATCATCCAGTTTGGATATTTCTGTAACACTACCCGGAGCATTCGATCGAAAGGCTACGGATGGGTGATTGTTGAAGCATTGATAGGGTCAAACAGTTATAATGATGTTTCCCTCAAATGAAGTATCTCGTAACTTCATTTCTTTTAAACAACATTTCAAAGATTGAATCTATTCAAGTCTTATCTTGTAGTCTCATCTATGTGATAAACTTTCGAAACTGTTTATACCTTGAACGGTGGTGGTTCAAGTAGTATTCGGAAAAGATATAAGTATATTGGAGTATCTTGTAACTTCATCTTTTCAACTTATATCCAGTTAATGATTATCTTATGCATGATAAAGATTTTCAGAAAAACGTTGAGACAAGGTTAGATATATGAGATCACCTTGCAACGATATTTTTATACAGTTATAACTGGAACTCTGTGTATATTATACATGTCATAGGATTTCAAAGATTGTGAAAAGTATATATGTATATATATATATACTGAATATTTGGCGACTTGGTCGCGTTAAGATATCAACTTGGTTCATTTCTTCTTGACCAAGACTTTCATGAGTACTATGAGAATGCTCATATATTGTTAATTATTATACATATTATTTCGGTGGGCTTGTTGCTCACCCTTGCTTTATTCTTTCATCACACAACAATTGATAGCAAAGATAAACATGACCAAGCTTCCAATTCGCAAGCGGTTAGGAAACGTTCCGCAGTTTTCTGGAAGCGTTGATGCCGCCGTAGCTGAGGTAGGAACTACCAATAGGCTAGGCTTTCAACTATTGATAAACCAGACTTATGTATATTATGAATTGTAATAATGGCAAAGAATATGTAAATTATTCAGAAACCCTTTTAAGGTGTAATGGCATATAATTGTGGAATAAAATGACTCGTGTTATTTTTGGATATTCATCTCTGAGACTATAACTTGTGGTGTGTGTGTTTATTGTGGGGTCACAATACAGAGTAGTTGATTGTTTATTAAGATTGGGTGTTATTAAGGGAAATGGAACTCGTGACAATCCGGATCCCCGACCCCGGATTTGGGGGTGTTACACCCGGCGACCATACATGTAGCTGTACACGATTGGATGGTGCTTCAGCTTAACGCTGAGATCACTGCGGCATCTGCCCGCATTGCGGAGTTATGCCAGGCATTGACAGCTGAGAGAGCCATCCAACTAGGATACCCAGGGGATTTCAGAGCTACTTCCCCAGCCGTAGCCCGCAGAGAGATCGATGGGATCGAGCTCCGTACCCGAGTTCAGATGAGGATGACAGCGATTGGAGGGTACATCCCGGTAGTTGATGCAGAGCTGATGTTGGCAGGAGCGATGAGGAGGGTGCGTGACCTAACGCGCAGTGATAGTGACTGAGGGACTAGGGACTAGATATGGACCTTAAAGAAGGCTGGGTGACTTGTCACCAATTTTAATAGGATAGCTAGTAGTAGATAGCGTTCCTAGCACTTCAGGGTACACGGCTTATGTATTTGGATTTCAGTATTCAGGGCAAGTAGTGATGTACTATAATCAGGCATGTATGAACTCAACTAGTTGTTTTGTCCCCCAGATATAAGTGGGAGGCCTTATGAAATATATATCTAGCAGTTATTAAGAAATTGATGTCCATATTATTTGCACTTTATAAAAACATGCTAGGTAATAAATAACATGCTTACACCTGAATAAATAAATCCAATTATAAAATATTGCAACTATATTGGCAAATTTTCATTATCAGAACAATGCCACCCCGTAGAAGAGGAACCAGGGCACAGCCCGCAGAATCTGTTAACCAACAACGGAATGAACCTGACCCTGTAGTAAATGAGGAAAGTGAAGAAGACCTAGACAATAATGAATATGACGAGGAAGAATATGTAGAAGAAGAGGCCAAGGATACCCATCAGGGAGGGAACCCCATGAATGAATTTATGGAACTATTAAGAGCAAATCTGAACCAATAGCCTATTCCACTACAGCCACATGCTGTCCAACAGACTCCAGCCACTGCCTTTAGGGCCTTCAAATCTTTCAAACCCCCAGAGTTTCTAGGATCCGCCGACCCCGTTGAAGCACGGGCCTGGCTCAAAGAGATAGAAAAGTCCTTCGAGATATTAGGTGTAGAGGAACGACACAAGACCATTTTCGCTTCTTACATGCTGAAAGGAGAAACTAACTACTGGTGGGAGTCAAAACGAAACCTAGAGACTGATGCTGTGATTCTATGGGATAGATTTACCCGACTATTCTTAGACAAGTATTTCCTTAGGTTTATGGAGACCCAGATGGAGATTAAGTTTCTAGAATTGAAACAGGATAAGATGACAGTGGCAGAATATGAGGCCAAGATTACTGAGTTATCGAGATTTGTGCCTGAGTTTATGAATACCGAAGAGAAGAAAGGGCGAAGGTTTCAGCTTGGTTTGAAACAGTTGATCCAAAACCGAGTGGCGGTGTTAGAGCTGACAGACTATGCCACCTTAGTGCAGAAAGCCTCGATTTGATGAAGCTGGCAGTGAGCAAAGTGTGAAGGAAAAGGAAAATAGGAAGAGGAAGATAGGAAGCCAAGGCGGAGGAGGAAGAGTAGGAACTGGGAACAGGAGCCTTCCAAGCAGGTTCGTCAGGGGAGCGGTGTCCCAACCTGCACGAGGCCCCGGATTCAGAAAGGCCCCGAGTGAGAGTGTTGGCCAGGGCGGAGGACAATCTAGGGCAACATTCCATAGCCAACCCCGTGCCCCAATACCCGAATGTCAGACATGTGGGAGAAGACACCTTGGAGTGTATACCCAGGAGAGAGCCACTCTGAAATGTTACAGGTGTGACCAAATCGGACACCTTGCCAACAACTGCACCCGACCCAATGTGATGTGTTTCCAATGTGGGAAGGTAGGACATATGAGAAAGGATTGCCCGACATTGAAGCCCCCGGCCTCAGGGATGAGCAGAGCTGCATCCAACCGACCCCCAGCTGCTAGGACCTTCAACATGACCGTTCAGGATGCTGTCCGAAACACTGACGTGATAGCGGGTACCCTTTTGTTAAATTCCGAACATGCAAATGTCCTATTTGATTCTGGAGCAACCAAGTCATTTATATCTCAAGATTTTGCTAAAAAGTTAAAACTTAACGCCGTACCCTTACGCGAGGTATTACAAGTGGAAATAACAAACAAAGAAATAATTCATGTGAATCAAGTACACCCTAAGTGCAAGTTGAAATTAGAAGGGAAAGTCTTCGAGGTTGACCTAATCTCATTTGTGTTAGGAGAATTTGATGTAATCTTAGGAATGGATTGGTTATCCAGTAATGGAGTGCAAATAGATTGTGAACATAAAAGGGTAAAGATAAGAGTGCAAAATGGAAAAGAAGTAGTGTTTAGAGGTCTACGACAGAACCAGAAATTTATGCCCATGCTACATAAAAAAAGGTTATTAAGGAAAGGTAACGAGGCCTATTTGGCTTATGTGGTAGATACCAAGAAGGGAGTCCCTAATATACATGATATACCCATAGTGAACGAATTCGAGGATATGTTTCCTGAGAACTTACCAGGGTTGCCACCTAATAGGGAAATAGAATTCACCGTAGAATTAGCACCGGGAACAACACCAGTATCCAAGGCCCCATATAGGCTAGCCCCAGTTGAGATGAAGGAACTAGCTTCTCAACTGCAAGAGTTATTAGATAATGGAATGATAAGACCCAGTGTGTCGCCATGGGGAGCACCAGTACTGTTCGTAAAGAAAAAGGACGGCAGTATGAGATTATGCATAGACTATCGAGAATTGAATAAGCTGACTATTAAGAATAGGTACCCTCTCCCCAGGATTGATGACCTATTCGACCAACTCAAGGGAGCTGTATATTTTTCCAAAATAGATTTGAGAACAGGATATCACCAATTTAAAATAAAACCTGAGGATATACCGAAGACTGCTTTTCATACTAGGTATGGGCGCTATGAGTTCTTAGTCATGTCGTTTGGGCTAACCAATGCACCCACAACCTTTATGAATTTGATGAACATAGTGTTCAAAAAGTACCTAGATATATGCGTGATAGTTTTTATAGATGATATTCTGATCTACTCAAAGATAGAGCAAGAACATGCAGAACATTTGAGAATAATCTTAGAAATCTTGAGGAATGAGAAATTGTATGCCAAGTTCTCGAAGTACGAGTTTTGGTTAAGAGAAGTTCAGTTTTTAGGACATGTGGTGAGTAGCAAAGGAGTTTTAGTTGACCCTTCCAAAATAGAGGCGGTATCCAACTGGGAAAGACCAACTACCCCAACAGAGGTTAGAAGTTTTGTGGGTTTAGCAGGATATTACCGAAGATTCGTGCAAGATTTTGCTAAGATAGCCGGTCCACTGACTAGACTTACCCGGAAGACAAAAAAGTTCGTATGGACAGAGAAATGTGAGGAAAGCTTTCAGGAACTGAAAACGAGGCTGGTGTCAGCACCAGTGCTCGCTCTTCCCGATGGAAAGGGAGAGTTTGTGATATACAGCGATGTATCGCTTAAAGGATTATGATGTGTACTGATGCAGCACGGCAAAGTTATAGCGTATGCCTCTCGGCAATTGAAGAAGTATGAGAGCAGATACCCGACTCATGATCTAGAACTAGCAGCCATAGTGTTTGCCCTGAAAATTTGGAGACACTACCTGTACGGTGAAAAATGTGAGATTTACACATACCATAAGAGCCTCAAATATATTTTTACTCAGAAGGAACTGAACATGAGACAGAGGAGATGGTTAGAGTTGATTAAGGACTACGGCTGTGAAATTTTGTATCACCCGGGTAAAGCCAATGTGGTGGCTGACGCCCTTAGTAGGAAGGAAAGACTCAAGATGATAATGACATCGGAGGAACTAATTAAAGAATTCGAGAAGATGGAAATTGACGTGAGAATGACCGGTGAAGGAACAAAAGGATTATTTGAAATTAAGCTAGTGTCGGAAGTGACTGAAAAGATACGAGTATGTCAGGAAAAGAAGGCGGGTGAAGAAAGAGAAACATTGACCGGTGAAGAAGTGAGATGCGAGAAGGACGAGAAAGGGATCATGAGGTTTGCGTCCCGAATTTGGATTCCAAATGTGCAAGAGTTAAAGGATGAGCTGCTGCACGAAGGGCATAGCTCCAGATATTCAATCCACCCAGGAAATACGAAAATGTACCGTGACCTTAAGGAATATTATTGGTGTCCTAACATGAAGAGAGAAGTAGCAGAGTGGGTCAGCAAGTGCTTGACATGCCAGAGAGTGAAGGCGGAACATCAGCGACCTAGTGGACTATTACGGCCCCTGGAAATTCCGAAATGGAAATGGGAGCATATAGCCATGGATTTTGTGATAGGCCTACCAAGAACAAAGACCAATCACGACGCCATATGGGTTATCATAGATAGATTGACCAAGTCCACACACTTCCTACCAATCAACGAAAGGTACACCGTAGACAAGTTGGTGGATATTTACTTAAAGGAAATTATAGTGAGACACGGCGTTCCTGTAGCCATAGTGTCAGATAGAGACCCAAGGTTTAATTCCCGTTATGGAGAAGCTTCCAGGAATGCGTAGGCACCAGACTAAACATGAGTACCGCTTACCACCCCTAAACTGATGGACAAAGCAAAAGGACTATTCAGACCCTAGAAGATATGCTACGAGTATGTGCCATTGATTTCAAAGGAAATTGGGATGACCACTTACCCTTGATCAAATTTGCTTATAACAATAGCTATCACGCTAGCATAGGAATGCCTCCGTATGAAGCTCTTTAAGGACGGAGATGTCACTCTCCCCTATGTTGGGATGATGTTGGAGAACACAAGATATTAGGACCAGAGTAATCCAACAGACCAGGGAAATGGTGAGACTCATCTGGAAAAGACTGGTAGCAGCTTAGGACAGACAGAAGAAGTACGCCGACCAGACCCGGAAGGATAGGGAATATGAAGTAGGAGATTTTGTGCTATTGAAGGTATCTCCGTGGAAAAGAGTGATGAGATTTGGGAAGAAAGGGAAGTTGAGTCCCAGATTCATAGGACCCTTTGAAATTTTGAGGAGAATAGGACCTCTAGCTTACAAGCTCACCTTGCCTCCTAATCTGCAATAAGTGCACAACGTGTTCCATGTGTCCATGTTAAGGAAGTACCATGCAGATGCACGACATGTAATAGAATACGAGCAGGTAGATTTAAAACCAGACCTGACCTACATCGAGCAGCCAGTAAGGATAACGGACCAAAAAGAACAAGTGCTGAGGAACAAGACTGTAAAGCTAGTTATAATCTTATGGAGAAATCAAAATGTCGAGGAGTCAACTTGGGAACTTGAATACGCAATGAGGAATAGATACCCCCACTTATTTTCCAATTGATTCCGGGATGGAATCCTTGTTAGAGGGGAAGATTGTAATAACTCGAATTTTTAAGACCTTGTAAAACGTTTAATGAATATTAACCCTGACGGACGGGAAAAACTTTTGAGCCCACATTATGTAGTGCATGAGAAAATGAGTTTCGGAGTTGATATTATGTAGTGTATGTAAACGCTATTAGTTTTCGAGGAAAACGAACTTTAAAAAACGACCATATTTATGACTCATCGAGGATTACGGGAATCCCAATATAATTACAAGATTAAAACCCTACGGATTTATATCCAAGTATGATAATTCAAAACATAAGGAATAAATGTGAAAGGAATTACATCGCGAACCATTTACGAGGAAGTATTACGAAAACGTTTAAGCGACCGAGCAAACGCGTAAACGATTAAATAAACGTAACACACTAACTAACCATGGTAAGAAAGTAACCATGGTTACTTTATCAAATAGTGAGCTAGATATAGGATGATCAACCAAGGCTAATCAAATAGTGTGCTAAGGAAGCTAAAACAAGTAGCTTAGCTTGTAAACTAGGAAGCTAATTAGATTTGTCCATGGATTTGGCAACAAGAATAAACCTAGGATTCTATACTAGGAGAATATCAAATCAATATAAGATATCACCAATCCTATTTCCTAGAAGCAACCAAGGAAGCAAGCATAAAACTCTCTCCCCCTTCTTCATTTCTTCCATTCGGCTTTCTTCATCAAGGGAGGAATTCAAAATCAAAATCTCAAGTTGTAGCCATGGTTAAATCCTCCCATTAATTCTCAAGCTTCCTAGCAACCAAAATAAGTTAAGATAATTCTTTGATCTCTTTTTATCAAGGTTTGATGGGTGAAATAAAATCAAGAAAGTTGCTAGTGAATAGTATAAATTGTAACTCTTCTTTGGTTTCTTGATTTCAATGGTGGTTTTAGGTTCCAAAAACCATACCAAGCACTCCCAAGACTCCACCATCCTCAAGAACACATCTCAAGCTTTCAAGAAAGGTAAAAATCTTTGACCCAACTTTATTTAAAATTCAATTTCAAGATCCTTTTAATATGTAGTTGCAAACCTAGTTTTAGAGGTGATATTGTTGAAATCTTGATGTTTAGCTAAGTAGATTTATGTTAGGTCACACACACTGTAGAAGGGGGTTAAATACAGTGTATAATACAATCAAATCGAATTAAGAACACAGGTATGAAACACAGAATAATCTTACTAATAAAACAGTATTACAATTGAACCGTTCTCTCTCAGTGATGAAAAAATATCACGAGAGCTGCTAGGGTTACAATGAATAATATTCTCGATTATGATAACACTTTTAGTGTAAACCCTATGTTGTGTTTATATAGACACACAGTTACAAGATAATCTTCTAATTGATATCGAACATAAGTCTGCATCCTAAAATATATCAACTAGTTATCTTTTCTTCCAAGTATTCTATTCTTCATAGAATTCTTCTCCATGCATATCTCTTCTTGTGTTTGTCTTAATCTTCTTTCCTTCAATCAGCTGCCTTCCTTATCTGAATGTCTTCTTAAGTCTTGATATTATCTCCTGATAAATATCTTCTGATATCTTAAGTTCTGACTTCAGTATAAGTACTAATTTCCAGTTAAATCCTGATTTTTCCTGTTAGTCAAGATCTGAAAACTAAACATAAATCATTATTGGACATGACATCATAAATATATCTAACAATCTCCCCCAACTTGTAAATTAGCATAATATACAAGTTCAATAGATATTTGATGATGTCAAAAACATTAAGTACAATTGCATATGAGAATTTGACTAAGTAACTACAACTCACAGTCCTTGTAGCTTTTACCATCCTTAAAGTCTGATATCAGCTTTAGCCTATATATACTTCAGAATTTAACAGTTGTAGTCCTTGACTTGGCTTCAGTATGTGATCTCTCTAATGTCAGGAGTTGTTCTGAGATAGTTCTTCAAAAGACTTCTCTCAGCATATTCAAGTTCATTCTACATCCTCCTTTTTGCATCTTTAAGTTCAACTGTATCTTCTCCTATTTGAAAGATAGCAGCCCTGAGATCATTTATTTTTTCTTTCCTTATATCCTGATCCAGTCTGATGATATAGGCTTTATTAGACTCTAGATTGAATTTAAGACTTTTAATACCAAGAAATGTAGTGATGATTTTGGCGGTATTAGGCTTCATCTCAACTATATCATCATTGTGAGCTCTGTACTTATGATAGTATGGTCTGTCAGACTTTACAGAGTAAAGTTTTTTCTGCCTTTGAATATCAGATTTTAAGTAACTGGCAGCACCATCTGTTGATCTATTTTTCACTTGAAGTAGAAATAGCACATGTTGCAATTCTTCAAAGTACTTCAAATGAATAACATCCTTTCTAATCTGGAATACCCTCCCATCTGTCATGAAGTATAGCATGATATCTTCTTTTAGCACAGAGTGGTAGACCATTTGTACATACTCCAGTTGATTCAATCTTTTAGGAGTTGTTCCTACTCCTGGTTCACTCAAAGAAGTTGGATCAGAGGTAGTATTATTTACTCTCTTTTCTTTAGAACTACCCAATCCTGATTTGTCTCTAGCTTCCTTTCCTCGAATAACTCTTGCTTCAAAACCACTTGATGCAGTCTTCAAAGGTTGAGTAGATTGTTGAGCTTTAGTAAACCCAGGTAGTAGAATTTTTGAAGGTTTAACATGAGCAATGTCAGAGGTTTCCTTTTCTTTATCTTCTGATATCAAGCCAACTTAAACTCTGTCAGAGGTTGCTTGCTTCTTTGTAATATAAGAATTTACTAAGTCCTGATCTTGAACAACATGAGCTCTGTCAGAGGTTGTTTGAATATTCTTTTTCTTCAAAATCAGACTAGTATATTCATCAGATTTTGCTTCCAGATCCATGATTGGCATATATATCTTTACAGGTTCATCAACTTTAGCTTTGCCCTTGAATCTTGGATCTACCTCTACTTGTGATTTGGCTTTGGATTCATGTCTGTCTTCTCTTTAATCACAATGCCCTTAGGCTTTGGAGGTTTCTTTGCAGTAATAGAAGCTTTAGACTTGGATTTGACATTTTCTGCTTTAAGTCTGGCTTCTTCTTCTTTCAGACTTTCAAGGTCCATTCCATGATTGTCTTTGAGAAATAGTCTTTTTGAAATTTCTTCATCCAGCTTCTGTAACTTGGGGTCTTGATAGTAAACTGATGTTTCCTTCCTCTTAAACTTCAGTGTCTGCATAAACTTCTGTGATTCTTAACTTTCACCCTGTATCAGAACATCAGGCTTAGTCAGAACTTGCTTATCAGAACTTTTTCTTCTATCAGCATCGGAGCTTGATCTCTGTGTAGAAGTTCCTGCTTTCCTGGATGAAAAGCCTTTGCATTGACCATGACCTCTACCCCTTTCATAGTTTCCCTGGTCTTCATTATCATCATCCTTACCCTTCAGTGGTTGATCAATTTTGCATTTGGACTTAATCACTTTCTCCCCCTTTTTGGCATCATCTGGTAGAAGGAGAGAGACAAGCAATTCCACAGAGTTTTGGATTTAATTGAGTTGATCTTGTTGAGCAGTTTGATTCTTTAAAATATAAGATATTTGAGCTTGCTGCTTTTCTTGAGTCTTTTCTATATACCCAATGCGGTCAAAGGCTGGCTTAAAAAAACCTGTTCTTTTATAATTTGACATTCATGTCATGCTGAATCAGGGTTTCTTGAATTTTGTTCACCTTGGTTTGACTTATTGAGTGTTGACCTTGAAGGTGCCTTGTACTCAATGCAGTAACTCTCAGCTGTGCTTTGAAGTCATCATTCACCAGCATCTCATCAGCTTTAGCCAGGTGCTTAGCAAAAATATTTGTAGTAGGAACAAAATCAACTTTGTTCCACTCCTTGATCCATTCTTGTCCTCTTGGAGTTTCACTCCAAGGTACTGGTGCATCCTCTCTAACAAAGTTTTTGATTAGATCAGCTTTGCCCAGAACTTGTTAAGGTGCATGTCCTGAAGGACCAGCTGCATCAATATTTGGATTTGTAGCAGCTTCACCAGTAGTATCAATATTTGAAGTATCAGAACTTACAGAGCCTGCAGAATCAGCTTCCTCTGATTAAATGATCGTGTGTGAGGCTATAGAGGTGTTAAAATCATCCTCTAAGTTCTGATCAACATCCACATTCTGATGCTCACCTAATATCTGATCTTCGTCATCTAGATTCGGAAGAGGTGTTGTTGGAATATCTTCATTGAAATCAACATCTAAAACTGGTGTTGTTGGTGGAGTATGTTAAAGAATGGTTGGAGCTTCTAAGTACAGAACCCCAGGCACATTCAAGTTGTGAATGTCTATTTCAGCACTTATACCTGGGTCTTCAGCATGTACTTGTTCAATGATTGGAGATACAGGAGGTGTAGGCATTGGCTCCGGAATTTTCTCTGGCTCTTGAATAGGAGATTTGTGAGCTTCAGTAAGGTCTGGTTCAGGAGTAGGAAGTAATTCAATCACAATTGGTTTTGTTGGGATCAGAGATTCCTGACCCCCTTCCTTAGCTGCTGCTTCTATCCCTTCTTCAGAGTTTGATAATTCACTTACCGCCCTCCTTGCTTTTTGTTTTTTAAGTTTCTTAGCTAAAGTAGAGACTCTGGGAGCTTCATTATCAGAGTTTAGCTTTCTAAGCCTTTTTAGGGGCCTAGAACTCCCAGTTTCATCAGCTTCCTGAGAAGACACTTTCTCAGCTGCTTTTGTAACAGGTTCTGATGTGTGAACCTGCGCCTCATCTTCTGATTCATCTCTCAGAATCATCCTCCTTCTTTTCTATTGTGTATGAGGTACAGTCTTTGTCCTCTTTGCTCTAGAAGAAGAAGGCTTCACTATATGTACTGATGGTTGAGTGGTATGTGCTGATGTTTGTGGAGTGACAGGAGTATGTGCTGATGGCTGTTGTGTGGTGGTAGATTGGACATCAGGATATAGCAATGAATTTGTAGCAGCATCAGCATTTACCAGAGCTTGTTTTACTGATAAAGGGATTTGTAAAGGTCTCAAAACTCCCTTCTTGTTGTCAGCAGTGGAAAGATCAGTAAAAGCCTTTTTTTGCTAACCTAAAAGGTTCTATGAGTTCACCTGCTAGTTTTAGTTCATCTTCTGTACAGTAATTGTAAATTAACTGACAGAACCTAACAAAGTAAACTACATTCCTGTCCTCTTTCATTCTATCTCCTATAAAACATAACACAGTCTTTGCATAATCAAAATGAGACTGGTTTAGGAGTGCATACCCAATTTGTTGTGTCAAAATAGGAATTGCATCAAAATTTGAGCATTTGTTGGCAAACGTCTTCGTGATGCAATCGAAGAAGAAGCTCCATTCCTTTTGAATATATGGGCATTTGAGTTGACCCAACTTAGCCAAACTCTGTTCATACCCAAGATTAGCCATCATTTGCTGTAGCAAAGGCTCCTCTACAGCAGAACTGAATTGACAGGATTCAGGTAGGTGTAGAGCTTTTCGAACTGCTCCCGGAGTAACAACATACTCAACCTCATTTTCTGTAAATACGATGCTTGGAGTCCCATGCTTACCACCATCATCATAATGTCCAGTACGCCAGAATGTCAGAACTTGAGTTTCAGATATACTGGTTGGCTGTATCAATGTGAACCCAATTTCACTATGAGATAAGAAATCCTGAATAAAATGAAGTTCCGAAGGAGCTTCACTCTTAGTGAGAATGGCAGCATAGTTGTTGGGGACGAACTTTGCTCCATTAAAGATTATATCCTTGGGTGCCATTGAAAATAGGTGAGAAGTTAGAATTCCTGAAAAGTGTTTGATAAAATATCTGTATAGAAAACCGCCAGAGAATGGAGCAAATAAGAAAAATAGAGAGAGTAAATAGAATAGAAATGTAAATAAAAGATTTGAAAATCTTTTATCTCTTTTACTTAGACACCCCACATGACAATAGTTATTGAGAAGTGGAACAGACGTTACACCTGTCAGGCATGCAGCAGTTAAGACAGTAGTTAATGGGCACGAGAAATAAGTAATGATTACTATGCATATACAGTTTTTCAAAAAAAACTGTTCCCACTAAACAAATGATTATGACTGTCTTTATCTCACATAAACCAATATTCTGATAAAATATAACCGTTCAAGTATTGACTTAAAAATAAATCAAGTAAATAAATACTGCCACGTCAGTATCAGAACTTGATTATAATCAGAATTTAAAAGTCATCAGAATATGGCTCCTTAACTCAAAAAGTGAATGTTTATTCCTGTAATTCTTCACACAAATACTGATATGGTTTCAACAGAACTTAATCATCAGAACTTTTAACAGAACTTGTCCTCATAATTTATGCAACTGACACTTAAACTTTTCATCCAAAACAACATTGATCATCACAGTAATTTTCATTATTTATATGGAGTGTAAGTGTGTGCATTAAGCTAAATATCAGACAAAGAGTAAAGTCTGATTCACTTCAGTAATCTTAGAAATAAGGCATAACTAAGAACTTTGCTCAAAATATGTCATTAGTCTGAAGTCCACTACAGAATGAGTTCATGCATGAGTCCACCTCAACTGTTTTGTGCTCATTTTATGCATCTTTTGAAATTCCTTTTTACAGTGGCTTCTCAGTATAAGTGAGTCACAACTGCTTATCAGAATTTATGCTATTATCAGCGTATTTCTCAAGTAATCAGAGAATGTGAAAAGTCACCAAGAAAATTTTATTTGATTTTCTAATGCATATTACTTAATACAAGCAATGCACTTGGGTCTTCCCTTCCACATACATTTTCTCTAGATCTCAAAGGAGTACCTGATATTTATTTCTTTTATTTTCTTTTTCTTTTGATAAGTGAGGCTTATCAGCACTTAGTACATCCAAAAGATTTACTAACATCAGAACTTAACAAATAAGAAACATTATTCTAGTTTTTGACTTAGTAATAAGATACACAAAGTAAACCTAACCAAGCTCAATATCAGAATTTTCTTGTGTTAAAAGATTTCCACATAAACAATTACTTCAAACATGGGATCTTTAGTATATTAAATACTACTAGGTCAGCATCTAGCACAGGTATCCTCATTGGATTGAATAGTCACAGAAACATTCATATCACTATCAAAGTTTAGAAATTCACATCAGACAACAATCAGCACTTAGGTAAATTTCAATTTAAGCACAGATTACATAAAGAGAGTAATATCTGTAAATACTGATCATAAAGTCTGATGTATCAGAACATAAACTAAACAGATTTAGAGAAAGAACCTGAAACCATTCCAAGTTCATTTACCAATCTTGTAAAGGTAGCTTCACATAGTGGTTTTGTGAAGATATCTGCTAGTTGTTGATTAGTTGGAACAAAATGCAATTCCACTATACCTTCCATCACATGTTCCCTTATGAAGTGGTAGCTAATGCTGATGTGCTTTATCATTGAGTGTTGAACTGGATTACCTGTCATAGTAATAGCACTTTGATTATCACAATAATAGGAATTTTTGAAAATTCTAACCCATAATCCAGTAACTGATTCTTCATCCAAAGAATCTGTGCACAACAACTTCCTGCAGCAATGTACTCTGCCTCTGCAGTTGATGTGGAAATTGACTTTTGTTTCTTGCTAAACCAAGAAACTAATCTGCCTCCAAGAAATTGGCAGCTTCCACTTGTGCTTTTCCTGTCAATTTTGCACCCTACAAAATCTGCATCTGAGTAACCTATTAGCTTAAAGTCTGATTCCCTAGGATACCACAATCCCAGATCAGCTGTACCCTTAAGGTACTTGAAAATTCGTTTCACAGCTGTTAAGTGAGGGTTTCTTGGATCTGCTTGAAATCTTGCACAAAGATAGGTATCATACATAATATCAGGTCTACTTGCAGTTAGATAGAGTAGTGAGCCAATCATACCTCTGTAATCAGTAATATCTACTGATGTACCAGTATCCTTATCCAATTTTGTTGTAGTGGCCATAGAAGTGGATGTACTTGAACAGTCTTGCATTCCAAATTTCTTCAATAAATTTCTGGTGTACTTAGATTGACAAATAAAAGTTCCTTCTTCATTCTGCTTGACTTGAAGGCCCATAAAATAGCTAAGTTCTCCCATCATACTCATTTGATATCTTGACTGCATTAGCTTGGCAAACCTTTTACAAAGTCTGTCATTTGTAGAACCAAAAATGATATCATCAACATATATCTGCACCAAAAGTAAGTCCTTTCCATGGGTGAGATAGAATAAGGTTTTATCAATAGTCCCTCTGTTAAATCCACTTTCCAGAAGAAACTGAGCTAATGTCTCATACCATGCTCTAGGAGCTTACTTATGGTCATAAAGTGCTTTATCAAGTCTGTAGACATGATTAAGAAATTTTGAATCTACAAAACTTGGAGGTTGTTCAACATATACTTCTTCTTCCAATTATCCATTAAGAAAAGCACTTCTTACATCCATTTGAAAGACTGTAAACTTTTTGTGAGCAGCATAAGCCAAAAATATCCTTATGGCTTCCAATCTAGCAACTGGTGCAAATGTTTCATCATAATCAATTCTCTCAAGTTGAGAATATCCTTTTGCAACCAGTCTTGCTTTATTCCTTGTAATTATGCCATCACTATCAGTTTTGTTTCTGAACACCCATTTTGTACCAACAACTGATCTGTTCTTTGGTCTTGGCACTAGGGTCCAGACTTTATTTCTTTCAAATTCATTTAACTCTTCCTGCATTTCTTGCACCCAATCAGCATCTTGAAGAGCTTCTTCCACTTTCTTTGGTTCAGACTTAGAAATAAAAGAATGATAGAGACATTCATTTGATGTTGCTGTTCTAGTTCTAATACCTGCTTCAGAATCTCTAATAATCAAGTCAGGTGTATGTGCTTTAGTCCACTTCCTTGCAGATGGAAGATTATCTCTAGAACTGGATGCTCCCCCATGATCCATGCTGTCTCCATCAACATTTTCAGATGCTCCCCCTGAAACTATGCTCTCTGAGTTGGATCCTTCAGAATTTGAGTTTCCAGAATTATCAGAACTTGGCCCATCAGAACTTGATGAATTAGAACTTGAAGAGCTTCTTCTAGGTTCTGATGCTTCTTGAGATGTGGTTGGATCTTCAATATGCTCCCCCTGCACAGGTGCATTTTCCTTTGGCGTAGTCACCACAGTTTCAATAACATCATAGTTTAACCCATCAGAGTTTGCAGTATAAGGATTTAGACTATCAGAATTTATAGAATCAGAATTTAAAGCTTCATTCTCAAATCTCAGCTGATCATGATCATTGAAATATTCAAGTCCAGTAATCTTCTTATCATCAAAAGAGATATTGATAGATTCCATGAAAACCCTTGTTCTAAAATTATAGACTCTGAAGGCTTTTGTGGAAAGTGGATATCCAACAAAAATTCCTTCATCAGCTTTTAGATCAAATTTGGATAGCTGTTCGGGATGAGTCTTAAGAACAAAACACTTGCATCCAAATATATGAAAGTACTTCAGATTTGGCTTCTTTTTCTTCACCATCTCATATGGTGTCTTTCCATGCTTGTTGATAAGTGTTGCATTCTGAGTAAAACAAACAGTCTGCACAGCTTCAGCCCAAAAGTAGGTTGGTAACTTTGCTTCATTAAGCATAGTTCGTGCAGCTTCAATAAGAGTTCTATTCTTTCTTTCAACAACTCCATTTTGCTGTGGAGTTCCAGGAGCAGAAAATTCCTGCTTTATTCCATGGTCTTTGCAGAACTCTTCCATGATCAAATTCTTGAACTCAGTGCCATTATCACTTCTAATGATTTTCACAGAGTCTTTGACCAACTTATCCAGTTGTTTGACATGATCAATCAAGATAGATGCAGTTTCACTTTTTGTGTGCAAGAAATACACCCATGTGTATCTGGTAAACTCATCTACTATGACCATAGCATATTTCTTCTTTACAATAGACATGACATTCACTGGACCAAATAGATCAACTTATAGTAGGTGATAAGGCTCAAGAATTGAAGATTCAGTCTTGCTCTTAAATTAAGATTTTCTTTATTTTGCCTTTTGACATGAATCACAAAGGCCATCAGGAGCAAATACTGATTTTGGCAGTCCTCTCACAAGATCTTTCTTGACTAGTTCATTTATATTGTTGAAATTTAAATGAGAGAGTTTCTTGTGCCAATCCCAACTTTCTTCAATTGATGCTCTACTTAACAGACAGATTGCAGAACCATAAGAACTTGTTGAAAGCTTGGCTTCATAAATGTTACCATGCCTGTATCTCTTTAGAACAACTTTGCCTGTAGATTTGCTTACAACTTTACAGTGTTCTTCAAAGAAATCCACATGATAACCTCTGTCACAAATTTGACTAACACTCAGCAGATTGTGTTTAAGTCCTGAGATTAGAGCTACTTTTTCAATGATGACATTCCCAAGATTGATATTGCCATATCCCAGAGTTTTTCCCATGTTGCCATCTCCATAAGAAACTCCTGGGGCAGCTTTCTCCACAAAGTCTGATAGCAGGACTTTATTTCCAGTCATATGTCCTGAACATCCACTCTCCAGAATTAGGATGTTTCTCCTGTTGCCCTGCAATTACAAAGACCACTAATGATTAGTTTTAAGGACCCAGACTTGCTTGGATCCTTTGGCCTTATTAAGTTTGTTAACATTCACAGCAGATTTAACATCAGAGTTTATGTTAACATTTTTCTTATCAGAATTTACAGTATCAGACTTTGCATCAGAACTTACACTAGAAGGAATAATGCTAACTTTCTTTAAAGAAGGTTTTATTTGATAATAATCATAGTACAAACTATGATATTCCTTACAAGTATAAATGGAATGCCATAGACTACCACAATGAAAATAAGGATTTTGTGGCTTAAACCTAACAGACTGACTCTTAACTCCTGACTTAGAAGGTAAGGAGTTTATTTTCTTATTCTTCCTGCAAAAAGAAGCCAGATGGTTAGAATTTCCACAGTTATAACATTTCTTTCTAGGAGCATTATGAACATTCATATAATTATTGCTATTATTCACAGCTTCCTTTCCATTCCTATTTTTCCTAGGTGGCTTTACCTTGTTTACATTCTTAATCTCTTTCAGCTTGTACTTAAGCTGCTTCTTTGTCATTAAGCATATGTTAACTTCTATTGGCTTATCCTATTTCAATTTGTCAGAAGTTGACTCTGCCTTAACTTCTGTCTCAGTATCTTTCATCTTTTCAGAATCAGACTTTACAGTTTTAGCTACAAATTTAACAGATTTACCTTTGGCTTATTAGTCTTTTTAACAATAATTGGCTTAATTTGTTCAGTTCCTGTTTCACTTTTATCATCTCCATAACCTAAGCCCTCTTTCCAGTTTCCACTACTTAGCAAATTCTGAGTTGTTCTGCCAGAGTTAGTCCAAGTCCTGATAATCTCTCTTTCCTTTTCTAACTCAGTTTTTAGAGATTGATTCAATTTTAACACTTCATCTCTAACATAAAAAGCATCATCTCTTTCTTTCTGAGTTTGATGGAACATAACTAACTCTTTTTCTAAATAGTCATTCCTTTTCTCAAAAGCCAGATTTTCAGAAGTTAACCTTTCACATGTTAAGGTCTGATCTCTATAGCTAATGAATATGGTTTTAAGATAAGATCTCAACTCAGTAATATCATCAGTATGAAAAGCATAAGTTGTTTGAGGTACCTTGAACTTAGCAGCTTCAGAACTGCTATCAGCATTTGCCATCAAGACATAGTTCACCTCATTTTCAGAATCTGAAGTGTCTGTCCAACTTTTCTTCTTTATGACAAGTGCCTTGCCTTTGTCATCTTTTCCTTTCTTGCAATCAGGAGATATGTGGCCTTTCTCACCACAATTGTAGCATTTAACATTTGAGTAATCTCCTTTGTCAGACTTTCTTGCTTTGCCTTCAGATTTTCTAAATCCCTTCTTATCAGAACTTCCACTTTTCCTGGAAAACTTCCTTCCCTTTCTGAATTTCCTGTAGGCTATCTTTGTGATGCCCTTCACCATAAGAGCACACAATTTCATCATCTTTTCATCAGCATCCATCTCAGATAGACTTTCAGTTTCTGAATCCTCATCACTATCAGAACTTGATGACTCAGTATCAGACTTTGTGATGAGAGCCTTTCCTTTGCCTTTCTTTGAAAAAGCCACTTTGGGGGATTCCTTCTCAGCCCTAAGAACAACTATTCTTGACTTTCTCCCATGCCTCTTGCTTTTTTGATCCATCTCAAGTTCATGAGTTTTGAGTATACGATAAATTTCATCAAGAGTAGTTTCATCAAGAGCATAGTTGTCTCTTATAATAGTTGCCTTCAAATCCCAACTTTCAGGAAGAGCTAAAAGGAATTTAAGATTAGTATCTTCAAGATATTTTTCTTATCCACCAGTGACAGATCATTCAAGAGTTTCACAAATCTGTCATATAAACCAATTAATGACTCACCAGGTTTTAAGTCAAAGTGCTCATACTCTTGAGTGAGTATAGTCCTCCTGTTCTTCTTAATTAAATCAGTTACCTGGCATCTTGTCTCCAAGGCATCCCATATCTCCTTTGCAGTCTTGCAGTTAATTACCTAGTTTGACATGACATTATCAATGACACTATACAACAAATGCCTTACATTTGCATCCTTGGCAATATATGAAATATCTTCAGCTGTATATTCACTTTTCTCCTTTGGTACAGTCTGTGCTGGCTGATCTGCAACTACAACAGAGAGCTTGGTTGGCTTATGTGGTCCTTCATTAATTCTGTCAAGGTATTCTGGATCTGTAGCTTCCAGAAACATAGTCATCCTCACTTTCCATATGTGATACTCAGAAGGTTTCAGTATGGGAACCCTAATAGTCTCATATCGATTATAGATTTGAGTCTTTGGGGTTTCTTCTATTTTGATGGGCTTGGTTGGAGTTTTTTCTTTTTCAGACATGATTGTTTTGGATCTTTACTGTATATGTGTTAATAGATAGGCTCTGATACCACTTGTTAGGTCACACATACCGTAGAAGGGGGTTGAATATAGTGTATACTACAATCAAATCGAATTAAGAACACAAGTATGAAACATAAAATAATTTATTAATAAAACAGTATTACAATGGAACCGTTCTCTCTCAGTGATGAACAAATATCACGAGAGCTGCTAGGGTTATAATGAATAATATTCTCGATTATGATAACACTTTTAGTGTAAACCCTATGTTGTGTTTATATAGACACACAGTTACAAGATAATCTTCTAATTGATATCGAACATAAGTCTGCATCCTAAAATATATCAACTAGTTATCTTTTCTTCCAAGTATTCTATTCTTCATAGAATTCTTCTCCATGCATATCTCTTCTTGTGTTTGTCTTAATCTTCTTTCCTTCAATCAGCCGCCTTCCTTATCTGAATGTCTTCTTAAGTCTTGATATTATCTCCTGATAAATATCTTCTGATATCTTAAGTTCTGACTTCAGTATAAGTACTGATTTCCAGTTAAGTCCTGATTTGTCCTGTTAGTCAAGATCTGAAAACTAAACACAAATTATTATTAGACATGACATCACAAATATATCTAACAATTTAAGGTTGATTGTTATTGCCTCAAGAACATGATGTTCTTGAGAGGAGTTAGTGTGTTGATGATGATATGATGATTGTTGGTGGTAGTATAAAGATTTAAGGCGTAAACGAAACTCCGATCGTAAACGTAATCTCGCTAAAACGAACAAAACATAACTTTAAGTTTCTGTAGAAAGTCCCAAAGATTTAACTATAGTTTATTGAAAATTAACCCTTTATTATGATAGAAAATGTTATAAGGATCTTTTAGGCGCTTGAATCTCTTGATTCCAATTTACGGATCAAAAGTTATGGTCGTTTTACTAAAAGTGATTTACGCGACAAAAACTGCTACGAATTATGAACTTTGAAAATATAAAGGATCGACTTAAAATTTTTCATAAATTATGAAATATTTACAGAGAGTAGAATTTTGAGTTTCCTAACTGCCATAAAAAGTTTAAGTGAAAATAATAATTTTTCAGTTTTATAAAAATATCGGAGCCGAGACCGCGCGATTAGAAACCGTAGAATCCATAAGCGGAGCCGACGGCGAAAATGAAAATGAACCTAAGATACTTAGAAAAATGAAGCGACCATGATGTGAGTAAGGACTTAAAGGAATAATAAGGGTAATATAAGTTGAGAGGGTGCATAATAAGTAGCGCATGAGTGCGAGTCACCGTAAATTAGAACGGGACCTAACAAAATGAATTGTGTTTATGAATATAGATTTCCAAGCGGAACCTAGAACATCCTCCACCTCGAGATACCCAGGCAAGTTTACGAAACCAATTCCATTTACTGTTGTGTTGTGAAAGGATTGTTTTATTATCATTGCATAAGTACCATGTTTGACATGATACGTAGTTATTAAATTTTTGCATGATATAGCGATGTTGTACGATAAATATATATTATGAAATATTTAATTCCGCTATAAGCGTAACGTATTATAATAAGACCGAGAGTCGGTCGGGATTTCAAGATAAAAACCCGGGAATCATTCCGGTGATATTATAGGACGATTACAAGTCCATAGTAGTACGTTTTAAAGGGACTCGACGTCCGCTTACCAATATTAAAACACCTCGAGCTTTTATTAAAACGATTTCCAAAGATCGTTTTCCCTCAACTACACTTTATCATTTGGACAAGAAATATTTTACTTACTATTCACTTATTAGGGAGAAGTATTCTCCATTAAATATTTACTTCAATCTCAGTTAAATATTAAAGTTATTAATGTATTAAACATAAATTAGTTGAGAAATATTATTTATTCTTTTAAAAGTAAACTCCTTCGAGGTTTAATTATTTATCGATTATCATTTAATTATTTACTATTTATTAAAGGGTTTATTTATGATTTAAAAATCATAGAACCGGATTTAAATTACTTTCTGATTTTCGAAAATCATTCGAATAATTTCAGATCATCGGAGAATATTACCCCGGCTTATTTAATATTTTGAATATAGTTTCAAGGAGAAACTTTTCCCCCTTATTTAATTATCTATTGACAACGGTCAACTCACATCCTTAGTACTTCCTCCAAAAATTTCGGAAGTACGTATATATATATATATATACATTTATATCTTAGTAAGATAAACTGTTTCTATTAACAAGCAAAACGCTTGGGGAACATCGATGTGGTTTGAGTTCTCGAGATATAATAGAATTCTTTTTAAAAGGACAAGGGAGGGGTAGACTCTGGTACTATGTGTGCTAGATGGACTACCAAAGGTACCGCAGGCGAAGGTACTCTGTGTACTCAGGAACTTTTGAAGTATGTGTATACCCAAAAATGGGACACGTAGCCCGAATGCGGCAAGGGTGATAACCGGGATACGAAGGTGTCGTCCTTCTACTAGTAGAAAAGGTTACCATTATCGTATTACGACTGATCATCGTATGCGGTGGCTCCAACGGGTGTCCTAATTCTTCCAATTAGAATTGTGATGCAATACCGTAACCCAAGCCTAGGTGATGGGTTTACTATTAAGGTATTCACAGGATAATAAAATCCCCTAAAGAATTGTTTTTATAGAAGGTGTGTATCACCAAGGGAAAACTAATTTTGAATAAAACATAAGTATCATATATGATGTTTTACGTAAGTTATCATACAATCATTTTCATACTGTACATTATTATGCTGGGCATTATAGCTAACACTTGTTTTCTTAAATTGACACAACATAACAGTGAATCAAGTTGCCTACCATGAGAACCACATCCATGAAACGGGTAGGAAATGGCCAGTTGTTCCATAGATTGTTTGGTGCTGTACCACAGGTAGTCCGAATAAGCTGGATTGGTTTTCAGTTGTTTTTAGTTCGGCTTATTTATAAGTATGACTTATGTAAGGTAATAAACAAGAAACGTATATTTGACCGACGGACTAGCCTTACTTAAAGGTTACTCCTCGGTAAGATTTAATCACTTTTGGGTTGTAATAATTATCACTTTATGGTTGAATTACTCTAGCTATGAATGGTTTGTTTCCAAGACAATAACATGTAAGTGTGTGTGTGTGTGATAAGTGTGGGGTCGTAAAGTTTGAGTATTTATATATTGTAGTGTGAGGTAGGTGGTTTGTAGTAGTTTAGATGGCGTGGCCTCCGAGATTCCTGACCCCGGATTTTGGTGCGCAACACTTACTAACAGGATTATCAAATTTCATCGGTAGCTATTTTCTTAACCTTGCTTAACTTATCACGGATCGCGTATTTGACTTCTCCTCACTGACCAACATCTCTTTTCCCTGAGTTCACATGCGGACTTCATCAGTCTCCGTCTTACATTAGATGCTTGAATTTGCGAGTTTCCCAGTATTTCACAACATCTTCCATGAAATCGTAATTCGACAAGGATGTACATTCACGTCCTTCCTGGAGTATTATTACAGAGGGTAATATTTCTTTTCTCTATCTTGAATCTTCAGTTCTTGAAAATATTCTTCTCACTAGCAGGAACCAACAACTTTCTGTTCCTTTTGTCTATTGAAAAAGGCGTATTCATCTAGATAAAATCTCGCACATGTCTGCAGTAACACCCCGCTAATTCTACTAAACTTTTAACTTCTGCTAATGTCATTACTTTCTCCAAATTGTTAATTGCTTTGATTTCGGTTCTGAAAATCATGTCAGAGCTTGACTCAATCTAATTGGAATCGATCTCCATTTAACTAACCATTAGTTGGTAAAGTTGATCAATTAACTCTTTTAACTAATCACTTAAACCAAGTGCTAACTAGCTAACTGGAATCAAAGACCAATTATATAAAGTCAGTTTGGTCATAACAACTCTCTTAAGAACCGTGATCTCAATCGCTTGGAGTACCAATGGAAATGAAAATATACTTCTTTATCCTTAAAAGTAGGGTAATTTCTGAAATTTTTGGCAGTACCTCCCCTATACCATCGACTACTAGTCGGACTCAAGCCGACACCATCAATCAACCAAATCATCCACAATCATATCCATCCACTTCCATCAACCAAATTTATCAATTTAACACAATTCAAAATATGTCCTTTTGGTCCACATATGTACTATTTACGGGCATAACACTGGGACTAAGGTCTTAAATCAACAAGGATTAATATAACCATACTTTTCTCAGTTCTTTTAGAGTATCACAAAATGTTGCTAGTGAACTTAAAATTATTCTGTTGTTTTTCAAAGACTTTATTTTGTGATTCTTTTTAACTTATTTCTTGCCATTACTAGCTGGGTAAAGTTACTTTTAAAAATTATGCCGCATTCTTCAACAAACCACACCAATCCTCATCCTTTGACGATACACACTCAATCGACGACTCTTTGGTCTTAAGAACGCAATTTTTAAGAATGAGTTCATTAGTGAGTCTGTTTATCTTTTAATAACCATGCAGGGTCTTAATTATCATTATCACAATCGGGTAAAAACTCCATCATGAGTTTGTTATTTCTTAAAAGGTCTCGCAGTCGAATGAAAATTACTTCATCCCCACTTATGTTTTCGCATCGAACTTTCATCATTGGTCCCGTTATGGGTATTAAATTCACCATAACTTATTTACTCAAGTTAGGGAACCTTACAATTTCTTGAAGAACATGCTCGGAATTTGGTTACAATTAAGATTTCTTCTATCTTAAATCTTCACGGCTAATATCTTCCCGCGACGAAGGGATGCTTCACGTATTAATTTCCTGTCTGAATTATTGTTCAGATTTCCTTGATCTTTGGTTGTCGTCCCGATACTTGTTTGCTTTGTCTGACGCACACTTTACTTCCTTATTTTGTAATTAATTTATTTATTACGGTTCACTAACCATTCATTTTAAGTCGAAATCCTCTGATTTGAAATGCATCGCGTCAACATAATCTACCATACTGGTAAGATTATTTCATTTTCTTCAATCATCCTCTGTCTTTTGAATCACGAATCTTATTAAATTTAAATAATTTCGTGAATTAGGTAAATAATATTTTAACATATTGATTCAATTATTAAACAAAGTTTACTTTCGCCTTTCACTGAAACTTTAAACTTTCTCTCTGTTGGTGGGTCTACTTGGTCCTTCGAATTAACAATACTGAGTCTAGATCCATTATCCTTTTAGATCATTTTCCTATTGATAATAACAAGAACTTAAGTAGTAATTCGACAACCAAATTGTAAAACTCATTTTGTGCAAAAATCTTCTGAAAATTGATTAAGAAAATCTTTTCCAAAATCTCATTTTAAGATTTTAAAAATCAAATATTTGGTCGTCCTTACTATATAAGTTACTTGCTATTCTTACGATTTGCTAATGAGATATCTAAATTAAAAGAATGCCCATATAAGGGTCTTTTCCACTTTTGTATGTCTTTTATTTCTCCTTGAATTCTGTTCATATTTATTATTCGACAAAACGTCAAGTTACCATTGTATACCATTTTATTCGTAACTCTAACTCAGGGCTGGCGTCTGCCACCATCTTTGATATTCTTGTCATTTTTCTGGATGTTATACTCATAATCACTAATGCAATTCGATGTTTTTTGCAGATAGAGTCGCACCTTCATGCTAGGCTTACCTATACCTAGGAAGGTAGATATCATCCCTTGCGTAGCTCCCGATAAGTGATACGAATCTTCTCACAACAGTGGTGCCTCTGAAGCGTGCAACGTTGGTTCTTCAACAGCTTCCCTTAACTCGCTGCCTCCGGAGTGAAGCTCGTCCTACTACCTAATTCTAAGTTAAATTATACCAAACCTCACCTAGACTCTCTTTCACAAGTTCTCACAAGAATCAGTCGCATTTTCCTAAAAATCACATAAAAAGTAGGGTGACATACCAGTCTTCGCCTCGATTCCTCATTACTGTAGGTACTGGGAATTCAATATACCTATAGCGTTGCGATATTCGCCTTACACTTCCCTCAACAATCCTGGCTTACCCATTTCGTATCGAACCTGCTAATCTTCACTCGCACTCAATTCGAACTTAAAATGAGTATGCCTAGGTTCTTTCCTATCTCATATGGCCTATCATTCCTATCTTACCCTCACCTATTCTTTATTTTAGTGACCAATAACCTGTAGCTCTGATGCCAACTTATAACAGTCCAAATCCGGGGTCAAGATTTGGTGTCACGAAATAATCTTTACATAAAATAAAAGAATATTCAATTAACCCCTTGAATCCGGATCATTTACAGGTTATGGTATGAAACAAGAATCTAACCTTCTACGATTCACAACAACTATAGTACAAGTGTAAATACCTTTAAACTAATGCTCTTGTCATATTCTTCTAACATCTTCAACCTCTCGCAGCAAAAATTTCTCTAACTTCTGCTGTCTATCAAAGCTATTCACTTTTACCCTTATCTGTTTCTGGAAGAAATAAGAATTTCAAAGCAAGAGTGAGCCAAAAATGCCCAGCAAGTATATAATTTGAGTCTCAAGCATTAATATCAAAGGAAAATTTTAGGACAAAATATTTAAATAAATTTTTAAATAATTCTATTTATTTGAGAGAGTTGAGCGAATAAATATTGGCTGTTACCAGCCTTTAATTATAAATCCAAAAATGACAAGCAATTCCCAGATTCATCTCCTGAATTAGGGTTTTGTCCGATTTTTGGAATCATAAAACTTTTCGAGAAAGAATGCCGTTAATGGCGATCAATAACAAATTAGACTGGACACTAGTTCGCATCTATATCCTGCTGATCAGTCAGGATATAGTGCAGATCTATACCCACCTGTATAGATCCAGTCGGGTCCCCAGGCACTACGACCCATCTCAAGGCACCGGTCATGTCCCGGTCTTTAGGATTAAGTAAAACTTAATCCCACACATCATAATTATCCAGCCAATGGAGTATTTTAATGTCAAATCATTTTGAATTCAAAACATCCCAACTCATGGTTCGCAAATAACCCGAAAGAATGGGTATTTTCTCAAGAGAGCAATCGAATTATAGGAACACTAATGAAAGGAACATGCATAATCAGAGTAATTGCAGCAAAATATAAAACATTTAACTATTTTGAACTTAGAATAGGAATGAAGAAATAATTGCAGTATTTTAAAAAAAAGTTCTGGAATACTTGCCTCGAGAAGCCTTAACCACTATTATCGGTTGACTTTTGAATTGCCTTGAACGTTTGGCTTTATCGTCAACCCACTATCCTATTCTCGATATAATCATATCCTTCATGTTCTTCGATTGGAATCTTGTTGAGTCTGATGATTAATCACTAGATCATTCCTAGTCCAACGTCAAATCTCAGGTCTTCCGACTAGTACCTACAGGGTTAAAATACTTCCGACTAGGACCTACAGGGTTAAAATACCCTAATTTAGATAATCATCTCGCTTAACATAGCACCACTATCCCTTCTACCCATACGATTTCATAACCCAACTCATATTTATATGTATTATTGAAATACACATAACAATTATGGTGCACATCTTCGAAACTCGGTTTAGTACTTATTTTCGGAAAGTACGTATACTCGTTTTGAAAATAGGGTAATCGATTAATTATAAAATATCTTGTCCCAACACGTAATTAGGTTTATATAATATGATTATATATATTCGTTCGACGTCTCCGATAATTACAGGGCACGTCCCCGTATTTTCGGAATTAATTTTCCTGAAAATCGGGCAGCGTCTCCTTTGTTTATCGGCCTACCCGTCGAATCAATTCGACGTCTAATCACAACAATAATCCAATCACAACAACAACCAATCACAATTTGTAATCCCAATCACCGATACAACTCAATTATTAATATTATTACTATCCGTATTTTTATGTTTTTATTCGTAGGAATCAGATTATATCATCACAGTCCACCATCGGCTCGCCGAGGCTCATCGCCGACGGCGGTAAAATTCGCGGGTTTCCGTATTTTCAGACATCCTACGCAAACTTTTCCGATTAAATTAATACCTCTCGCGTAAATATATATATATATATATAATATATATTTTCAGTATTTCAATCAAATTATTTTCTTGTAGAAAATAAAATAATCGAAATCAATAAAATTCTCAAAACCGAAGTTCAGTTCGAATTAATTCGAATTTAGGCAACATAGAACAGAGGAACCAACAACACGCGCACAAGCGAAGTACAGAACCACGCCGCCTCACCTCGCCGAAGTCCGGGAGGCGGCAACGAAGAAAAAGGACGGGCAGCAAGAACACAAGGCACATCACACCATATGCACACACATATATACTTACACATATATATACATACGCAACAGAAACATCACCGAACAACTAAGGATGAAACCCCTCCCCCACGCGCCACCACCACCTCGCCGGAGAGGGGCGGTGGTGAGAGGGGAAAGAACAGGGCACCTGCACCATGATCATATACTTACCAAATCACAGCAAAGTATCTGACCCAGCACAAATTCGAAGTCGAGTTTGTGGAATTAAAAATTGAACAGAGATGTAGGAGGTGGTGATACTACCGAATAGGGGGGGGGGATTTAGGGTTATATATATATTTTTTTCTTTTTATTTTCTTTCATCATTTTATTTTATTCCCGTTATCACCCCTTTTTGTATCGCAATTTAAGAATTAAACGAGTGTTTAATGGGTAAAATAATCCGGAAATTTACGAAAACAATTTCTTTAAAAATCCCGAAATAATTAAGAGTTAATAAAATTAAATTTGCAAGATTTTTTTAAATCATTTTTATAACGCGCATTGGACCTGTATTCTTTTCAATTTAACGAATACACACAGTTAAATAAAAGCCAGAAAATTTCCGAAATAATTTTAAAATTCTCGAAATAATCAAAAAGTAATAAAATAAAATTTTCATAATTTTTGAAGAATTCTGAAATTAAATACTGATTTTACAATTAAATGGAATCAGAAAATCATTTAAATTAATAAATAAAATATTGATTTCTAAATTTTATAAACTCCTAAAAATAAAAAATAAAATTATAAAACAACAAAAATAATTTTAGGAGCAATTTTAGCATTTATGATCATCAATATTTAATTAAAATCATTTAAAAAAGTTAAATTCATGCAGCTTAATAATTAATTATAAAATTAATCCTCGCTTTGAACAAATTACACACAATTAATAATAAAGCAACACACACAGCTGAAAGAATTATCCCATATTTTATTTATTTGATAATTCGTAATTGCATTTACATATTGGATCCGAAAATAGGTTACTTAGCCGCTAAGTAACTAAAAAGATGATATAATTTTAATACCAGACTTGGATAATTATCAAAACAGAACTTCCTATAAAACACTTTACATGAAAACGAGGTAGTAAAATCTCGCCTTCTGAGAATACAAATTTTTATCGATCTATATAATGATTAACGTATCGAAAATTTCATATCGGCACTCGTACAGGTCAAATCGTACCCCGGATCGAAAAAGTCAAAACACAAAAAGTGTTCAGAATTATCAAATTAGGTTAGGAAGGAGTTTTCGGAAGAGTTTCGGGTTGTAAAAACGCAAAAGCGGTTGAAGTGGGATGATTTTTGATTCTAAAAAGTAATTTTATAATTACGTAAAAATAATCATTATCAACTCTATAAATTCTTATAAAATCATATAATGATCCAAAAATTACCAGAAAAATACCAAAATTATCTATATTTAATTCTGGATAATTAAAAATTAAAATATCTATTTCTTATCAGAAATAAACATCCAAATATTATTATCCATCATCAATTAATTCACCAAGATTCACATAAAAATTACATAATTATTTATTGATAAAAATAATTACATAATATTTCCCAGACGTTACACTCCTGCTTGCTTGTAAGTTCTATTAGTGTCCCCCCTTTTCAAATTCTATAATCGACTTATATCCGCTTCTTTCATTTTCCCCAGGAACCTGTTTGGACAAAGACACAGATCCCATTGCCACACTGGAAAACAAAGAAACAATGGGGTTGGAGATAGTAGGAGTTATAGAAGTGTTTACCTCACCTACCTGTGGTGCATTCATGATTGGAAAATATACCAATGGTACCTGGCTGTTGAGGTTCATTCTCAAAAGGTCTGCAAGGACCCTTTTCTCTTGTGCCCAGCATTTGAGTTTATTATTCTCATTTGATATAACCAATCCTTCAGCAACATGGTTAGCCAATAACATAAAGAATCTAGCATAGTATATGTTATGTGGTCTATTAGCTTTGTTACCTAATCTGGAACCTAATTCTAGCATGACACAGTTGCTAAAATTAAAGTACCAATCAGAAACTAGCATATAAAGCATATTAACAAGAGATGAAGTTATGGCATCAAAATTGCTAATCTTCCCAGAGAAAACCTTAATAAAGGCATCTCCAAGAAAACTCCATTCTTTCCTAAGGCCTTTCCTTCTAATGCTACCTAAACTAGAAAAATCAAAAGTATAGCCTATGGAATCTAACATAGCAGATACATCTTTATCAGTGTGTGGTGTTATGGCATTATTCTCAGGCAACTTAAAGCAAGACTGTATATCATCACAGTTAATGCAATAATCCTTACCTTTGAGAGAGAAGGCAATAGTCATATCTGTGGAGTTGAACTCTGCAGTTGTCCAAATCTCCTCAATCACCTCACAGTAGATGGTTGGGGCTTCCAGCATTGCATAGCTCAATTTGCAGTTTTTGATGAAGTTCATCATCTTATGATAATCAGAATGGGCTTCATTCTTTTCAACCAAGGCTACAAAATTATTCTTTTCATAAACAAATCCTGTTTGAGATATAATTTTGACTACTGGTGCCATTGTTGTGAGTAGAGGTTGCAGAGAAAAACTTGAGAATTTTGGGAGAGAAGGAGAATAAGAATTGCAAGAAAGCGTAAAGTGAAAATAAGAGTTCAATTGGGCTTTTATACTTTCTTGAATTAAAACGAAAATAAAATGATTAAATGATACTTTTAAATAAATTACAGCCGTTTAAGAGGAAAGAAAACTGTAGAAATTCTGAAAACTGCCTTTAACACAAATACATACAACAGTGTATATCTGTATCAACGGTTGAGTAAAAGAATTAACGGTTGTGACTCACTTATAGTAACTGATGTGACACTTCAACGGATAAGGTAAATAGTTATCCGTTGATAATCAACACCATTTTATCCGTTGAAGGATAAAATTACCAGAAATGTATTTGTCTTCCAACGGATAATGAACATCCGTTGATAGAACAATTTTGGCTTTCAACGGATAGGGAATATCCGTTGATAGGACAAGTCTTACTTAAAGCCAACTTTGTTCTTGCAGCAAATTCATTTCAGGCTTCAAGGCAGATTACATAGATGACATAAATTATGAATAATTAAGCATACCTAGCTCACTTACTAATCTTGTGAATGTTGATTCATCAAGTGGCTTGGTAAATATGTCTGCAATCTGCTTTTCACTTAGAACAAAATGAAGTTCCACTGTACCTTTCATCACATGTTCCCTAATGAAATGATACTTGATATCAATGTGCTTGGTTCTTGAGTGCTACACTGGATTTTCAGTAATGGCAATGGCCCTTGTGTTGTCACAGAATATTGGAATTTTGTCAACAGTCAAACCATAGTCAAATAGTTGATTCCTCATCCATAGTATCTGTGCACAGCAACTACCAGCAGCAATGTACTCAACTTCAGCTGTTGATGTGGAAACAAAATTTTGCTTCTTGCTGAACCATGACACAAGCTTGTTTCCTAGAAATTGACAGGTGCCAGTTGTGCTTTTCCTGTCTATTTTGCAGCCTGCATAATCTGCATCTGAGTAGCCAATTAGATCAAAACCAGACTCTCTAGGGTACCAAATTCCTAGATTTGGAGTCCCTTTGAGATATCTGAAGATTCTTTTAATAGCCACTAAGTGAGATTCTTTAGGATCAGCTTGAAATCTAGCACAGAGACATGTAGAAAATATTATATCAGGTCTACTAGCAGTTAAATATAAAAGTGAGCCAACCATGCCTCTATAACTTGAAATATCCACAGACTTTTCAGCCTTGTTTAATTCAAGCTTGGTGACAGTGGCCATGGGAGTTTTTGCAGATGAACAATCCATTAAGTCAAACTTCTTTAAAAGATCATAAATGTATTTAGTTTGACTAATGAAAATTCCATCACTAACTTGTTTAACTTGTAAACCAAGAAAATAAGTTAGCTCTCCCATCATGCTCATTTCATATTTACTTTGCATTAACTTAGCAAACTTTTTACAAAACTTATCATCTGTAGATCCAAATATAATATCATCTACGTAAATTTGAACAAGTATTTTAGAGCCATTAACATTTCTAAAGAAGAGAGTTTTGTCAACAGTACCTCTTGTGAAGTGATTATCTCGAAGAAATTTTGACAAAGTCTCATACCAGGATCTAGGTGCTTGCTTTAGTCCATAGAGTGCTTTCAACAGATAATACACATAGTCTGGAAAGTTTGGATCTTCAAATCCTGGAGGTTGGCTTACATAAACTTCTTCCTCCAATTCCCCATTTAGAAATGCACTCTTGACATCCATTTGATAGACTTTGAAATTGACATGGGCTGCATAGGCTAGAAAGATTCTGATGGCCTCAAGTCTGGCAACTGGAGCAAATGTTTCATCAAAATCTATCCCTTCTTATTGAGAATAGCCTTTAGCAACCAATCTGGCTTTATTCCTTATGACTATGCCATTTTCATCCATCTTGTTTCTGAATACCCATTTTGTGTCAATAGAACTCTTGTTCTTTGGCTTGGGTACCAGCTTCCATACTTTGTTCCTTTCAAATTGGTTTAGCTCATCTTGCATTGCTAAAATCCAATCTGGATCCAATAGAGCTTCTTCCACTCTCTTAGGTTCCTCCTGTGATAGAAAGCTACTATACAGACATTCATCTTGAGTAGCCCTTCTATTTTGCACTTTAGATGTAGCATCACCAATGATCAGTTCAAAAGGGTGATTCTTGGTCCATTTTCTTTGAGGTGGTAGATTAGCTCTAGATGAGGTTACCTCAGTATTGTCATGATGTGAGATAGAATGTTGATTGGTTGAAACTCCCCCTGAGTTGTTGATCCTTTGAAAGGAATTGGGAGCTCTATTAACTGATGAAGTGAATTGATTATCCGTTGACAAACTGTGATCAACGGATGCTTCATTATGAACTTCAACGGATGATGCACTTTGTCTTTCAGCGGATGCTGCATTGCTTCTTTCAACGGAAGCTGAATTATGACTTTCAACGGATGCAACATTCTGTGCATTATACAAAGGCAGATTCTAAATTCTTCTTGAGATGCCTTCTTCATCATTCTCATCTTCACTATCATCACAATATATCTCAATGTTGTCAAATTTGAGTCCTTCATGATGTCCCTCATCTGTTAGTCCATCAATCTTTTTATCATCAAACACAACATGCACAGACTCCATGACAATGTTGGTTCTTAGATTGTAGACCCTATAAGATTTTCCAGCAGAATAACCAACAAATATTCCTTCATCAGCCTTTGCATCAAACTTCCCTTTGTGATCAGATTGATTCCTTAAGATGTAACATTTGCAACCAAAGACATGCAGAAAGTTTAAAGTTGGTTTTCTTCTCTTGAATAGTTGATAGGGAGTCATGCCTTTTGCCTGATTGATTAGAGAAATATTCTGAGTGTAACATGCACAGTTAACAGCCTCAGCCCAAAAGTAAGTTGGGAGTTTTGACTCTTCAAGCATTGTCCTTGCAGCTTCAATTAGTGATCTGTTCTTCCTTTCCACCACACTATTTTGTTGTGGAGTCCTTGGAGCTGAGTACTCATGCATTGTGGCGCCCTCCAAACCCGGGTCAGAAGTTTGAGGTCCACAACACAAACACAATATATCAACCTGTATAAGAGATATTATTTATAATGACCCTGCTTCACAAAACCACGGATCGCAACAGGTTAAAGTATGAAAACAAGCCACAACCTTAACTTTTATTACAACGTACCAAATCCCAACTAATTTAACTTATAATTGAAAATATAATCATTCTTACAATCTGACTATCTCTATACTGCATGAAGCTTCTGCTAGCTCGATTCAACTCACTGAAACCTTAGCCCGCACTTTGGACTGAGGAACTTCACTATCATCCACATTCTTTTCAACTGTAAAATACATAAAAGAATCGCAAGGGTGAGCTAACTAGCTCAGCAAGTCCCGATAACGATAACCGAAGTTAAACAATGATCAATTGGGATGATTTAAAAGAATCAAGTTTCTTTTAACTAATCATTAGAATTGGATATTCATTTTAAGTTTTAAAAACCAAGGTTAGGCTGCTGATCAGTCACGCACTAACCCCGAGCAAGCACACATCACTGCTCTAATTACTGGATCCAAGGCACACATTGGCCTAACTTGACCATTGGTATGGTCTGACCACGAATCTGGTCCACATATATAAAAACTATCCAATCCTAAAGCAGTTCAATATGATAAACAATATAATTCAATAAAACCATACCATAACCAATAATGGTTAAACACTTGAATAAAAACGTAAGGAAACTCATGGATATCTCAAGGGTATATCAGGATATGTATAAGAAACGGTTTTCAGTTTGTACAAGGGTCAGGTATTAGACCAGTAATGATTTTTCAAAATATGGTTCTTGGAGGTTATAAAGAATGACTGGAGTATAAAAGTTTCTGTGTTTTTAAACAATTTTTGATCCAGTGTTTGGTATTTGGTAGTTATACATTTGGGGAGCAGTGTCATATTTGGGTGGCTTGGTATCGGAGAATCAATAAATGATGATTTACAAAGAACAAGGCTTATGGCTCAAGATCAAGAAAATCAGGGTTCAAGGTTAAATGGTTTGAAGCTCTAGCAATACAAAACAGGAGTTATTTTGAATAATAGCGATATGTTATAAAACAGTTCAAAAACATTGGTAATATATATCTTGAAGAAAAATGCAGAAATACTTGCCTTACAAGGCTTTATAACTATTACTGATCAATTCTGGACCAACTCTGCCGCTTAGGCTTTTACGTCCAACCACTATGTCACTCTGGATTCGACCTCGACACTCAGGTCTTCCTGTTGAAACTCTACTGATCTCGCTGACTGATTGCTAGGTTATCTTTAGTCCATTGTCCACTTTCAGTGTTTCCGACTATAACCTACAGGGTTGAAATACCCTATGTTAGATGTCTAGGTATGCTTGACATATCCTCGATACTAATTCTTACCCGACGATATTCAAATCCGACTCGTAATTGTTCATATTAGAATAACACAGCCAACAATTAGGGTTCACATTCTCAAAATCAATTCAGTGTTCGTTTTTAGAAAATACGTATACTCGTCATTTTACGAAATTAGGGTTACTGTGTTTTGGACAAAATATACAATACAACATACAATCAGGTTTTGTATAAAACATATATATATGTATTTACTTATACTCGCTCGACGTTCCTATAATCCTCGGATACGCTCCCGTATTTACGTAATTCAGTTTCCGAAAAGCGGGCAGCGTTTCCTTTGTTTATCGGACTACCCGTCGAAACATTAATCGACGTCAATTCAACAACAACAATCCAATTTAAACCACGATAGCTAATCACAACTTGCAAATTCCAATCACCGATACAATTTAGTAATCACAACCAACTTAATCATCACGATTCAATATTTGCTAATTAACTATTTCGATCCAGAATAAAAACAGAATACGATTTTTATTTATTAAAAATATTAGGACTCAGGATCGGGTCATCACAGTCCACCGTCGGCTCGCCGAGGCTCATCGCCGACGGCGGTGAAATTTATTGGTGCCCGATAATATCTGGGTTTCCAAATAAACTCCACCGATATACAATGACTTATGCCGCAACTAAATTGATTTCACGAAAACTAATCAAAGTTTCTGCAAAACATTCAATTAATTAAATAAGTAAAAAAAAGAACCCAACACAGACGCGTATACTCACGCGCACCGCATCACAGCACTACCCGGAAGACACACGACCAGCCGGAAACAACCGAGAATAACGAGCACAGATAACGTGTACACACACAGACAAAGAAACCACACACACAGACTATGCACACACTCACACACCCAGAATATGTATATATATATATATATATATATGACCTGACAAGAACCGCATAGAGGCAAGCAACTCGGCGGCTCGCCGGAGGGAAATACGGCGGAAACAAACAGGGAAAGTCCGGAAGAAGGAGGGGATTAACAGTAGCAATAAAAGAAAAAGAAAAGACGAGAGAGCGAGGAACGAGAGAAAAGTCGAGAAGGATTGATCCCCCAAGAACAGAGATACCATCGAAAGTGAGAGATGGAGACAAGAATCGATGCAAATTTTCTGTTTAAGCGAGAATAAGACACGTGTAGCTAGGCCCTGTATAAATTTTACACGTATCCACTAATTAAACAAGTGTCCTATTATTGACTGTAAATCTAATTTTTAACTCGTATTTTGCAATTTATCGAACCAGGTTACTTATAAAATAAATTCCGAAAATTATTAAAATGGTTTTAAAATTTTCTAAAAATCCGGAAACTAGTAAAATAAATTTTTCATAATTTTTAAAGCATTTTTGAAATGCAACTCATATCCGTATTTGATAATTAATAAACCGAGCTGCACTTAAAACAAATTCCGAAAATCACGAAAATAGTCTTAAAATGTTATAAATATCCCGAAGTAAATAAAAATGTAACTTTTGGAATTTTAAAACAATTTCTAAAACGCAACTTGTACCCGCTTTTATCAATAACACGAAACAACGAGCGCGTGAAATTAATCCTGAAAATTTCCAAAATAATTTTAAAATTCCTGGAATATTCCCAACTTAAATAAATATGAGTTTCATAATTTTTGAAGAATTTTAGAATTAAATATGGATTTTACCATTAAACATACTCAGAAAATCATTTAAAGATAAATAATTAATGAAATATTGATTTCTCAATTTTATAAAATCCTAAAAATAATTATTGTAATTATAAAATCATAAAAATAATTTTTGAAACATTCCCAATATTTATGCAAATGAATTTGCACAAAATCCACTTTTGAAAATAAAAACAATCCAATACGACTCCATAATTAATCACACGAACAACCCGGTATATTATAAATTACACCTATACAATAATCAACCAATACAGAGTGGTCAAAACCAATACACATATTTTATTTAATAATTTCCGTAATAATCACATATTTAAATAATTCAAAAACACACGAGTCGTTATATCCTTCCCCTCTTAAAAGGATTCTGTCCTCAGAATCTGGTCTAATTAATTAAGTGAGGATATTTGTCAAGCATATCTGACTCAAATTTCTAAGTAGACCCTTCTACTCGAAGGTTCAAACGTACTCATAATAGGTATGCACTCATTTCCAAGGACTTGCCTTTAACGATCAAGAATTTGGATTGATCACTATATGCAGAACAACTTAGACAAGAGCCCCATTGGCTTCTGATCAATTACTTAATTTAAACCCAATACTTATCACTTTAATATTGACAAGTAAAATACATTAGGTATATACACTGGTGAGACGGTCATATCATTTATGAACAACTTTATCTATATTTATCAATACCTCGAATGGTTCACAAATTTTTTTAGGACTTAGCTTGTCCCTTCTACTCAAACTTATCCAATCTCTTTCAAGACGACATTTTTACTAACACTACTGGTCCTATTTCTATACTCATACTTTCTTTCAATACAATTTCGTCTTCTTTATTTGTCTACTCCGAGCTGCTTCATCTAATAGCACTACGCTCTTGGTGTGTCGAATTAACTTAGAATTTAACAACTTTCTTCCTCCCACTTTATTTTAATATAAATGGGGACCTACACTTGCGTTCACACGAAGCATGATACAGTGGCATTCCAAAGCTGACATCGCTGATAAATGATCATTTCAGTGTTTTCCTAAAAACTCAATCTCTCAATATATCTTACATTTTTGGCATCACTTCCGTACTTTAACTTTACGTTGAAGGATGATAGGTGGTGCTCATTTTCAACTTAGTTTCCAACATTTAAACATCTCTTATTCTACTCAATATGTTAAGGCTGAAAAGTAATCTCATAGATTCACGTATTATCACCTTTAAGTATTTGAAGTTCAGATTCCACTCTTTTCAATTCGTTTATTAACTCCTCGGTGGTTTTAAATACATCCAATTCCATCTATCGGCGTAAGGCACCTATTATCATACGGCTTTGCTTAGGTGGTTGTTAATGGATTGATTCAGAATCTTTTGTTAACCTTAGTCAAAATTTTATTCTTGAAGACTCAACGTATAGTTGCTTTCCTTCTGATCTTCGGAGAAAAGTCTTTGGGCATTCCATGCAGACTTTCTTATTCCTTGAGTAGCTGAGGATGTTATTAATAAATACAGTTTGCTTTTCCAAGTACTCCTTATACACCACGTTCCTTAATTCCTTATAGCCACCTGATACACTCGTTATTACAAATAATATCACCAGGATTTGCAATGCTCTTAACTCACTTTAATTGTAATCTCTGATATTTTCTCAGGTTGGATCTTAAGTTAATCCTTGAGATAATATATTGTTTGAATTAGATCTCGTAGGAATTTAATTCTTTATAGGGGTCACTTATTCTTGTTCGTTGTTTTGCTAAACTCCCACTTCACGATTCACCTCTTGTAAAGTCACTTCCTGGGTCTGCCTTATCCACTAGGCTTTCCAATACCTCGTCTTAAATCTTTGACATGTCCAACATCTCCTGATCCATTTTGAAATTTTCTTCTTATATTTGGTTATCACTATTTTTCTTTAAATTTCCATATATCTTGACATCTCTTCAATAACTTAAATACTTAATATTGTGAATTCCATGTGGGATCTCATTTCTTAATTCTTCTACTTGTAGCATCCAAGTGCTGGAATAAAATCTGGAGATATCGTGATCGTTCTCCTGGGCATATAAATTTCCCTTTTTCTAACTACTAACATCGTGATCCATTATCTTCTCTTGACATCTTATCTTATCCTTCGCTTAACAACTTCGATTGAAAGGTCATATTATCCGTCCTTGCTCTTTTTGAATTATAAACTCTGACTTCCAATTCCAACTTTTCAAATTTTATAGATAATTCTTCTGGTATAGTTTCTATGTCCGTTATTGCTTTCCTCTATCTTTGCTTTTCCTCGTGAATACATACTTCATCCTCTTATGGCCCGTATAGATCTTACACCTTTCTCCATACATATCATGTTTCCCAAATCTTTCAAAACGAATATTATTACTGTTAATCCCAAATTATGGGTAGGATACCTCTGCTCATAAGGTTTCGGTTGTCTGGATGCATATACAATAACTATATTGTGTTGCATCAACACACATCCTATTTCCTGATGAGAAGCATCACTATAAACTACCAAACCTCCTTGCTACTTTTAAATTGATAAAACCGGTGCTGAAACCATTCTTTCACTTAACTCCGCAAAACTTTTCCTTCATCCTTCTCCATTTCACAAAACTTCTTGCTTTTCCTGGTTAGCTTCGTCTAAGATATTGCAACTTTCAAGAAATCTTGCACCAATTTCCAATAGTAACCGACCCATGATAAAACTTCTTACTTTTGTTGGTGTTTCTGGTCTTTTTTTTTTTTCATTCATAGTAATTTTAACTTCTGCTGAATCTCTTTCGATCTTCTCTACATTGACTATTTATGCTAAGAACTATATGTCATACAACTTCTTTCATCTCCAACTCCTCAGTCATCATTAAATGCTTTGCATGGTCCTCCGTTAACTTTAAGTATCACAACTATAGCTTACTCGGATATTCCTTAATGGTGTTGTCCATCCAGTTCAAATATTACTGGTATATTGGTTAATCCAATTGACGATACGAGAACAGTACTTAGTTCTGAAAATTATCTTTGATATATCCATAGGTTTAATCTTCAGTTGGTGAAATACCAAGTCTTAAATCAATCTCATAAAAATACTTTGCTTCTTTCGTTTGATCAAACAAATCATTGGGTCGAGGTAACAAATACTTTCTTTTGATAGTAAACTTGTTGAGCTTTCGCTAATTGATGCATAATCACATACTTCCATTTTTCTTATTAACATTTAATACCGGTGCACCTTATGGGGTACCCTAGGTCTAATCGCTTCTTCTTCTAGCATTTCTTGCATTTACTTTGCTAACTCTTTCACTTTAACTGGCGCCATTCTGTGCGGGGCTTTCGACACTGGCTTCATTTCAGGTGCTAAATCAGTTACGAACTCAATTTCTATATCCAAAGGGAATGTTGATAACTCGTCCAAAAACATATCTTGAAACTCCTTAATTACTATAAAATCTTCATACTTTGTTGGCTTCCGACTTTTATATATTCCATAATCACCATAAGGCTCATATCTTGATCACCGTAATTATCATTAACAAATTCGTTACCTTCTTTCATCTTCTAAACCTCCTCACCTTCTCATTTGGCATCCTCAGAATTATCTTTTCGTCACGACGGTCTGTATGGACATCATGCTTTAGTAGTCAATCCCTTTCCTAGAATAGTATCAAATCTTCTTACCTTCCAGGATATCAATTCTACACGACTTATTGCCAGGGATCTCAATTTTACCATTAGTACCCACTTGTTCAACGCTTTCACATTCTCAACTTGTTAGTCCTTTGATCCTAATCTTATCAACAAAACCTTGAGAGATAATCAATTAAGTTTCTCTCACATCTTTTATTACTTTAACGCATAAGGTGTTCACCCTTATCATCCATGTTATTACGCCCGTAATCTGAACAACATATTTCACAAGAAAATCGCATATTCTCGTTCTCGAAGACGTATTCCTTATTGGAGTAGATTCCTTTGGTCCGTAGTGCATCCCTGACGGGGTTAGTGATTTGCAATTCTCGCCATATGCCCTTGTTTGCTTCCCATGCGTGAGAAGTAGATGGAACTTTGCCCGCTAGATTAAGGGTATGTTGATTTCTGCTTGAAAACCTCTTGCAAAGAACAACAGTACAACGAAACGACTATAAGGATTCAAAATTCAACAAAAATTAGAGTTGAAAAGAAAGAAGAAGTAAGGATTTGAATATGAATGAGACAACCACATTGGTACTTAGGATGGCCAGTCTTTCGTACCATATGGCATACAGCACATGATTAGGTGGCGTCCCACCCGACTCTTCGTCATTCTGACAAAGTGTCTCACCATAACACTGTTTGTCCCAATCAGAAAGCAAAACTTGAGGGAAGCAAATAAATTTGAAAGGAATGGAATATCCTCCTTTTCGATATTATAGAAAGAGTTTATTTGAGAAAATAAGTTCATACATTTTTAGGAATTGAGAAGGAGTATACGCTGTAATATTGAAAACTAGAACGATACCATTGGTCACCATCCATATTTCACTTGTATTCATCTCCCGAGCTTGTTCGATCATATCCCAATTGTGTCATATAACAACTTTAGAAAGTACGCTGAAATGCCTTTGTAAATTAAGCATTAGGGTAGATTCTTACTTGTCACGTCTTGCGTCTTTAACATCACACCTCTACATATAATACTTTTACAACTCGATCATAACGACGTCCCTCCCAGACAACCTCGAGTTTCCTTTTTCAATTTAGAATAACTCCGAAGCATTCAACCTAGCTATCCTTGTGTTAATAATATTCTTATTTTAGAGAGGTCTGAAAATTTTCCAATCTTCGTTGATCACGCTACGGCTTCTTGTTAAATCAATGAATTCTTCGAACTCTGATAGTCCTAGTAATTGAATGTATAGTTACTCCGTACGTTGATTATGTTGTAAACTTTATCAAACAATACTTGCACTTATTGCTAGGAATAATCAACTTCTTCATAATCAGAGGTTACTTCATTCTTGAAATTAACAATACTAAGTCTAAAACAGCATCCTTTTAAGTAATCCAGGTTTTCCAACTCAAGTAATAATTTGACAACCAATATTTAAAAATCATTTTATTCGAAAAGGCTTTTAGAAATTTGTAAAGAAAAATCTTTTTCAAAAACTTGTTTTTTTTTAAAAAAAAATTTAAGTTTGGAAAATCACAAATCTGGTTGTCTTTACTATATGAGTTAGTTGTTATCCTTCCGACCTATAACAAGGTACCAAACTCATAGAACGATCATATAAAGGTCCATTCACTTCAATCTACCTTTTCTCCTTTATCGTGTCCACTTATCTTCCTTAATCGACGAAACTTCAATTGTTGTCGCACATCATCTTATTCGTAACTTCACATCAAGGCTCCCATACTGGTAATATTCCTAATATTGTCGTTGCAGTAGTTAAGTAGAACAGGTTACTCAATAGTCAACAAGTCTATTTCATAGAACAAAGTTAGCTCGTATCACATCACAACACTACTTTACATATCGCATTTATCATAACACCATCATTTAATTCCACCAAAATTCCAGATTTATACCTTTCTCTCTAACTCTTTCAAGATTCATCTAATTCATCCCGTAATTATTCACGGGTGGCTTAGTCACTAATGGCTTCTTTTAACCCAATAACAGCTATCCTCTGAAATACTTAAATCTTCTCTCTAAACTTCTTCTCACATTTATTTATATCTCAAGCGCTCACTATTTACTGTAACTCTCGAATCCATTCTTGTAGGTACAGTCGCTTCATAGAACAAGTTCTAAACTGGGGATATAGAACAGGATGTAGGGTAAACTAAAGAGATATACTCACAGCCGAATGTCCAGTGAAATCAGAATAAACAGATGGAGGTTCTTAAATAGGTAATCCCATATCAAGAGGTGGAAAAATAACGTAGAATAGCTTGAAGAAGTGCAACCGTTATAACAAAAGGTAATGCCATTAATACTGGTGTAGGAACAATATGCAAATCAAATCTGAGAGAAGATGACGATCCTCGAATGAAAAGCTCCAAACGATCAGTTGATGCAGAGAAATCAGGATCTGCCATTGCCGTTGTCTGGAAATTATGTCGCAAGCTGAGAATCCCGAATCGCAATATAAATCATGCTGGAGACCTACTATACCATCGCACTCAACCTCACAATGTCTTATCTTTCTATTTCCTGTTCCTAATCCTAACCCTCTACCCAATCCCGACAATCTAGGCTTGTTTCAGTGACTTATAACCTGTAGCTCTGATACCAACCTGTGGCGCCCTCCAAACCCGGGTCAGAAGTTTGAGGTCCACAACACAAACACAATATATCAACCTGTATAAGAGATATTATTTATAATGACCCTGCTTCACAAAACCACGGATCGCAACAGGTTAAAGTATGAAAACAAGCCACAACCTTAACTTTTATTACAACGTACCAAATCCCAACTAATTTAACTTACAATTGAAAATATAATCATTCTTACAATCTGACTATCTCTATACTGCATGAAGCTTCTGCTAGCTCGATTCAACTCACTGGAACCTTAGCCCGCACTTTGGACTGAGGAACTTCACTATCATCCACATTCTTTTCAACTGTAAAATACATAAAAGAATCGCAAGGGTGACCTAACTAGCTCAGCAAGTCCCGATAACGATAACCGAAGTTAAACAATGATCAATTAGGATGATTTAAAAGAATCAAGTTTCTTTTAACTAATCATTAGAATTGGATATTCATTTTAAGTTTTAAAAACCAAGGTTAGGCTGCTGATCAGTCACGCACTAACCCCGAGCAAGCACACAGCACTGCTCTAATTACTGGATCCAAGGCACACATTGGCCTAACTTGACCATTGGTATGGTCTGACCACGAATCTGGTCCACATATATAAAAACTATCCAATCCTAAAGCAGTTCAATATGATAAACAATATAATTCAATAAAACCATACCATAACCAATAATGGTTAAACACTTGAATAAAAACGTAAGGAAACTCATGGATATCTCAAGGGTATATCAGGATATGTATAAGAAACGGTTTTCAGTTTGTACAAGGGTCAGGTATTAGACCAGTAATGATTTTTCAAAATATGGTTCTTGGAGGTTATAAAGAATGACTGGAGTATAAAAGTTTCTGTGTTTTTAAACAATTTTTGATCCAGTGTTTGGTATTTGGTAGTTATACATTTGGGGAGCAGTGTCATATTTGGGTGGCTTGGTATCGGAGAATCAATAAATGATGATTTACAAAGAACAAGGCTTATGGCTCAAGATCAAGAAAATCAGGGTTCAAGGTTAAATGGTTTGAAGCTCTAGCAATACAAAACAGGAGTTATTTTGAATAATAGCGATATGTTATAAAACAGTTCAAAAACATTGGTAATATATATCTTGAAGAAAAGTGCAGAAATACTTGCCTTACAAGGCTTTATAACTATTACTGATCAATTCTGGACCAACTCTGCCGCTTAGGCTTTTACGTCCAACCACTATGTCACTCTGGATTCGACCTCGACACTCAGGTCTTCCTGTTGAAACTCTACTGAGCTCGCTGACTGATTGCTAGGTTATCTTTAGTCCATTGTCCACTTTCAGTGTTTCCGACTATAACCTACAGGGTTGAAATACCCTATGTTAGATGTCTAGGTATGCTTGACATATCCTCGATACTAATTCTTACCCGACGATATTCAAATCCGACTCGTAATTGTTCATATTAGAATAACACAGCCAACAATTAGGGTTCATATTCTCAAAATCAATTCAGTGTTCGTTTTTAGAAAATACGTATACTCGTCATTTTATGAAATTAGGGTTACTGTGTTTTGGACAAAATATACAATACAACATACAATCAGGTTTTGTATAAAACATACATATATGTATTTACTTATACTCGCTCGACGTTCCTATAATCCTCGGATACGCTCCCGTATTTACGTAATTCAGTTTCCGAAAATCGGGCAGCGTTTCCTTTGTTTATCGGACTACCCGTCGAAACATTAATCGACGTCAATTCAACAACAACAATCCAATTTAAACCACGATAGCTAATCACAACTTGCAAATTCCAATCACCGATACAATTTAGTAATCACAACCAACTTAATCATCACGATTCAATATTTGCTAATTAACTATTTCGATCCAGAATAAAAACAGAATACGATTTTTATTTATTAAAAATATTAGGACTCAGGATCGGGTCATCACAGTCCACCGTCGGCTCGCCGAGGCTCATCGCCGACGGCGGTGAAATTTATTGGTGCCCGATAATATCCGGGTTTCCAAATAAACTCCACCGATATACAATGACTTATGCCGCAACTAAATTGATTTCACGAAAACTAATCAAAGTTTCTGCAAAACATTCAATTAATTAAATAAGTAAAAAAAAGAACCCAACACAGACGCGTATACTCACGCGCACCGCATCACAGCACTACCCGGAAGACACACGACCAGCCGGAAACAACCGAGAATAACGAGCACAGATAACGTGTACACACACAGACAAAGAAACCACACACACAGACTATGCACACACTCACACACCCAGAATATGTATATATATATACGACCTGACAAGAACCGCACAGAGGCAAGCAACTCGGCGGCTCGCCGGAGGGAAATACGGCGGAAACAAACAGGGAAAGTCCGGAAGAAGGAGGGGATTAACAGTAGCAATAAAAGAAAAAGAAAAGACGAGAGAGCGAGGAACGAGAGAAAAGTCGAGAAGGATTGATCCCCCAAGAACAGAGATACCATCGAAAGTGAGAGATGGAGACAAGAATCGATGCAAATTTTCTGTTTAAGCGAGAATAAGACACGTGTAGCTAGGCCCTGTATAAATTTTACACGTATCCACTAATTAAACAAGTGTCCTATTATTGACTGTAAATCTAATTTTTAACTCGTATTTTGCAATTTATCGAACCAGGTTACTTATAAAATAAATTCCGAAAATTATTAAAATGGTTTTAAAATTTTCTAAAAATCCGGAAACTAGTAAAATAAATTTTTCATAATTTTTAAAGCATTTTTGAAATGCAACTCATATCCGTATTTGATAATTAATAAACCGAGTTGCACTTAAAACAAATTCCGAAAATCACGAAAATAGTCTTAAAATGTTATATCCCAAAGTAAATAAAAATGTAACTTTTGGAATTTTAAAACAATTTCTAAAACGCAACTTGTACCCGCTTTTATCAATAACACGAAACAACGAGCGCGTGAAATTAATCCTGAAAATTTCCAAAATAATTTTAAAATTCCTGGAATATTCCCAACTTAAATAAATATGAGTTTCATAATTTTTGAAGAATTTTAGAATTAAATATGGATTTTACCATTAAACATACTCAGAAAATCATTTAAAGATAAATAATTAATGAAATATTGATTTCTCAATTTTATAAAATCCTAAAAATAATTATTGTAATTATAAAATCATAAAAATAATTTTTGAAACATTCCCAATATTTATGCAAATGAATTTGCACAAAATCCACTTTTGAAAATAAAAACAATCCAATACGACTCCATAATTAATCACACGAACAACCCGGTATATTATAAATTACACCTATACAATAATCAACCAATACAGAGCGGTCAAAACCAATACACATATTTTATTTAATAATTTCCGTAATAATCACATATTTAAATAATTCAAAAACACACGAGTCGTTATATGCATGATCCCATTTTCTTCACAGAACAACTTCATGGTTGAATTCTTGAACTCAGTTCCATTGTCACTCCTAATATTCCTTACTTTGAAATCAGGATGATTGTTGACTTGCTTGATATGATTGATAATGATTTCACTAGCTTCATCCTTTGATCCAAGAAAATAGACCCATGAAAACTTTGAGAAATCATCTACAATCACTAGGCAATATCTTTTCCTTGAAATTGACAATACATTGACTGGTCCAAAAAGATCCATGTGTAGCAGTTGTAATGGTTCATCAATTGCAGATTCAAGCTTCTTACTGAATGATACTTTCTTTTGCTTTGCTTTCTGAAAAGCATCACACAGCCCATCCCTTGTGAATTCCACTAGAGGCATTCCTCTAACTAAGTCCTTTTTGACTAGATCATTCATTATCTTGAAATTCAAATGGGATAGCTTCTTGTGCCATAGCCAACTTTCAACTGCACTTGCTTTGCTGAAAAGACAAGTAATGGATTCTGCATCTGTAGAGTTGAAGTCAGCTAGGTACACATTTCCTTTTCTAACTCCAGTTAGAACCACTTTATTGTCCTTCTTACTTGTGACAATACAGGCTTCAGAATTGAAGGAAGCAGTATTCCCTCTGTCACATAGTTGACTGATGCTCAATAAGTTGTGTTTGAGACCATCAACCAATGCAACTTCATCAATGATGACATTTTCTTTTGAAATCAAGCCATATCCCATAGTGAATCCTTTGCTGTCATCTCCAAAGGTTATGCTAGGGCCAACTCTCTCCTTAAACTCTGTGAGCAGGGTGAAATCTCCTGTCATGTGTCTTGAACAGCCACTGTCCAAGTACCATAGATTCCTTCTTTTTCCCTGCACACAACAAAATCAATCAAGTTGATTTTGGTACCCAAGTTTCCTTGGGTCCAGCCTTGTTAGTCTTTTTCCTAGACTTCATTCCTCCTACATCTTTTGACTTAGGTAGCTTTGGGTCAACCTTGATCTCAGATATGGTTGGTTGAAGTGTAGGGTTAGTCACAGAATCACTTAGCACATTTGATTGAATTTGATAAGGCATGGATTGTGCAAACATGTTATTCCATATAGGCATATTATATGGCATTTGAGGCATATTAAATGCAGTAAAATAAGGATTATTAATATATGGCATGTTTGCAAAATGTGCATGGGGATTCTGATGAGACATAACAGGCATAACATGCAGAGGTGACATAAACATGTTATTCATGGAGGGATTTGAAGGTATGGGACCATTTTTAACAGATTTGCAATTATCAGATATGATTAACACTTTTACAATGCACACAGCTTTTTCTAGGAGCATACATATCAGGTGTGTAATTGTTATGTTTGTTAATCCCTACCTTCCCATTTCTTTTAGATTTTTTTTAATTTCCTTCTTATCCTCAACCAACTTAAGCCTATTTTCCAGCTGATCCAAAGTCATGTGTCCTATATTCACCTTACTGGCATCTTTGGATGTGCTAGCTCCTTCTTTGACAAAGTTCTTGAGAGTTGAATCATTCTTCTTATTAAGGTTTTTATTTTTAAAATTACTTGCCTATTTTAATTGATGAGCCTTCAACGGATGCTCCTTTTCTTCCTTCAACGGATAACTTTCATCATCCGTTGATTCCACATCCGTTGATAATCCATCAATTAATTCTAACTCTTTTTTGTTCTTCTTCCAGGCATCCTCACAGAATGATTCAATTCCCTAAACCTTGGCAATTTGAACACTAACATCCCTAGATGTTTTCCAGGCCTTGATTACCTCTTGCTCACTTTCTAACTGTTTAGAAAGAATTTCTACTTTCTTAACAGCTTCTTCTAGTTCACTCTCAACAGTCAAGCATTTAAGTTTAATCTTTTCAAGCTCAATTACCTGATTCTCTAACATAGCATTCCTATCACTTAAAAACACATTATTCTCTTTGATCCTAGTGTTTTCTTTAGCTAGTGATTTAAGGGAAACACGCAAATGATATAATTCATTGGACATATCATTTATGGCTTCATTGCATTCATGTTTAGAAAGCTGAGAGAGATCAGTAGTAATTACCTGGTTTCTTGATGAACTAGTTTCATTTTCATCAGAATTAGCCATCAGGGCTAGGTTGACATATTCCACATCATCATCTTCATTGACCCCATCTGCTGCCCAATCATCTTGAGTGAGAAAAGCTCTTTCCTTTTGTTTAAGCAAATCAAAATACTTCTTTTTGTAATCAACTTGCTCAGATTTCTTTTTATCAGAGGTTGGCTTCCTACACTCACTTGCAAAGTGTCCACTAATGCCACAGTTGTAACATTTGAACTTTGATTTGTCCACCATGTTTTTGTCTGGCTTAGTGAATTTTGTATTTTTCCCGAACTTCATCTTTGCAAACCTTCTGGACAGAAAAGCCAGATGTTCATCAATATCATCAGAGTCATCCTGACTGGAATTGTCTTCATCCTCAACTACTTGCTCTTTACCCTTGCTTGATTCTGATTTGCTTGTGCCAATTTTGAGACTTGGCATTGTCTTTTCCTCATTCCTGGCTTCAACCTTCTCACTGTTAGCTACAAGTACAACTGATCCTCCTTTTCTCTTTCCCTTTTCCAACAGCTCATCTTGCTCCATCTCAAGTTCATATGTCTTCAAAATTCCATATAATCTTTCAAGTGTGAAGTCCTTATAATCTTAAGAATTTCTTAGAGAAACAGTCATAGGCTTCCATTCCTTTGGTAGAGACCTTAGAAATTTTAAGTTGGAGTCCTTGACTTGGTACACTCTCCCATACAGCTTCAATCCATTCAACAGTTTCTGAAATCTGTTGAAGATATCATTCAATGATTCTCCTTCTTCAAAGTGAAAATACTCATACTGTTGAATGAGAAGCTGCATTTTGTTTTCTCTAACTTGCTCAGTGCCTTCACAGATAAGCTGCACAGTATCCCAAATTTCCTTAGCAGTTTGGATGTTGATGACATTGTCAAACATATCTTGATCCAGGCCATTAAACAGAATGTTCATGGCTTTCTTGTCCTTGTGGACCTCTTCAATATCTTCAACATTCCATTCTGCCTTTGGCTTGGGAATAGACTGTCCAACAGCAACTGTTACAGTAGCAGCTGTTGCCACCTTGTGTGGGATGTGAGGACCATTCTCAATGCAGTTGATGTAGCTTTCATCTTGAGAGAGAAGATGTAAATGCATCTTCACCTTCCAGTGATGATAGTTATCTCTTTCCAGGATTGGAATCTTTACACCAATATCCTTCTTACTCATAATGTTAGCAGAATAGATCTTTAAACTCTTTGTATGTTAAGAGCTTGCTCTGATACCAATTGTTATTCCCAGTGGACTAACAATGAGATTTACAGAAGGGGGGTTGAATGTAAATCTCAAAACTTTTTCAAGTTTTGAGTAGTTTCTAAGGCTAAGTGTTTAAGTGAACAAATGTGTGTGAATTGCTTGAAGCTGATACAGACAGATATATATTCAAACACAAATGTAAAGAACACAAAGAACTTAAAAACTTTTCTGGTGGATTTGTTGTTCCACCAGAGATGTGTTATTTCAGAAAATCTGTGATTCAAAGAATTAAATCACAGCTGCTTCCTAGTACAAACTAGATAATTTTCTCTCTGGATATTTATAAACAACTCAGGAAAATTCATATCTAATTACTAGCTGCTACTAGGTTTATATATCACCAAGTTTACAAGTGAAGACAAAACTGTAAAATACAATTAAAAAGATTCTTCAAATGTTTCTTCTTCATTTCTCTATCCAATGCAATCTAGGATAATCTGTGAATCTTTGAATACTTCCTTGTTTGCATCAGAATGGAAATGCTGTATTTTCTTGATTCCTCCTAGAGGCTTCCACATTCCAGTTTGTCTCTGTCAACCCATGTGCCTCTGTCAGCTTGTGAATTGTCACTATCAACTGCTAATGAACTAAGCATCCGTTGAAGCTTTCATCCGTTAATGCCTTATCCGTTGAGGCTTTATCCATTGAAGCTTTATCCGTTGATGTATTATCAGTTGAAGTCTTTATCCGTTGAAGCACTTATCCGTTGATGGATATTATCCGTTGAAACATTAGAGACATCCATTGAAGCTTTGTTTCTTATCCGTTGAAGGTCTTCAATATCCGTTGATACTTCTTCACTTATACAAAATTACAAGGCATGAAATATTTACAATTAGCCCTCCTATTTGCATATCCATTAGTAGTCAACATGACTGATAATTTCGTACAACATCTAAGAATTACAACTCGAATCCAGAGAATGAAATGTGCTACAATACTAAACTTATTGCTAAGTAAAGCTACTCCTTCAACGGATAGCCAAGATGGTCTTATCCGTTGAGGCTACAAACACTAG